>NC_059334.1:49467052-49769552 GCF_018350155.1 Leopardus geoffroyi | reverse complement strand
TTTGGACAGTGTGAATTTGTAGCACTATTGAAACATCTGGTCATGATGTCTGTGTAGAACTGGTACTCAGGAAGGGTGAACAGGAAAAAATATGGATTCTTGAGTCGTCAGCATATGACTCTTAGTGACATAGTGTGTTGTGTCGGGCATCTCCAAGACCACCCTCAGTTCCAGTGACTCACCAGAAGGACTTGGAGAACTCAGAAAAGCTCTTATACTCATGGTAATGGTTTATTACAGTGGAAGGAGGAGATGATAATCAGCAAAGGCAAAAGCTGTGAGGGCAGAGTCCAGGTATGAGCTTCCTGTTGGTCCCTCCAGTGGACCCCCACAGTGACGTGTGACAATACATATGGAGGGTTGCCAGCTAGGGAATCTCACCAGAGCCATGGTGTCCAGGGTTTTTTTTTGGGTGAGTCCAGGGCATAGGGTGCCCACATGACCGACCTTGGTTACTTCTAGCTCCTCCAGAGGTCAAATGACCCAAGATCCATACCACAGATCACGTTGTTTGCCTAAACTATCTGTCATGGCCCAAGACCCCGGCAAACAGACACTTACTAGGTAGGCTATTGTAAGGGTTTAGAGGTTTTCTTCCAGGAGGTGGGCAAGAGTCAAACCTTTCTTTGGGAGGTGCAGGGTTTGAGGATCCCACACCTCCTGAGTCAACCTTTTCCTGCACACATGGGATTGGATGAAGTCACTGGAATGGGTACGTAGGATAAAAAAAGAAGAGGGCCCTGGGCAGGACTGTAGACCTCTCAGGGAGAGTCAGAGAAAGTGGATCTCACAAAGGGGCTTGGGGGGAATGTCACAAAGGTAGAAAGACAGCCTATAAACAATATTGTCTCAGAAGCTGAGGGAGGTGGAAATACCGAGGAGGCCATCACAAATGGGACAGGGAATTCAGGTGAGAGGATAACTGCCAAAGCACATCCATTGGATTAGTGATAAGAGGGCAAGTGGCATTGTTAATGGAATGTTTCCATTGGAGTGGTTGGAGCGGGAAGCCTGACTGGCAGCCTGGAAATGCTGGGAGGTGGAGACAGGGAAGGCAGACAAATATTTTGAAGCTGCTTGACTGTGAAGGGAGGTGAGTGATAAGGTGGTGGCTAGAAGGGAACCACAGGTCAAGAAGCATATTTGTTTAACCATGGGAAACGTGGGAAGATGAGTATGTTTATAGATTATGGGAAAGAAGCTGGAAACAAGAGTGAGTGCGAGAGAAAGGGAGGGAGAGACACGACTTGAAAACATAGGCAGGGAAGGCGTGAGGGGAGGCAGTGCCTGGAACATGGAAGGCAGGGCCACTTTAGGGAAAAGGAGAGGGAACTGGCTGCCAAACAGAGCTGAGGAGCTTAGGGAAGTCATTAACTGATCTATTACATCATCAAGTTCAGGCTGGAAAGTGGGGACCAGCCTCTGAATGCCGGAGAGTGGGTGTGAAGGGATGAGAAAGTGAGAAGGGTATAAGGACAGCTGATTATGATAAAGGGGCTGTTGGGAGTTGAGCCAAGCTACGTCATGGTGGTGCTGCTTGGCATCCCTTTTGTCTGGCCAGGGGCCTGCAGAGACCTTACACTGACACTAGCCCCCTCGTGCAAGCACTTACTCTGAATAGCAGCTCGGAGAGTAAGCAGCGAATGTAAACTCCTGATATGATTTCCCCCACAGCCCCTGTGATCCATAATCTCCCTTTTCTCTCAGGGCCTGCATGCCTTGTGTGCCTCTCAGATACCAAAACCCCAGGGCTTACCAAAACCCTGCTGTTTTGAATGGACCATTCCAGTCTGAATCCAGGAACTCCAAAGAACTACACCCATGGACCCTGTTAAAGGTACGTGCCCCAGGTCCTGCTGTTCTCTGCCTGTATTCTGCCTTGATCTTCTCCCTATGGTCTCTCTCAAGTTGTGCCGTGTACTTCTTACAGGACACGCGAGTCATAAACTTCTCCATTTAAATTTCTCTGTGGTCTGTTGTTGAACTGTGGTTCACCATTTGACACACCTTGTGTCCCACTTAGATGTTAATTTGGCAAAGTCATAAGATCAGCAGAGCATACAATTTTGGAGGTTCTATGTGATGACCTCCAACAGGAGTCTGGGGTATGGCCCAGGACTGGCAGATGATGTTTGCTGAGTCCAGGGGTTGAGAAGTGTTGAAGGATGGGGCTGGAATGTGTCATCCACAGGACGACCTCTCATTTGGCCAAATCCAGGGAATTTAGTGATGGAGAGGAAGGTGATTGACTGGAAGCTCCAGTGGGTTGGTTTGCTGGAAATGAATGGTAATGTTTTCTTCCATGTACAGTATTGCAGTGAGGATGACTTAGTTTCTAAGTATCAGAAAGCCACTCCTCCCCCAAGGCTGAAACATCATGGAAATTCATGAGATGGCCAACTTTAGGACCAGCTTAATCAAGAGTCTCTAGGTCTGTTTCTGTGTTGGTCTCTCAGTTTGGCTGTAGTCTGTATGTGGGATTAATTATGATTCTTATTATTTACTTTTTAATTAAAAATTTTTGGTAAAATACACATAACGTAAAATTCACCGTCTTCACTATTTTTAAGGGTACAGTTCAGTGGCTTTGAGTACATTCACACTGTTGTGCAGCCATCACCACTATCTATCTCTAGAATTCTTCTCCTTTTTCAGAACTGAAACTCTGTCCCCCTTAAACAACAGCTTCCCTTTTCTCCCTGCCCCCAGCCTTGGCAACCCTCATTCCACTTACCATCTCTATGAATTGGACTACTCTAAGACCTTGGCAAGTGGTACCATGCGGTATTAGTCTTTTTGTGACTGGCTTATCGCAATTACCATAATGTTCTCAAGGTTCATCCATGTTGAAGCATGTGTCAGAATTTCCTTCTTTCTTAAGGCGGAATAATATTCCATTGCGCGTATATATCGCACTTTGTGGATCCATCCATCCACTGATGGGTGCTTACGTGGCTTCCACCTTTTAGCTATTGTGAATAGTGCTGCTTATGAACGTAGGTGTCCAAATATCTGTTCGAGTCCCTGCTTTCATTCCTTTTGGACATAGACTCAGAAGTGGACGTGCTGGGTCATATGGTTATTGTATGGTTGATTTTTTTCAGGAACTGCCAGACTATTACATAGCTGCCACGCTATTTTAGATGCTCACTAATTGTGAGCTCAGTTCTTAGTTCTTTTTCCCCCAGCTTTTATTTAATTCCAGTTAGTTAACATACAAAGTTATGTTAGTTTCAGGAGGACAATAGAGTGATTCAACAATTCTGTACATCACCCATCCCCCCACCCGCTTCCCCTCTGGTAACCACCAGTTCTCTATAATTAAGTCTCTTTCTTAGCTTACCTCTCTCTCTTTTCCCCCTTTGCTCATCTATTTTGTTTCTTAAATTCCACATATGAGTGAAATCATATGGTATTTGTCTTTCTCTGACTTATTTCCTTTAGCATTATGGTCTCTAGCTCCATCTGTGTCATTGCAAATGGCAAGATTTCATTCTTCTTTTATGGCTTAATAATATTCCATTGTAGATACATACACCACTTTATCAGTCCACCAATCGATGGACACTTGGGCTGCTTCCATATCTTGGCTATTATAAATAACGCTGCTATAAACACAGGAGTGCACGTGTCCCTTTGAATCAGTATGTCTGTATTCTTTGGATAAATACCCAGTAGTGTGATTGTTGGATCCTAGCGTCATCCTATTTTTAACTTTTTGAGGAACCTCCATACTGTTTTCCAGAGTGACTGTACCTGTTTGCATTCCTGTGGGTTGAATTCTATAACTGGTTTCCTCCTGGTGGTAAATGTTCCAGGCTTTCCCTCTCTGTGTTATGATGTCAGAGCAAGGGCAGAAACCCTTTGTCCAACATTCTAAGCAGTTATGAGACACTCAACTGCTTGGGCCGTTTGGGTCCCATTGGCTGAACTAACCCTGAAAGCCAATGACTGGTACAGGCAACGGAGTGAACTGGTGGGCTTCAGACTGCCTGGCCCACCCTCGTACTGGAGGTGGAGTCGACAACCCCATAGACACACACGCTGTGTGGAGCTTCAAGTGGGGGCCGCTTATATAAAAAGTTTGGGCCTTAGATCAGGTAAAAAGGCATTTTCACGTACATATGTGTTGTGGAACCAGTCTCCCGAAATCTGAATTCTTTCTACCCCGCCACATTATTTTTGTCTCCTTGCTGAACCGAAGCATGGATATTTCCCTGACATTTGGAGCCCAGTGATGCAGGATTGTTAGCAAAAGGCCGACTTGTTTGAACACATGGTTTTCTTTTATTAACTTCACAATGGAAGGGGAACTTTTGCCAAATGCCAAGACTTTTCTTCACAGTTTGTCATCTACAATGGGAGGAGAAGGCATGTTGGCCAGGTTCCTCTAGTCTCAAAGAAAAAAAAAAAGAACTACACTTAGTCCTTGGAATGCTGTTTGTTTACTGCTGGTGGATGGCAACTTCTTCCAGACTCTAGGCTGAAGAGTTGCATGCTTTTCAGAGGCCCAGGCTGGTCAGCCGGGGCTACCTTCCCATAGTCACCTGGATGATTTAGGATTTCATTAGGAAAGAGCCTGGAGATGCCGGTTCCCAGGTCCACATGCAAACAAAGATTCGAAGCGAAAGGCCTTGGAAACAAATTTGCCTGGCTCTTTCGAAAACAAAATGTCAGCTGGTTACAGCCAACTTCCAGCCCATTTCGAAGGTTTCACTGTTAATCATGACCTGCTCTGTGGAAATGAATGTTCTTGTGAAAATTCAGTCTCGGCCGCCACTCCCCCAGCCCTAGCAAAGGGAGCACGGAGCCCAAATACGGATTAAAGCACTCGGCTGCTCCAGGGACTCTGGTTCGCAGCTTGGCACCTTCTGGCCTGCCACAGAGGCCAGGGCCAGCCCAGGGCATAATGGCCCGAGGGCCACCTCACAGAGGTGCGTGTACACATAGGCTCCCTCTCTCTCCACTTGGGCTGAGCAGGCAGACCCGCTCAGTGCCTCCTGCTCTGGGAGATAACACTTTTTTTTTCCTTTTGAGGATGAAGCGCCCCAGACCTTTGGGATGCGCAGGCCCCTTATTTGTCTCTAGGGGCATTTGCCAGGTTGATGAAGTTTGAGAGGGGCCAGGACAGGCCGTGGTTCATGTTTTCTTTTGTTCTATATTCCCAGGCTTCCTGCCTAAGAACATATTAGGTTAAACAGCTGCTCACCAATGGCAGGCTCTAAAAAAGCCCTCGGAAAGTCTCTGCACAGGGACCCTGCTAGGGCTGGCGCTTGGACTGTAGGTGTGTGAGCCTCCTTACGCTGGCCCAGGGCCTCGAAGGGGGGACTTGCCTTCCGTTGGGGGGGGTGCCCAGGATGCTTTGACCTCTAAGCTGCTGACACAGTGGCCTTGGCTTGGTGTGGCTCCGGGCAGGCGGGACTTTCTTCATCGAGGCCTCCCAGGGCAGCAGAGAAAGTACCCCAGTCCCGTTTCCCACCCTCTCAAAACGGGGACTTTGATTTCCCTGGATGTTGCAGGCCCTTCTTGTTTCAGCAGGAGAATCCTGTGCGTTTGATCTAAATCTGGTCTCCTGCTGGAGAGACCCAAACAATGTCAGTCAAAACAGCATTAACAGGAAACCTGTCTCTTAAGGCCAGGAATGCAACCAAAATAACTCCAAGACGTTCATTCTGATAGCAGCACCATTTGGGGGAGTCCTTTACCTGAGGGAAACAATAAGTGGAGCTCTGCCCCCCAATATTTTGGCCTGCAGGACCTCGCAGAGCACAGGGGGTATGGGGCTTGCTGGGCCGTCTGGTGCACCTGAGCACGGAGAGCAGGACATTTCAGTGACCTGCCTGGGCCGCCTGGAGAGCCACACAAGCAAAAGATGTATTTTCACTGAGTGAACTGACCAGGTATTTTTGTTTGGTGGAGATAAGGGAGAATTTTAGGAGGAAAACAAACTCCGTTTTTTGTTTTTTGTTTTTTTTTTTTTCAAAGCACTTAATGCCACTGCGGGATATTTATAAACCTGAAACTCGACAAAGAAAAAAAAAATTACTTTGGGGGCACCTGGCTGGCTCAGTCGGTAGAGCATGCAACTCTCCATCTCAGGGCCGTGAGTTCAAGCCCCACGTTGGGTGTGGAGCCTACTTAAAAAAATTTTTAAAAAGAAAAAAAAATCACCTTCAATCTTATAATACAGATAGAACTGTAGCTAATGCTTTGTGGGAATTTTCAATGTTTCTTTTATTTATATGCATGTGCACACACGTACATGCACACACACTTTTTAATAGTTTGGGAGCCTCGTGTTTTAGTGCTCTCACCACTTATTTTTCTCTTGCGACACATAGCGACTGCTGCCAGCCTCCAAACATATTTCTCTATACACACGAGCAATTATGTATGTATTTATGTTTTAATATGCAGGTGGAAGCACAGCAAAATAGTTTTCTGGATCTTTTTTCTCTGTCTCTTTTTTTTTTTTAAACTTGACACGGTATCTCTGAGAGACTTCTATTCAGTATGTACAGTTCTGCTTTATTCTGTTAAAAAGTTGCATGATAAGGGTGCCCGGGTGGCTCAGTCAGTTAAGCGTCTGACTTCGGCTCAGGTCATGATCTTGTGGTTTGTGAGTTCAAGCCCTGCGTCAGGCTCTGTGTTGACAGCTCGGAGCCTGGAGCCTGCTTCAGATTCTGTGTCTCCCTCTCTCTCTGCCTCTCCCCCGTTTGTGCTCTCTCTCTCAAAAATAAATAAATAAGCATTAAAAAAATGTATTAAAAAGTTGCATAAAATTCCACTTTATGATTGCACCACAATTTATTCACTCCCGTATTATGAATATTTAGATTGTTTCCGCACTTTTGATGTTCAAAAAAATTGCCATTTCTCACTTCCTAGAAGTGGCATTGTTGGGTCAAAGGATTTCCCATGTTGCGAGCGGTTGCCAGCTTGCTCTCGGTCCCCCCTGCGACATGTGAGAGTCTGTTCCCACACTGCCGATCACACAGGTTGCTATCACAATTTTTGAATTTTGCCAATCTCATAAGTGGAACATATCACTATAGCTTTACTTTGCATTCCTTTTAAGAGATTGAAACGATTCTTGCATGTTTGAAAGCATTTGAATTTTTGTTTCCGTGAACCATGTTATTTGCTCACTTTTCTGTTGGACTGTTGGTAGCTCTCTTTCACTTCTCTCTTTCTGAGAACACGGTTTTAATTTTTTGGCCACTGCTCCATTCCTTCTTCTCAGCCAAAAGAGAACGGAAGCTAAAGAGCTGTTCATGTCTCTTTTTCTTCTGGTTTATCCTCTGCCTTATAGACCGTCTGCTTCCTGCAAATATGGCTTAGCCCTGTGATTCTTCACTCAGCCTGGTCTGTGATGCAGCCTTCCGGGGACCAAACCAGGCTCAGGAGGGCTCCCATCACAAGCCATTCCCCCAACCCTTTGGAAGCAGTGATGGATCTTGAACCTCCATCTGGATCCCTTACCCAAGAGAACTCTGCTTCTGCAGATTTTTAGTTTTAAAGACTTGCAGCTGCAGACTGCGTTTCTTTTTGCGTTGTCCTGAGTTTGACCTTAAGTGCTTCCAGAAGACCTGCCTACTTTGTGTTTCATAACTTCAGCGTTTTCCCTACTGTTTCAAGGATGGAGTTTACAATTGTGTTTATTGCTTCAACTTCTTGCTTTTGTGTGATTTCTTTAAGGCCTAAGGAGAAATGCTGACTTTTCTTCACCTGTTTACATTTTTTACTTTTATGTAATTTCGCGTCATATATCTCTCTAACCAGATTAATGCTTGTTCAACAAAAATTATCATCTACTTTAGAGATGAGTGATGTTTCTTGTCTTATAGTTAACAAAGAACCATAAGTCACTTTTTCTCTATTAGAGGTTTTTTTTTTTATTTTTCCCTTTCTACTATAGATAAAAACCGCATATACAGGGTTATAGTCCCACGACACACAAAACATAAAACAATAAATGATACAAATAAGGTGATATATGTGTGTTGTAAGTGTGTGGAATACATCAGTAGCAAACACAGAAACCAATCCTATATGTGGGGTATCTTGAAGGTACATATTAAAAATATTGACTTATTGACTCTTGAAATTTTGATAGTCTGTAATTTCATGATATTTCTGATATTCTGAAATTCTGATATTTCATGAAAATAGTATAAGATTCAGTCCAGTATAGGCCCTCCAACTTTTTAGTTTATTCCATTACACATTTTCTAGGCATTATTTCCTTGCTAAGGGTTGCTTGATATATTTTATACTCAAAGATCTCTAAATTAAGA
Source organism: Leopardus geoffroyi (assembly GCF_018350155.1). NCBI lineage: Eukaryota > Metazoa > Chordata > Mammalia > Carnivora > Felidae > Leopardus > Leopardus geoffroyi. The sequence continues at coordinate 49,761,255 of NC_059334.1, read as the reverse complement.
AAACAATTTTTAAATGTTTATTCATTTTTTGAGAGAGACGGGGTGGGGGGCAGAGGGAGAGGGAGACACAGAATCCAAAGCAGGCTCTAGGCTCTGAGCTGTCAGCACAGAGCCTGACATGTGGCTTGAACTCATGAGCTGGGAAATCATGATCTGAACGGAAGTCAGTTGCTCAACCGACTGAGCCACCCAGGCACCCCTACCCAAAAGTCTTCAAATAGCATTCCCCAGAAGGCAATTTTTTTTTTTTTGTTGAGAAACTTCTAACAATATACCACAAGCTGGAAAAAGTTGCATGTCCAGGTGGTAAAAATAATCTAGTTACTTTTGCTGGAAATTCTTGTCCTCTGTAAAATTTTCGTCTGTGGTAGTTGTTGGAGGGCAAAAAAGCTTGAGTTTATTATTACCGATTCTGTTTCCTTATTCTAGTTCTGAAAAAACTGAGTATTTGCATAAAGTGTTACTTTATTGAGAGCTTTCTGTCTCCTTATTCAAAGATGCAAAAATTCTGCAGAGACTGAGGTATATGTTGGAAAATGTTTCCTCACTTTCAAGTCTGAATGTGATGGGGTCATCTGAGTTTTGCCTATGATTTGTAAATCCTTTACGCTTATTTCTAGGTATTGGCCTTTAATTCTATTTTTAATTTTAGAAATAAGCACAGGGAAAGGAGGGGAGCCTCGCATAGTAGATGTAGAGGCTATTCTGCAGAAACCACATGACTTTGTCTACTCTGAGCCCTCTCCAGCCCTCTCCCTGTCCCCATTACCAGTGAGATTTGAGGATTCTCTGTCTTTATCTCTTTTCACTTACTGAAATTCCTACATTTTGAGGTGTCAGTGCCTAAGTGTCAGACAGGAGGCCTTCCTCTCATGTTCTAATTTTAATTGATTTTGTTTGTCTATCTATCTATCATCTATTATTTATTTATTTATTTATTTATTTATTTATTTATTTATTTTTGAGAGCCAGAGAACGTGAACAGGGGAGGCAGAAAGAGAGAGAGAGAGAGAGAGAGAGAGAGAGAGACAGAGAATCTTAAGCAGGCTCCACACTCAGCATGGAGCCCAATGTGAGTCTCTATCTCATAACTGTGAGATCATGACCTGAGCAGAAATCAATCATTGGACGCTTAACTGACTGAGCCACCTGGGTGCCCCCTAATTGATTTAATTAATGTGCTTATGGTAGAGACACCTTTGCTTCTGAGTTGGCTGGCTGGATGGTCCAGCCTCCACGACTTGTCAGGAGCACCAGGGTCTGTTACTTCTGAGCAATGAATGGTGTCCAGACCTGCCTGACGGATTAGAGAGGAGCCTGGGCTGAGTTGATCACTGCTAAAGAAAACGTTGCATCTATTTGGTTAGTCGGATATATTTTTAATTGCCATGTTTCCAGGACCCAAGAACAATGTTGGGTGAGACAGGCACCTCGTTCCACTCTCTGGAACAACAGGTCTTTGCCATAGCCAAAGCGAACGGGCCTGTCTTCTCAGTCTGCGGCTCTGTGCTGTGGAAAATTATTTTCTTTCTTTTTCTCCTTTGAACACGAATAAAGAATTCAAAGTGTATTATTTACTAGATAGGCAACATTTTCCTTTTTTTTTTTTTTTCCCAAAGGGGAGAAATGATCTCAGAACTCAGACATTCGGCCAGTATTTGTGATCGATGAACACTGCACACATTTAGAGTCTGTTTTTCTAAGTCTGATATCTGCTAAGACAGGGTGACAGTGGTAGTAAGCATAATGATAAGGACAATAATCAGCATGATATAGCACGTAGTAGGTGTCAGATAGCCTTCAAAGCATTTTATTTTTTATCAACTCATTTGAAAGTAACAATTGTTACTTTCGTTTTACAGATGAGGAGATTATGGCGCAGGTTAAAAAGCTTGTCTGAGGGTACACAGCCAGTAAGTGGAATCAGAGATTATCCAACTCTTGCTGCTGTGAAGAGCACCGTGTGTGTGTGTGTGTGTGTGTGTGTGTGTGTGTGTGTGTGTGTGATGTGCATATACTCAGGGTATTTACTCACACACAGGATGCAGTGACAGAACTTGGGCCGGGTAATCGATCCAGTATGAAATTCATCAGCCAACAATGATTTTAGACTCGGCCTCCCAGCTGAGACCGGTTCTCTGATACCTGGAAGTACTTTGGGTGATTTGGGTCTAGGGATCTTGGATGTTTTTATTTTTAGAACTTTAGCTTTTATTTCCCTTTTTCATCCAGACACATCTTAAAGATTATTCCTAGGAGAGTTTATAATGAGTGGAATTGGGGGGATATTATTAATAATAATAAATTACCATCCCATTAGGAGCGTGTAGAAAGCAACAAATGATATGCCCCCCTTTCCAAACCAGAGTCCTCAGTGTGTGGCTGAGTTGCAGCCAAGGCAGGATTGCCCAAGTGACTCCATGACCCTGCTGCTACCTAGGGCACAGTGGATATTTTGGAACTAGTCTTTCCCCTCATAGACTTTAAACACATACTCTGATGAAACATAACTTTTAGCTACTCGGTATAATTTTGTAATGGATTTCTAGAATGCGTTTTCTTGAAAAATTCCTATGTTGCTATGACACCAAGTCTTCAAGAGGCTAATCAAAGACATTTGAAAGGTCTGAGTTTATGAGGTCATAGATCATACGGATTGATTTTTTAAATTCCTTTTCCAGCTAGTGTGCAGACCCGTGTGCAGAATAGAAAGCTAAAGGCCATATTTCTCAGTCAGCATTGCATTTGGGATTCCAGATGGGCTATATGGCCCACCAATCAGACGCACCCATGCGAGACTTAGATTTGGAATGGAGATGGGAGGACAGCGAGGTATGGTTCCGGAGGGATCCTTTTGCTGATGTGGATTGCAGAACAGAAAGCACGTTTCGGAACCAGCAACTCTTTTTTTTTTTTTTTTTTGATGTTTATTTATTTATTCACTGAGAGAAAGAGAGAGCCAGAGAGAGAGAGGGAGAGAGAATTCCAAGCAGGCTCTGTGCTGTCATCTCAGGGCTCCATGAAGGTTCAATCAGTCAAATGATGTTCTAAAGTCACTACAAGCAACTTTTTGTATGGTTGTGTTACTGACCAACTAGATAATTAGGTTTATTTGTTTCAGATTGTTTTAGGAATTGCTTTTTTTATTTTTAAGTTTAGTCTTTTTATTTATTTTGAGAGAGAGAGATAGCAAGCAGGGGAGGAGCAGAGAGAGGGGGAGACAGAATCTCTGTGCTACCAGCCCAGAGCCCGATGTGGGGCTTGAACTCACAAACCATGAGCCCATGACCTGAGCCAAAGTCAAGAGTCAGATACTTAACCGACTGAGCCACCCAGGCACCCCTAAGAATTGCTTTTTAATTTCATTTTTAAAAGTATATAAGACATGTTCCCAAAGTCAAAACTGTAATTGGGTATATTCTGAGAAACCTAGTTTCCATTCCTATCCTCTGTACCTCATTTCTCCTTCCCTCTTTATGTAACACATTTTAAAATTAGGTTTTGGTTTGTTTTTTTCAGTATTTCATTTTGTAGCTATGAGAAGATACGCTTACATCCGTATTTCCCTCTGTTTCTTACATAAAAGGTTCACATCAGGAGATGGCATCTACAGGTCGTTTGTTCTCATTCTCTTGTCTAGTTGCTCTGTCTACTGCTCCCAACACAGCAGGCAGTGGAGGAACCTCTATTCCCCATCCAGAAGGATACCACTGTCCTGCGGAGATGCATATATATGAAATCATATGTCTGTCAAATAAGCATCCGCCAATTCTTCCTTAGTTGAATATTTTCTTTCTTTTGGAATATTTTCCCAAATCAGGAATAGGTGTCAGATTTTGTCAAATGGACACAGAAACCATGCCTGTGGTTTTAATAAAGAGAATTTAACACAAATTCAAATTGTTAACTAATAGAAAAGACAAAAGGACTACTAAGGCATCTGGGAGGGAACAGAAACTGCAGGATGTAGTTACCACACCTAGGGCTGGGGGAACACAGGGAAAAGGAGGGACCCCATGGAACCCAGACCTCTGAGGAGGGTGGTGCTGGCCAGTCTGGAGGAGCAAGCTCTGGAAAAATAGCCAGCTGAATGTGAAAGCTGCTACTAGAAAAACCCCATTGGCTGTGAGGTGAAGAAACACGACTGGGATGACATGGGCAGGAGGAGAGAGTAGACAGAAGGGAGCAAACTTCTGCCTCCCATCCCCCAGCCTCGCACTCTCCCTTCAGCGCCCCCTACTGGCAGAGACTAACAGCGGGCCAAGGAGGAGCGGGGTTTGCAGGGTCTCACCGCAGGGCTGTAGAAACGACATGTGTTGCTTTCTTTACGTATGGATATCACGAATTACATACTCATATCATTAAGCTTTCTAATACTGATTTCTTTCCCGGAGGGAATCCCATTTGGCCATGATGACATTTTCTTAATATACGGTTTGCTTATATTTTATTTAAGATTTTTATATCAGCATTTATAAGTCAAATTGATTTATCGTTTTCTCTTTAGGGCAATATTTATCAGATATTGACATCTATGTTGAATTTGCTTCATAAAAAGAATTTAGAAATTGTAATTCTTTCTCCATGTTCTGTAATAGTTTAAGCAGCCTGAGGATTATCTGACTATACAGGATTGTTAAATTCCTCAGTGAAACCATCAGGGCTTGGTGTATTATTTGGTGAGAACACATAATTTGCTCCATAACTTCTATAGCAATTGAGTTCTTCAAATTTTTCATCTCGTAAAGTTCAGATTTGGTAAATTATATTTTCCTAAAAATTATTTATTTTATCTAGATTGTCAAATTTATTTATATAAAGTTAGCAAGTTATTAGTTTCAGACGTTAAAAAAATTCTCTATTTTAATAGCGATTTCCCCTTTGTCTCCTTTTATTTGTATATTTATGCTTCTTTTTTTTCTTGCTAACATTTCTTAACTTTGTGAATGTTTCCCCCCAAAGCAACAGCTTGTTGATGTATTTATGACATCGGGATGTATTTATTACTTTGTAGCTTCCTAACTCATGTCTGATCTTTATCCTTATTAATTTACTTCTGTTGTATTACATTAGTTTTATTTCTTTCTTATTTCTTTTTATTTCTATAGATATTTAATATGATTTTTTTTCCCTCTGTCTCTAGCTGAACTGTGTTTTATAATCTCCAGCATGTGTCTGCACATTTCTCCTTTCATCTCCTATAACATCTGCTTGGCACACTCAATGTGTTATCAGGTGCATAGATATTAATAACTACGATATTTTCATTGTGAATTATAGCCTTTAGCATTAAAAGGTATTTTTCTTTGTCCCGTTTATTGCTTTTTGGCTAGAATTCTACTTTGTCTGATAGCAAGATATGCCTAGTATGACTTCTCACATCCTTTAACTTTTATCCTTTCTGAATGCCTTTGCCACTTGTCTTTCTCTTCTAGAGCACAGAGTTGGGTTTTGCTTTGTTAGTCATCTTGATAAACCTTTTTTTCTTTTAATAGCTGAGCGAAGCTCTTTCTATTTATTGATACAAATGACATGTTCAATCCCTGTTGGACCACGCCATGATTTACTTGCTCTTTTAATGGATATTGACTTTTGTATTCAGGAAGATTCGTGTGTGTTCTAGTAAGTACCTCTACACCAGTGATTTATATAATAAAAACCTTAGTTATCTTTTTCTTTAGATACTATCTGTTGGTGTCTTACTTTGAGCAATATGGAAATTATAGAAACCACTTCTTTTCCCTCCCTTTTCCTCAGCTTTGAGTTTTAGACACCAGTTTTCTCTTACTACTAATCTCTGTACTCTTCAATTTACTTAAGCATCTTCAACTTGTCAGCCTCAAGTGGCTTCTTTTATTACCTTCAGCTAACACTAAGAGGTAAGTCATCTACTTTCCAATTACTCTATCTTAATCTCCTCATCTACTTTTTGAAGAAGTGTTTGTTCAAATATTTTGCTTTTTTTTTTAAAAAAATTGAGTTTTTGCTTTCTTATTATCGAATTTGGGCAATTCCTGATGCAAGTTTATCTTAAACACCGTTACTTGCAAATATTTTCTCCTAGTCTGTATTTAATATTTTTTATTCTCTTAATCTTTTTATCCTCTACTTTCTTTGAAGAGCAGAAACTCTTAATTTTGATGAGGTGAAATCATCAATTTTTTCTTTATAGATCATGCTAAGAAATCCTTGTTTAAATCAAGGTCACAAAAATTTTCTCCTACATTTCTTCCGGAAGTTTTATCGTTTCAGGTTTTAAATTTAAGTCTGTGATCCATTTCAAGTGAGTGTTTGCATATGGTATAAGGAATGGGTCAGGCTATTATTAGTATTATTTTTACATAAGACTGTCTCAGCCCTGTTTATTGAAATAACTATCTTTTATCTATTTTATTGTCTGTGCACCTTGGTTGAAAATCAGTTGTCTATATAGGTCAATTTCTGGTCTCTATTCTGTTACACTGATCTCTCTTTAGTGTCTTTATACCAATACCACACTATCTTGATTATTACAACTGTAGAGCGAGTTGTGAATCAGAGTCTTTGTTTTCAAAGTTGTTTGGCTACTCTCTGCCCTTTGCATTTTCATATGAATAGAACTTTGATTTGGATAGTGTGCTGTATCTATAGATCAATTTTGGAAGAGTTGATATCTTAACAATATTGAGTCGTCTGATTCATGTACCTATTTAATCTCTCCATTTACTTCCATCTTCTGTAATTTCCTTCAGCAGTGTTTTGTAGTTTTCAGTGTATGGGGTCTTTATTTTTTCTCATATATTCCTAAGTATTTCATAATTTTATGCTATTGGTAATAGTTTTATTTTTAACATCAAGGTTTGATTTTTCGTTACTGCTATATAGAAATATGATTAATTTGGGGACACCTGGGTGACTCAGTTGGTTAAGCATTGGACTCTGGCTCAGGTCACGATCTCACAGTTAATGAGTTTGAGCACCATATTGGGCTCTCTGCTGTCAGCACACAGTCCACTTTGGATCCTCTGTCCCCTTCTCTCTATGCCCTTCCCCTGCTCATGCTGTGTCTCACTCTCTTTCTCAAAAATAAATAAACATTAAAAAAAGAAATATGATTAATTTTTTATTGATCTTGTTTTGTGCAAACTGAATAAACTCTTATTTCTAAGAATATCTTTGTATATCCATAGGAATTTCTGGTTGTAGGATCATGTTTTCTGTGAATAAAGACAGTTTTTATTCTTTTCCAGTCTGGATGCCTTTTTTTTTTTTCCCTTCCTTGGCTTGTTGCACTGGCTAGAGTCTACTATGCGATGTTGAATTAGGATGGTGAGAGCAGACATCCTTGGCTTATTCCCAGTCTTGGGTAGGGGGGAACATTTAGTCTTTGTTCAGTAAGTATGATGTTGACTGAAGGTTAAAAGAAAATTTTTATTTTATTTATTTATTTTTTTAACTTAAAAAAATTTTTTTTAATGTTTATTTTTGACAGAGAGAAAGACAGAGCATGAGCGGGGAAGGGCAGAGAGAGGGAGACACAGAATCCAAAGCAGGCTCCAGGCTCTGAGCTGTCAACACAGAGCCTGACATAGGGCTTGAACTCACAGACCGTGAGATCATGACCTGAGCCGAAGTTGGACGCTCAACCAACTGAGCCACCCAGGCGCCCCCCCCAACAAAATTTTTTTAAGTTTATTTATTTATTTGAGAGAGACAGAGATAATGTGAGTGGGGGAGAGGCAGAGAGAGAGGGAGAGAGAGAGAATCCCAAGCAGGCTCCATCCACACTGTCAGCACAGAGCCTGATGCGGGGCTTTAACCCACAAAACCCTGCGATCATGACTTGAGCTGAAAACAAGAGTCAGATGCTCAACTGACTGAGCCACCCAGGCGCCCCAGTTTTAGATTTTTTTTTCAATAGGTGCCCTTGATCAATGAGAAAGTTCCCTTCTATTCCTAGTTTGCTAGTTTGCTGAGAGTTATGTTTTGTTTTTGTTGAATTCTGTCAAATGTTTTTTCTATGTCTACTCAATGTTCAGAGTTTTTATTTTTTAATTTGTTAATATGGTGAATTATATGGATTTTTAAACAAATTTTTATTTTCTCCATTTTATTTTATTATTATTGTTTTATGATTTCAGGAGTAGAATTTAGTGATTCATCACTTACATGTAACACCCAGTGCTCAGCCCAACTAGTGCCCTTCTTAATGCCTATTACCCATTTAGGCCACCCCCTCCCCAACACCCCCCCCCCCCGCAATCCTCAGTATGTTCTCTGTATTTAAGAGTCTCTTATGGTTTGCCTCCTTCTCTGTTTTTATCTTATTTTTCCTTCCTTTCCTCTATGTTCATCTGTTTTGTTTCTTAAATTCCACATATGAATGAAATCATGATATTTACCAAGTTGTTATTTAAATTCTTGTTAGTTGACATATAGTGTAATATTAGTTTCAGGAGTAGAATTTAGTGATCCATCACTTACATAAAACACCCAGGGCTCATCACAACATGGGCCCTCCTTAATGCCCAACACCCCTTTAGCCCATCTCCCTGCCCACCTACCCTCCAGCAACCCTCAGTTTGTTCTCTGTTAAGACTCTTTTTTATAGTTTGCCTCCAGAGCAAGGGAAACAAAAGCAAAAATGAACTATTGGGACCTCATCAAGGTAAAAAGCTTCTGCACAGCAAAGGAAATAATCAACAAAACTAAAAGGCAATCTTCGGAATGGGAGAAGGTATTTGCAAATGACATCTCTGATAAACGGTTAGTATCCAAAATCTGCAAAGAACTAATCAAACCCAACATCCAAAAAACAAATAATCTAGTTAAGAAATGGGCAGAAAACATGAATAGGCATTTTTCCAAAGAAGACATCCAGATGGCTAACAGACACATGAAAGATGCTCAACATCACTCATCATCAGGGAAATAAAATCAAAACCACACTGAGATATCACCTCACACCGATCAGAGTGGCTAAAATGAACAAATCAGGAGACTACAGATGATGGCGAGGATGTGGAGAAATGGGAACCCTCTTGCATTGTTGGTGGGAATGCAGACTGGCGTAGCCACTCTGGAGAACAGTGTGGAGGTTCCTCAAAAAGTTAAAAATATATTGATTGATTTTTTAAAGTTTATTTTATTTATTTTGAGAAAGAGAGAGAGAGAACATGGGAGGGGCAGAAAGAGAGGGAGAGAGAGGGAATCCCAAGCAGGCTCCACACTGTGAGTGTGGAGCCCAATGCAGGGCTCCAACCCGTGAACCTGATCATGACCTTAATTGAACCTGAACCATGAACCTGATCATGACCTGAGCTGAAATCAAGAGTAAGGTGCTCAATTCACCGAGCCACCCAGGTGCCCTTATTGATTGATTCTGAGAATCAACTTTGAATTCCTGGGATAAACCCCACTATGCCTTGATATGTTATTCTTTTTTTTTATTACTGGATTCAATTTGCTATGTTCTAAAAAAAGTTTGCATCTCTGCTCGTGAGAGATATTGAATTCTACTTTTATTATAATGCCTAGCTTGTTTGGGGATGAAGTTAATACTGACTTCATTAAATAAATGGAAAAGTATTCCCTCTTATTAAATTATCTGAAAAAATTTGTGTAGAATGTGTGGTGTTATTTCTTCCTTAAATTTTAGCATTTACCAGTGATAATATTTTACCAAACTTCTGGACTTGCAATTTTATTTGTAGGAAGATTTTAAAGTACAAATTCAATTTCTTTATAAATATAGGGATTTATTTTTTTAAGTTATCTATTTTTTCTTCTTAAGTTAGTTGTGGTAGTATGTGTATTTCAACGAAATTGTCTATTTCATTGAAGTTGTCAAATTCATTGACATAAAATTGCTCATCTTTTTATTATTTCTTTAATATCTATAGAATTCGTAATGATGCTACCTCTCTCATTCTTGATATTGAGGATTTTTTGTCCTCTACTTTTTTTCTTTAGTTGTTTGCCTAAAATTTTAGCAATCTCATTGCTTTTCCCAAAAAACTAACTATTGTTTTCTTTAATTTTCTTCATTGGTTTTCTGTTCTATTTTATTGATTTTTTTTTCTGACCTTTATTATGGCCTTGGTTTTGTTTATTTTAGGTTTAGGTTCTTTTTCTAATTTCAAAGATGGAAGCTGAGATAATTGATTTGAAACTTCTTTTCTGATACAAGTATTTATTGCTATAAATTACCGCCTACATACTGTTTTAGTGACATAATACACCAGAAATTGTGGTATATTATGTTTTCATAGTCATTCAGTTTGAAACACTTTACAATTTTCTTTTAGTTTCTTTTTTGTCTAATTTGTTATTTAGAAAGTGTTTTATTTAGTTTTAAATATTGGAGAGTTTTCCAGAGATTTTTTTATTAATTTATAATTTAATTCCCTTGTGGCCAGAAAGCATATTTGACATAACTTGAAGCCTTTTAAATTTATTAAATTTATTTTAGGGCCCAAATCATATATGGTCTTTTGTGATGACTTTTCCATGTGCGCTTGAAAAGAATGTATTCTGCTCCTGTTCAATGGACTATTAATGTCAATTAGGTAACATTGGTTGGTAGTTTTTTTCAGGTCTTCTAAATCCTTATGTATTTCCTGTCTCTTTGCTTCATTGATTATTGAGAGAGGGATATTATTATTATTGATTCAATGGCTTCATATATTTTGAAACTCTGATGAGGTGCATAAATGTTTAGGATTATTCTGTCCTCATGATGAATTGATGCTCTGATTAATATGAAATGACCGTCTCTAACTTTGGTAATAATCTTTGCACTGAAATGTACTTTGCCTGATATATAGGCAGTCCAACTTTCTTATGTTTACCAGTTTATTAAAAGATGTGATAAAGGATGCAAATTACCAGATGAAGAGATACATAGGGCGAAGTATGGGGGAAGGTCTGGCCCTCTCCAGACACACACACCACTCTCCCCAAACTCCATGTGTTCCCCCGCCCAGAAGCTCAGTCCAAATTTCTTTTATTTACTATTAGCATGCTATCTGTTTTCCACTCTTTCTCTGTCACTGGTTGTGTAACTATTTTTGTTTCTAGCTGTATCTTTATGTATTTTGAAGCTTTGTTATTAGATGCACATTCAGGATTTTTATATTTCTTAACGAATTGATCCATTTATCACTTTGAAATGACCTTCTTTACTCTGGCAATATACTTTGCTCTGAAATCTGTTTTGTCTGATACTAACATAGCCTCTTCAGCCTTCTTTTGGATCAGTGTTAGCATGGTATATTATTACTTTTAACCCATTTGTGTCTTTCTGTGTAAAGTCTATCTCTTGAGGGCAGCAGATAGTTGGCTCTTGCTTTTTTGATGTAATCTGACAGTTTTGGCCTTCTAACTGGGGTATGTAAACCATTGACATTTAGCGTTATTGTTAGATTTAAATCTGTCATCTTATTTGTTTTGTATTTTTTCTCATCTATTTTGTCCCGCTTTTTTCTTTTTCTGACTTTTTTGGATTACATATTTTGTTTCTATTCCATATGCTTTGTTGTTATTTATTTTTTTTTTTTAGTGTTGACTCTTTTGTTATTTTGGTGGCTACTTTAGAGTTTATAGTGTATAACTTATCACAGACTACCTTCAAGTGCCATTATATCACTTCTTGAACACTGAGAACCTTATAGTAGTATACTTCCATTTCTCTTCTGGTCTTGGGCTATTGTCATATATTTTATATTTGCATTTGTTACATAATCCCCTTACTACGTTATTATATTTGTTTATAAAGCATAAACATATTTATCTTTATCTTTCATAAAGATATTCAAAGATTTCTACTCTTTAGAGATATTTAAATAATAACAAAAAGGCTTACATATTTTACCCATGTTGTTACCAGTTTCAGTGTTCTTCATACATCTGTCCAGATCTATATTTCTACAGATAGATATTCTATCTAGTGTCATTTTCCTTTTGACGAAGCACTCCCTTGATCACTTTTGTTATAACGAGTCTACTGCTGATAAATGATTTCAACTTTTGTACGTCTGAAAAAAATCTTTTTTTTTTTTTTTTTGCTCTCAATTTTGAAATATATATTTATGTGGGATATAGAATTCTAGGTTGGCCATTTTTTTTTTCTATATTTTAAAGATTTACTCTGCTGAATGCTTTCTTGAATGACTTCAATAATTTCTTCAGCAAGAAACGTGTTGATGGGGCATCTGGGTGGCTGAGTTGGTTGAGCAGCAGACTCTTGATTTTGGCTATAGGCTCTGTGCTGAGCGTGGAGCCTGCTTAAGATTCTCTCCCTTGGCCTCTCTCTTCCTTTCATGCTCTCTCTCTCAAAAAAGAAAAAAGAAAAAAGAAAAAAAGAAAAATAATGTGTTGTTATTCTTACCCTTGTTTATCAGCATGCAACATGTCCTCTTTCTTTGGCTACTTAAAATTTTTCTCTTTGTCACTGACTTTAAGCAATTTGCGTACAATGTGTCTTGATGTAGTTTTCTTCATATTTTTTTTGTGCTTGGGGTTCCTTCAGCTTTTTAGATCTGTTAGTTTATAGTTTTCATTAAATTTGGAAAAGTGCAACCATGTCATCAAATATTTTTGCCTTCACTCCTCTCTCTCCTCTCCTTTAGGGACTCCATTATATGTACACCAGGTGGCTTGAAATTGTCCCACAGCTTACTTACGATGTGCTCAGGGTTTTTTTATTTTATTTTCTCTGTTTTGTTTTGAATTGTTTGTATTTTGTTGAAGGAAGTGGTTTGTTTCCTTGTAGAGAGTTCCACGCTTTGAATATGCCAACTTCCTTTCTATTCCCTGTATTTCATGTAAATTGATAGTTAGGTCTGAAGGCTTGATCAAACTCAGGTTTTTTTTTTTTTTTTCTTTTTTCTTTCTTTCTTTCTTTTTTTTTTTGGCAAGAATACTTCATAGGTGGTGGTGTGTACTTCTATCAAGATTCACATAAAGTCTGATTTTTCTTTTGTGGTGTTAACAGCATTTGACATATAAGTCCATATGTTAATTTGCTTCCAGTGGATTTCTCATGAATGACTTGTGGAAACGATATTTTTGAGTTCTTGCTTTTTCATAACAGATTGTCTTCAGCCTTCATATACTTAAAGATTAGTTTTGCTGGATGTAAAATCCTTGGCTTCATTCCTTTCCTAGGGTATCTTAAATATGTCACTCCATGTCCACTTGGCAGGAAGTGTTGCTATTTAAAATGTCTGATGCCAGTTTTGATTTCTTTTCCCTTTTAAATTATTTTATATCTTTGTCTGGATCACAAAATAATTCTTTTAATTTAATACTCCTTTCTTAGTTTTTTTTTTAATGTTTATTTATTTATTTTTTCGAGAGAGAGAGCAAGCGAGCAGGGGAGGGGCAGAGAGAGAGGGAGACACAGAATCCAAAGCAGGCTTCAGGTTCTGAGCTGTCAGCACAGAGCCCGATGCGGGGTTTGAACTCATGAACCGTGAGATCATGACCCGAACTGAAGTTGGACACTTAACCAACTGAGCCACCAGGCACCCCCTCCTTTCTTAGTTTTAATTACTGTTCTCAGATTGGTCTCTCTTGCTTTCTAAGTTAGTATCTATTGGACAGTTTTTTATTTTTAAAAAATTTTTAAATTTACATCCAAGTTAGTTAGCATATAGTGCAACAATGATTTCAGGGGTAGATTCCCCTTACCCATTTAGCCCGTCCCCCCTCCCACAATCCCTCCAGTAATCGGCTGTTCTCCATATTTAAGAGTCTCTTATGTTTTGTCCCTCTTCCTGTTTTTACATTATTTTTGCTTCCCTTCCCCTGTGTTCATCTGTTCTGTGTCTTTTTTTTTTAATGTTAAAAAAATTTTTTTTAATATTTATTTTTTTGAGAGAGAGAGAGAGAGAGAGAGAGAGAGAGGCAGAGCACCAGCCAGGGGAGGGGCAGAGAGAAAGAGGGAGACACAGAATGGGAAGCAGGCTCCAGGCTCTGAGCTGTCAGCCCGATGCGGGGCTTGAACTCATGAACTGCAAGATCATGACCTGAGCTGAAGTCAGAAGCTTAACCGACCGAGCCACCCAGGCGCCCCATCTGTTCTGTGTCTTAAAGTCCTCATATGAGTGAAGTCATATATTTGTCTTTCTCTGACTAATTTCGCTTAGCATAATACCCTCTAGTTCCATCCATGTAGTTGCAAAAGGCAAAATTTCATTCTTTTTGATTACCAAGTAACACTCCATTGTATATATATATACCACATCTTCTTTATACATTCACCCCTCAATGGCCATTTGGGCTCTTTCCATACTTTGGCTATTGTTGATAGCGCTGCTATAAATATTGGGGTGCATGTGCCCCTTTGAAACAGCACACCCGTATCCCTTGGATAAATACCTAGTAATGCAATTGCTGGGTTGTAGGGTAGTTCTATTTTTAATTTTTTGAGGAATCTCGATATTGTTTTCCAGAGTGGTTGTGCCAGTTTGCATTCCCACCAGCAGTGCAAAAGAGATCTGTTTCGCCACATCCTCACCAACATCTGCTGTTGCCTGAGTTGTTAATGTTAGCCATTCTGACAGGTGTAAGGTGGTATCTCATTGTGGTTTTGATTTGTATTTCTCTGATAATGAGTGATGTTGAGCATTTTTTTTTCATGTGTCAGTTGGCCACCTAGATGTCTTCATTGGAGAAGTGTCCTATTCATGTCTTTTGCTGATTTCTTCACTGGATTATTTGTTTTTTGGGTGTTGAGTTTGATAAGTTCTTTATAGATTTTGGATACTAACCCTTTATCTGATATAACGTTTGCAAATCTCTTCTCCCATTCCGTCGGTTGCCTTTTAGTTTTGCTGATTGTTTCCTTTGCTGTGCAGAAGCTTTTTATTTTGATGAGGTCCCAGTAGTTCATTTTTGCTTTTGTTTCCCTTGCCTCCAGAGACGTGTTGAGTAAGAAGTTGCTGCGGGCAAGATCAGAGAGGTTTTTGCCTGCTTTCTCCTCTAGGATTTTGATGGTTTCCTGTCTTACGTTTAGGTCTTTCATCCATTTTGAGTTTATTTTTGTGTATGGTGTAAGAAAGTGGTCCAGGTTCATTCTTCTGCATGTCGCTGTCCAGTTTTCCCAGCACCACTTGCTGAAGAGACTCTTTATTCCATTGGATATTCTTTCCTGCTTTGTCAAAGATTAGTTGGCTATGTGTTTGTGGATCCATTTCTTGGTTCTCTATTCTCTTCCATTGATCCGAATGTCTGTTTTTGTGCCAGTACCATACTATCTTGATGATTACAGCTTTGTAATATAGCTTGAAGTCCGGGATTATGATGTCTCCTGCTTTGGTTTTCTTTTTCAAGATTGCTTTGGCTATTTGGGGTCTTTTCTGGTTTCGTACAAATTTTAGGATTGTTTGTTCTGGCTCTGTGAAGAATGCTGGTGTTATTTTGATAGGGATTGCATTGAATATGTAGATTGCTTTGGGTAGTATTGACATTTTAACAACATTCGTTCTTCCTATCCAGGAGCATGGAATCTTTTTCCATTTTTTTGTGTCTTCTTCAATTTCTTTCATACTCTTTCTATAGTTTTCAGTGTATAGATTTTTCACCTCCTTGGTTAGATTTATTCCTAGGTATTTTATGGTTTTTTTGTGCAACTGTTCTGTTTCTGCTGCTTCATTGTTGGTGTATAGGAATGCAACTGATTTCTGTGTATTGATTTTATATCCTGCAACTTTGCTGAATTCATGAATCAGTTCTAGCAGTTTTTTGGTGGAATCTTTTGGGTTTTCCATATAGAGTATCATGTCATCTGCGAAGAGTGAAAGTTTGGCCTTGTCCTGGCCGATTTGGATGCCTTTTATTTCTTTGTGTTTTCTGATTGCTGAGGCAAGACTTCCAATACTATGTTGAATAACACTGGTGAGGGTGGACATCCCTGTCTTGTTCCTGACCTTAGGGGGAAAGCTGTCAGTTTTTCCCCATTGAGGATGATATTAGCATTGTGTCTTTTGTATATGGCTTTTATGATCTCAAAGTATGATCCTTCTTTCCCTACTTTCTTGAGGGTTTTTATCAAGAAAGGATGTTGTATTTTGTCAAATGCTTTCTTTGCATCTATTGAGTGGATCATATGGTTCTTGTCCTTTCTTTTATTGATGCGATGAAGCACATTGATTGCTTTGCAGATATTGAACCAGTCCTGCATCCCAGGTATAAATCACACTTGATCGTGGTGAATAATTTTTTTAATGTCTTGCTGGATCCGGTTGGCTAATATCTTGTTGAGGATTTTTGCATCCATGTTCATCAGGTTTATAATTCTCCTTTTTAGTGGGGTCTTTGTCTGCTTTTGGAATCAAGGTAATGCTGGCTTCATAGAAAGAGTTTGGAAGTTTTCCTTCCATTTCTATTTTTTGGAACAGCTTCAAGAGAATAGGTGTTAACTCTTCCTTAAATGTTTGGTAGAATTCCCCTGGAAAGCCATTTGTCCCTGGACTCTTGCTTTTTTGGGAGATTTTTGATTACTAATTCGATTTCTTTACTGGTTATGGGTCTGTTCAAATTTTCTATTTCTTCCTGTTTCAGTTTTGGTAGTGTAGATGTTTGTAGGAATTTGTCCATTTCTTCCAGATTGCCCATTTTCTTGGTGTATAATTGCTCATAATATTCTCTTATTATTGTTTTTATTTCTGCTGTGTTGGTTGTGGTCTCTCCTCTTTCATTCTTGATTTTATTTATTTGGGTCCTTTCCTTTTTCTTTTTGATCAAACTGGCTAGTGGTTTATCAATTTTGTTAATTCTTTCAAAGAACCAGCTTCTGGTTTCATTGATCTATTCTACTGTTTTTTTCTTTGGTTTTGATAGCATTAATTTCTGCTCTAATCTTTATTATTTCCTGTTTTCTGCTGGTTTTGGGTTTTATTTGCTGTTCTTTTTCTAGCTTTTTAAGGTGTAAGGTTAGTATGTGTATCTGAGACCTTTCTTTCTTCTTTAGAAAGGCCTGGATTGCTATATACTTTCCTCTTATGACTGCCTTTGCTGTGTCCCAGAGGTTTTGGGTTGTGGTGTTATCATTTTCATTGGCTTCTATGTACTTTTAAATTTCCTCTTTAACTTATTGGTTAGCCCATTCATTCTTTAGTAGGATGTTCTTTAGTCTCCAAGTATTTGTTACCTTTCCAAATTTTTTCTTGTGGTTGATTTCGAGTTTCATAGCATTGTGGTCTGAAAATATGTATGGTATAATCTCGATATTTTTGTACTTGTTGAGGGCTGATTTGTGTCCCAGTGTGTGGTCTATTCTGGAGAACGTTCCATGTGCACTGGAGAAAAATGTGTATTCCACTGCTTTAGTATGAAATGTTCTGAATATATCTGTTAAGTCCATCTGGTCCAGTGTGCCATTCAAAGCCATTGTTTCCTTGTTGATTTTCTGATTAGGTGATCTGTCCATTGTTGTAAGTGGGGTATTGATATCCCCTATTATTATGGTATTATTATCAATGAATTTCTTTATGTTTGTGATTAATTTTATATATTTGGGTTCCCTCATATTTGGAGCATAAACGTTTACAATTGTTAGGTCTGCTTGGTGGATAGACCCCTTAATTATGATATAATGCCCTTCTTCATCTCTTCATATAGTCTTCATTTTAAAGTCTAGATTGTTGGATATGAGTATGGCTACTCCAGCTTTCTTTTGTTGACAATTAGCATGATAGATGATTCTCCACCCCCTCACTTTCAATCTGAAGGTGTCTTTTAGGTCTAAAGTGGGTCTCTTGTAAACAGCATATAGATGGATCTTGTTTTCTTATCCATTCTGTTACCCTATGTCTTTTGATTAGAGCATTTAGTCCATTGATGTTTAGAGTGAGTACTAAAAGATACGAACTTATTCCCTTTATGTTACTTGTAGAGTTGGAGTTTCTGGTGGTGTTCTCTGGTCCTTTCTAGTCTTTGTTGCTTTTGGTATTTATTTATTTATTTACGTGTTTATTTATTTCTTTATTTAGTCTTTTCTCTCCTCAGAGAGTCTCCCTTAAAATTTCTTGCAGGGCTGGTTTAGTGGTCACAGACTCCTTTAATTTTTGATTGTCTGGGAAACTTTTAATCTCTGCTTCTATTTTGAATGACAGCCTTGCTGGATAAAGAATTCTTGACTGCATATTTTTCCAATTCAGCACATTGACTATATCCTGTCACTCTTTTCTGGCCTGCCAACTTTCTGTGGACAGGTCTGCTGCAAACCTGATCTGTCTTCCCTTGTAGGTTAAGGACTTTTTTCTCTTGCTGCTTTCATGATTCTTTCCTTTCTTGAGTATTTTGTGAATTTGCCGTGATATGCCTTGTTGTTGGTCAGTTTTTGTTGAATCTTATGGGAGTCCTCTGTGCTTCCTGGATTTTGATGTCTGTGTCTTTCCCCAGGTTAGGAAAGTTTTCCACTATGATATGCTCACATAATCCTTCTACCCCTTTTTCTCTCTCTTCCTCTTCTGAGACCCCGATGATTCTGATATTTTTCCTTTTTAATGAGTCACTGATTTCTCTAATTCTTAAATAATGCTCTTTTGCCTTAGTCTCCCTCTTTTTTTTTCTGCTTTATTATTCTCCATAAATTTGTCCTCTATATTGCTGATTCACTGCTCTGTCTCATCCATCTTTGCTGCCGTGGCATCCATTAGAGATTGCAGCTCAGTTATAGCATTTTTTATTTCATCCTGACTAGATTTTACTTCTTTTATCTCTGTGGAAAGGGATTCTAATCTATTTTCCACCCCAGCTAGTATTCTTACTATTGTGATTCTAAATTCTGATTCAGACATTTTGCTTGTATCTGTGTTTATTAAGTCCCTGGCTGTTGTTTCTTCCTACTCTTTCTTTTGGGGTGAATTCCTTTGTTTCATCATTTTGAAGGAAGAAAAGGAACTAATAAGGTAAAAAAAATAAAATTAAAAAATTAAACGCAACACACACACACACACACACACACACAAAATCAAATAAATGATGTTAGATCCTAGGTATGTTTTGGTCTGGTTGTTGAAAGGAGCTTGATAGATTAGAGAAAAAGGGGGGGGGGGAAGAAAACTTTGAAAATTTGATAAAATGAGTAAATAGAATAAAATGAAATGATGGAAGTAAAATAGAACTTGAAAAATTTACAAAAAAGTAAAAAAATATAGTAGAAAAATTAAAGAAAAATATTTTTAATAAAAATTGAAAACAAAAATAAATTTTTCCTCTTTCTCTATTCAAGAAAAAGAAAAGAAACAAAAGAAAAAAGAACACTGAATAGATGGACTAGTGAACAGACTGAAATACAATTGAAATTGCATTGTTTTCCCCTAGAATTCAAACCATGAACCACTTTATAGTCCATAAACTAAGCAGGCGGGAGAGACTTGTGTTCCTGAGCGGTGAGGTTGGCCCAGTTGGGCGGGGCTTAGTGCAATGGCTCCATTCTCCACTAGATGGCGCTGCTTAGCTTAACCGGGGTGGATTGTTTTGGTGCTTGTAGGTGCGCGTGCGCAAGCGCGTGAGAGTTGGAAATGGCGTCATCGGCAACGAGTCTCTAGTATAAACTCTGTTCTCCCCACCAGCAATTGCCCACGCGTCCTTTATCTCCGGGCTTCCGTCTGCTCCCTGCTTTTACACCGCCGTGACCAAGCCGTCAGGGAGCCAGCCGACACTTCCCTCCTGAGTTTTATCTCAGATGTGACTGTGTTTCCCGACCCCTCACTTCTGAGGAACTGCGGCTCTGACCCGTTTTGCCCCTCTGTGGGAGGGTCTCAAGAGCAGTGGCCGGGAGCAATGGCCGGGTGCTGGCCACCCCCAGGCACGTTTGGGGGACCATGCTGCTGTGGATACCCAGAGAGTGCGGCTGGGCACCAGCCCACCCCCGAAAAAGTGCACGCGATCATGTGGCAGCAGCGTTTCAGGGATTATGGAAAATCTGAACACACATCTGGCTTCACCCCCCAGCGGTCTTCTTCCAGCACCAATGAATGCGGTTGTTCTCCAGGGGCCTCTGGGACCAGGGGCCACACAGCCTCTACCGAATGTCCTCCCAGCAGGGGAACCGCCTCTCCCCGTGTGGCCCGAAGACCCCCGGACCTCACTCTGCTCCTGGGGATTCGCCCTTCCCACCAGAGCACTGCCAGGTATCGAGCTGCGGCGTTTCAGACTCTGCGCTCCCCCTGTTCATAGAGTCTTAATGGGATTTAAACTCTCTCCTTTCTCCTTTCTCCCTTTTTAGTTCAGTCCCTGCGGCCGTTTCCACTTTTTCACTCTCTCTCCAGCTGCTTTTGTTGGGGTTGCTTTTCCCGTATTCCCCCCATCTCCGTCCTCTCTCTGGTCTCAAAAACAGCTCCCTGCGGCTTCTCTCTGCCCCAGTTCACCTCTCCGCACCGCGCACCTGCTGAGTTCTGTGGTTCAGGTTGTACGGATTGTTGTGTTAATCCTCAGATCAGTTTTCTAGGTGTGCAGGATGGTTTAGTGTTGGTCTGGCTGTATTTCATGGACACGAGACAGAAAAAAAACTCCCATGCTGTTCTGCCATCTTGGCTCCTCTCTCTGGACAGTTTTTAATTCATCGATTATCAGTGTTATCTGAAGTCTCGTTGTGTGATGCAAGTCTTGGGGCTGTAAGGGGACTGTTCTTGCCTCCTCTTCATTTGAGATTCATGAAGATGTGTTGTCATCTCGACGTGTTGGTAGATATTACCTGTGGGCTTTTGGTTTTGTGATCCTACGTTGCTTTATTTATAAGGAGAGAGGGCTTTTAGGATGATTCACAACATCCTAAGCAGATATACAACTGCCATTGTGGCTGTTTTTTTAGAATCCTCTTATATGTTTTAAAAGACTTGGATGAATTTATCTGTGTTTTCATTTGCTTGTTTTTTGTTTTTGGCTTTGGTTTCCATCACTTGTAGGCTAGTGAGGCCTTCCTCTTATTTCCCTAGCTTGATCTCACAACCTGGTCTTTTGCAGTCCTTTTCATTCACCTCCCTTATTCAGGTTTACAGAGGATTCCATAGCCTAGTGTTACTGAAGATGTTATTTATGAGTTTCTTTTTCCTACTTTTATGTTTGGTCTGTTTAGTATTAAGAAAAAGTTTAGATTAAAAAAAAACTACTCTGCTTCTGTGGTTAGTCATATTATTGGAAGTTCATGGCTTTTTTTTTTTCTTCTTAAAAACAAAAGTGTTACACCATGAACAACACTATGTCATTATGCATTTCTTTTTTTATACTTTCATGGTTTTTGACATATATCCATGTTAATACACACAAACACATATGTGTGTATATAATTTCTTGTGATTTCTGTATATTTTCCCATTGTATCAACATACCACATTTCATTTACCAACTTACCCATCCATTTTCATTTCAGTTATTTAACATTTTTCACTATAACAAAAAAGACTGCAATAAAAATTCTGCTTTCCTCTTGAACTCATATGTGAGAGTTGTTGTGGTATTTATTTATAAAAAAGTATCCTTAATCTTTTAGAATTTAAATAACATGTAAAGGTTTTATAAATGGAATATGGTAAACAAATGTTAGGTACTTTAATTAACTTAAATTCTGACCTTTTCCAATCTTTGCAAAAGCTGTCTTATGTTTGATATCCATTCTTTTGGATAGGAAAGACCCAACTTTTCTTTTATAAGTTACAGCTCATCAAAGTAAACATTTCATTTTCTTGTACAAGTTCCTTGAATCTGCTACCTTTTGCCTTCATGGCTCAACACACACACACACACACACACACACACACACACTCCAGAGAGTTTTGTTGTGAGTTCTTTATTTCTGTGGTGGTTACCTGTCTAGTTTGTTCCAAATCAAACATTCTCAAAAGAGAGAAGGGTGGGGTGCCTGGGTGGCTCAGTCGGTTAAGCGTCCGACTTCAGCTCAGGTCACGATCTCACGGTCAGTGAGTTCGAGCCCCCCGTCGGGCTCTGGGCTGATGGCTCAGAGCCTGGAGCCTGCTTCCGATTCTGTGTCTCCCTCTCTCTCTGCCCCTCCCCCATTCATGCTCTGTCTCTCACTGTCTCAAAAATAAATAAACGTTAAAAAAAATTTAATAAAAAAAGAGAGAAGGGTATGTTGGATTTCTTTTCAGGCTGTTCCACTCAATATCCATGTCTTTGGGGTTTCTGATAGGCTCCCCGCAGTTCAAGCCAAGCAACTTAGCCTGAACTGAAACAAAGTTTCTTCGTTTTCATAAAATTTTATTAATAAGTAAGTGAGCATGATTTTTTTTTTTGGCCTGGAGGCCTGTGATTTTCTTCTGGGTAAATTAATTTAGGAACCTCAACTTCAGTTCCTTGACTTTCCTGTGCATTCTTTTGTTGAAGAAAGCAGTGATGCTAGCAGTTTTAGATGTGCTCCAGGCAACTGTGACTGCCCCAAACGAGAGCAGGCAGCACTTCTCTTTTCACTCAAATCACCGTTTTATCAGCACATTTATTTGTTCTTTCACTTGACAGAATCTTATGGAGCACCTCCTATGTGACAGGCTTGATAGGAGCTAGGATGTGAAGATGATGATGATGGTGATGATGATGATGATGATGGTGATGGTGATGATGATGGTGATGATGATGGTGATGATACCGAATACAGGGGTGGTGTGTCTAGGTGTGTTTCCTTTCTTAATAGTTGGAGACCGTTTTTCCCTTGTATGCATATACTGCATTTAATTTACCAATTTCCTTATGAATTCACATTGGGTTGTTTCATAATGTTTATTAATTATTCTCGTGATTTATATGGAGTAACTGCTTTCATCCTCACAATAACCCTTTGAAGTTGCCAATTTTGTCATTGTCCCCATTTTACAGATGAGAAAGTGAAGACACAAAGTTTAAATAATTTTCTCATACGTACTACTAAGGGGTGCACTTAGGATTCCATCCTAAGCGATCTGGCTTCGAAAACCATGTGTTCAGGAACTCTGCTCCCTCCACCTGCCTCAGAAGCATTCACTGTTTTAAGGACTTCACAGGCTATAGCTTGACATGTAAATAGGTCAATTATAATACAAATTAATAAGAAACAATAGAGGAACATTTAAAGTACAGATGTAACACGGAGAAGAGGAGAGGATGGGACTAGCTCATCATTGGGAGGTAGGAGGAAATCTGAATCAGGGGATATTTGCCGTTTTAAAAGATATATAGGCTCTGACCAATCAGTGTAGATTCTTTAAGAAGGGCATTTGCACACATCTGGGCACTGGTGGTTGATGTTGACAGAGTGAGGTCATGAATGGCAGGGTGGTCTGGTGGACAGGGCTGCTCCCTGGAGTCAGACCACTGGGGGTCAGAAGTTCAGGGCCTACCGCTTCTCACACTCATGGCTTTTGGCAAGCCACTTAACTCCCCTGAGGCATTTGTTACTTAACAACCTCACATTGTTGGTCTGGTCTCAAAGGGAATAATTAATGCAGAAGTTCTTTGTAAATGGCAAAGTGCTAGGCAACTGTAAAGGGCATCAGCAGTCCTGAGACAGGGAGCTTACAATTGCGAGCCTAGCTCTAGAGACTGCCTAATGAAACTGGATTAATCTGTAAGTTCCAGCTTTGAGCTCCTCAGGAAAAGCATCAAGTACCTGTTTCACCACAAATTCTGAGCTGTGTGGCATTGACCCAACAGGTAGCAGCCCTGCCAGTGGGCTGCGGGTATGAACATCCATTCCCCTGTGCAGTTACAGCCTCACTTCCTGCCCAGGCAAGAAGCATCTGTTTCTGTACGTAATTAGACTTGGTCCACTAGTAACCTAATTACAAAATGGTCCAAGCCCCTGGAAAGACAGTGTTGGTTGACTCTATGAACACAAGGAGGGACTTTTCCTCGAATAGTTCTTAGAAACTGGGGAGACTATAGCTGAGCTGATGGTTTGTCCTGGGAGGATTTGGCAGGTTAGCTCTTTCCTTATAAAGGGTTTCATCCATGATTGAATCTGTAATTCCAAAAATTCTCATTTCTTAGACCTGACAAGTTCTTCACCAATAATGATGATGGAGACAAAAATCTGAAATGATTGCACAGGTTTTTCCAGTCCGGGTCCCTCTAATTTCCCTAGCTCCCTCTTGAGAGAGCTCCATTCCGTTCAGATTATGGAGAATTTACATTTAGGGGGTCTGTCCAGTTCTACTCCACTGAATGGACTGGCCAGAGGAATCCCCCCCTGGATGTCAGGTGATGATGCTGGCGGGGAAGGCCTTCTTCCCCCAGCTCTGTTATATTCTAGAGAATGAGCATTGGCCCCTGGGTTCTCCTGGGGCTGGAGAGGTTTCCCTCTGTGGAGTTGATCACTGGGTGTGGCTGCAGTGAGGAAGCCACCGGGCCTGAAGGTCTAGAGGTCAGTGTGTCCCTGTGCTTGTTGGTGAGCTGTCACTCTGGGCCTAGCAGGAAGATGTGGCGATGATGTGTGCTGAGAAGGAGAAACAGTGACACATCTTTGGATAAAGATGCTCCATCAAGTTAACAGCTACCTTCGTGGCCTCAGCATGGTTCCCAAGCTCTGTGGTTCACTGCCACCCTAATCCTCCCTACCTGGCTATACTCTGTGTACCTAGGCCTGAGGACAACACAGCTCTGGTTTCTTTTTGAAGCTTCTGGTCAAAGAATTGCGCCAGCAGCTCATTTTTTCCTGTTTTGCTCTGGCTGCCATGAGGCCACTGTAGATGTCCACAGTCCATTTGAGGAAACGTTCACGGTGACGGCCGGCTTGAAAGACCTGCTGTCTTTGATTCAGTGAGTCCTGGATTTCACCTGACAGAAGCATTACCTTTACAACATCCCAGATCTTAAGGTTTTGAATGCCCTACTTGCTTTCTAGCATTTCCACTTAATTGACCTTATGACTTAAAAAAAAATTTTTTTTTTAATGTTTATTATTTTTGAGAGAAAGAGAGAACAAGTGGGGAAGGGGCAGAGAGATTGGGAGACACAGAATCTGAATCAGGCTCCAGGCTCTGAGTTGTCAGCACGGAGCCTGATGTGGGGCTTGAACTCAAGGACCACGAGATCATGAGCTGAGCTGAAGTTGGACGCTTAATCAACTGAGCCACCCAGGCACTCCTGACCTTATGGCTTTTGTAAGCTACCCATTTATAATTTCTGTATCTTTGTCCAAGTTATTTTAGCATGTTTTGTTTCAAATTATGTAGTTTGAAATCAGTTTTACTTTGAATGTTTTATTTATTTTTGAGAGAGAGAGCATGAGCAGGGGAGGGGCAGAAAGAGAAGGAGACAGAGAATCCAAAGTAGGCTCAGCACTGACAGCAGAGAGCCTGACGTGGGGCTTGAACCCACAAACCATGAGATCATGACCCGAGCCAAAGTCGGATGCTGAACCGACTGAGCCACCCAGGTGCCACCAAATCGTTTTTCCTTTGAATGACTAACTTATTTCCTGGAAATAAATGCTTATAAGCTCTCTATTCCTTGCATCTCCCTTAGCTAAAGTCATAGTTGAAGCCTAAACCACACGTTTTATAAGTACCTCATGAGGAACCTTGCGAGAGTGAGCCCTTATTGACACAAGTGCATTTGCCAGTGCACAATCTCGGGCCAGTCGTTACCCTCTGTTTATGTTCTTCTCAGTTGATGGCCCTCCGCTGACCCTGCTCACGTCACAGGCAAAGTCACCCTGCGCCCTCATTTCCTGCTCCATTCTCCCTTACTCTGTCCAGCACACAGACCTCCTTGCTGTTCACCACCTCAATGCCTTCACACGAGTGTTCCCTTGACCTGGGTGCTTTCTATCAGGTGTCCACAGATAGTGCCCTGCCCACCTCAGGTCTTTGTCCTAAAGTCATGTTCTTTGGGATTCGTCCATCATCACTCTTTGTAAAAATGCAGCAACTGTACCTTCTTCTGCTGTTTTTCTCTAAACTCCTTACCACGATTGGACATACGTTCCATTTTGTTCATTGTGTATTTCCCCCCAACCAGAATGCAACCCTTAAGAGAAGATTTTTATCTGGTTTGTCATATCCCCAGTAACTGGGTGAGTGTTTGGTGAGAATTAAAATGTGGAATGAATATCTTTTAGTGAATGAATGGACATTGCATCCTCTTATGCAATTAAGAATTACTTGAAGATGTTCTTCCTTCCATATCTCTTCCAGTAAAAATTAAATATCTCTAACAGAATAACTTAAAAAAATCTTTTTTACATTTATTTATTTTTGAGAGAGGGAGAGAGAGTACAAGTGGGGGAGGGCAGAGAGATAGGGAGACAGAGGATCCAAAGCAGGCTCTGCACTGTCAACAGAGAGCCTGATGTGGGGCTTGAGCTTATGAACTGTGAGATCATGACCTGAGCCAAAGTCGGATGCTTAACCAACTAAGCCTCCCAGGTGCCCCATGAATAGCTATTCTTATTTATTTATCTATCTATCTATCTATCTATCTATCTATTTATTTATTTTTTTCAATATATGAAATTTATTGTCAAATTGGTTTCCATACAACACCCAGTGCTCATCCCAAAAGGTGCCCTCCTCAATACCCATTACCCACCCTCCCCTCCCTCCCACCCCCATCAGCCCTCAGTTTGTTCTCATTTTTTAAGAGTCTCTTATGCTTTGACTCTCTCCCACTCTAACCTCTCTCTCTCTCTCTTTTTTTTTTCCTTCCCCTCCCCGTGGGTTCCTGTTAAGTTTCTCAGGATCCACATAAGAGTGAAAACATATGGTATCTGTCTTTCTCTGTATGGCTTATTTCACAACACTCTCCGGTTCCGTCCATGATGCTATAAAGGGCCATATTTCATTCTTTCTCATTGCCACATAGTACTCCATTGTGTATATAAACCACAATTTCTTTATCCATTCGTCAGTTGATGGACGTTTAGGCTCTTTCCATAATTTGGCTATTGTTGAGAGTGCTGCTATAAACATTGGGGTACAAGTGCCCCTATGCATCAGTACTCCTGTATCCCTTGGGTAAATTCCTAGCAGTTGAATAGCTATTCTTAAGATAAAACATACGTATCACTTCTATCTCTTTAGGTTATATATACAAAGTTCTTTCTTTTCTCACTACATATTTTTAGAATTTATTAATTTATATTTTTGGGTTCTTTCCCTTTTTAAGGAAAATCTTGCACCTCAACTATTTAGCCTTAGAAAGCAAAATACTTTGGCTATTTTAGGATTTAATATGATTCATTAAAAGGAAAAAGCTGTAAAAAAAAATCTTATCTAATTTTCTTTTTTTTTAATTTTTAAATTTATTTCTTTAAATCAAGTTAGTTAACATACAGTGTAGTATTGGTGTCAGGAGTAGAACCCAGTGATTCATCACATACCGCGACCCTCCCCCCGCAGTGCTTACCCAACAAGTGCCCTCCTTAATGCCCATCACCCATTTAGCCCATGCCCCCACCACCTCCCCTATAGCAACCTCCAGTTTGTTCTCTGCCTTTAAGAGTGAGAGAGAGAGTCTTAAGCAAGCTCCACGTTTAGGGCAGAGCCCAGTGTGGGACTCGCTCTCACAACCCTGGGATCATGACCTGAGCTGAAATCAAGTCGGATGCTCAACTGATTGAGCCACCCAGGTGCCCCTCATTGCTTGTTTTTCTAAAACAATGTTCAGAGGTGTCTTAATATTGTACCATCTAATCTACCATGATTTGTTTTAGTCTGCTATTGTGAACATTAAAAAAAATATTTTTTCGTTTTCACTTGAATGAAAATTTCATTCATTTCATCAATTTGGTTTGTTGGTTTTGAACTGCTCTTTTGTCTATTCTAATTCTTTTACCTTATTTTGCTCTTAAGTTTTTCTTATAAGTAATCTTCAGAGCTTAATCTTTTATCCTTGTGATTTTTTAAATACCATTTTCTCTAAGTCACTCAGCATCATGGCCTGTTTACCTTTAATTCCTTAGTTTTATTTATGTTTTTACTTTCTTTGTATCTTCTAAATTATTTCCTCTTTACATGATATATTTTGTAGTGTTTTTACTGTGATCATTTGGGCTGCCTCCTCCTCTACACTTCTCATTGTCTCATCATGCCTTTCTCAAACCCCTTGCTTTAAAGAACACCCTTGGAACACCGGTGGTTTTCTGGCCGGTGGTGATGGCTGGCCAAGTCACAGTGCCCTCTGGAATCACATCCTGGCCATCTCTTCTTGAAGACAGGAACACTCTGAATACTAGAATCTCCAGCAGGCACGGCCCCAGGCATGGGGGGGTGGGGAAATGTCATCCTGTTACCCCACCTGATGTGAGGGCCAGACATTCCTTGGGAAGCTGCGCTGTGGAGCATCCGTAGCCAGGCATTGTGTTTCCCTGAGCCTCTGTCTCTATCACGTTTATTTTAAGTTTTCTACTGATTTCCTTTTGGGGCAGGTAACAATTTTGAGTCTCCTCCTCACCCCATTGGGCCCACGGAAATGCTGGCTGGGGCTGGGGTTACTGCCACAGTCCTCAGTGCCAAGAAGATCTGGGATGCTCAGGGATAAAACAGACCTGCCCAAATTGCAGCGTTAAGGATGAGGCCTCTTTCTTTCTCTTTCTCTTTCTTTCTTTCTTTCTTTTTTAATTTTTTAATGTTTATTTACCTTTGAGACAGAGAGAGACACAGAGTGCAGGCAGGGGAGGGGCAGAGAGAGAGGGAGACACAGAACCCGAAGCAGGCTCCAGGCTCCGAGCTGTCAGCACAGAGCTGGATGCGAGGCTTGAACTCACGAACCGCGAGATCATGACCTGAGCCGGAGTCGGCAGCCCAACCGACTGAGCCACCCAGGTGCCCCGAGGCCTGTTTGTTAAAAGTGTGGTGAGATGGCTGTTGATGAGATGCTCTTTTTCTGCATGCCAAGGCGTGCAGGGTGCTGACTGAGAAGATGAGGCCCTGAGAAATGCTTTGTCTTCATGTCACATCCACGGCCATAGCATGAGGACTCTTCCATTGGCTTCTCTCTCTGTTTTCTCTGGACCAGGAGTTGCTATTTCTCCTGGTAAAGGCATTTTCTCTTCTCTCCAAAGCTGGAGAACTGCGTATCCTTTGTAATGAGTCTCCCCTCAGGCCCTCTGGACTGATGGCAACTTGAATCTCTGGCTGACTCATCTACTGCTCAGGTTCTGTGGTCCTCAGGGGTGTCCACGAACTCTTCACATGAGGCCAATTCGCAATTTGGGCTAGGTTCCTCAAGAGCCAACGATTCTCAGGAATTCAATTGATAGATGAATCTTTCCTGGATGAGTTGACCTGGAAATTTTCCCAGGTTCCACGGGAGCTGCAGTGAAAGCTGAGGCCTCCCAGGTCGTTCAGGTCCTCGGGTCCAGTAGGTTTTTCTGACGGTGTCAGGCCTTCCCAAGCACTGATGTGACTTCTCAGTGTTTATATCACAGGGCAGATTATTGTTGTCTGATTACATAAACTGGCCAAGATAAAGGTCCTGATACATTGGCAGGAGTTTTGGATTTTAGAAAACACATCTCATATTTAAAGTTTTAAGCCCTCTTTTTTCTCCAGCTATGTGGAAGAAAATACCTTTAGCAAAGTTGGGTGGGCTGGCGCCTGTATCCGTTCAGCCTCAGGGAGCACTGGCTCCTTCAGGAAGAAACTGCTTCATCCAGATCTGATCGAGAAGTCTCATGAATTGTATGATCTGTGGTCAAATATGCCAGAGTGTGTGCTATCTACATGGCTGTTTGGCCCCTTGCAATCCTGTTTTAACCTTGATTCTCTAAGCCAAGAGGTGGGTGGTTAACTGAGACCTATCACTAGGTCCGGTTGTGGGCTGACAGGGCCCATCTGGAGCCAATGGGCCACCTCTCTAGGTGGTGCAGGATCACAGTCAGGGGCAAGGTTGCTTTGGAGGATTTGCTACAGTTACTAAGTGAATGTTGTTGTTATAGTACCATTCTCCCTCTGATGTGCTTTCTTGAGCAGGAGGGAGGGGTCAGTGTTTCAGTGTGTGCCAGGAATTGCCTTTGTCCTTAGGCACCCCCAGAGAGTGCTGGCTCGTTGGCCCGAGGAGAGCAATTGCACGCACACCAAGGCTTCCAACACTCAAATCCTGGCCCCCTTTCATTTTGTAAATAGCAAACCCACTTGAGATGGTATACATTCTGAAGGAAAAAAGTGCCTCCTCCACTGTATTAAAGAGCATTGAGGTGCATTTACAACTTAAAGTGTGAGAAATTCACCACCAGCTGGGGACTGAGACCAAATGGCTCTCTGGCCGCTGTCAGGCTTCTCTGTCGCAGGACTCAGTGTGCATAGCAGATCTCACACCTCTGGCAATCTCCACCAGATGGGATGAGGGCCATTCAGGTGGGTATTTAATTTCTAGACTTTATAGTATAGCTACACCATGAGATCTTACTGCAACTCTTTAAAAAGCATACTTTCTGAGCTATTTTAAGACGTGGGAAGTTGTTCATTGTACAACACTAAGTTTTAAAAAAAATGTAGGATCTGAAACATTTTATTCAGTATGATCCTGGTTTTGTTATTTGTATAAACGATCATGCCAAAATGTTATGGTGCCTGCATTCCTATTTTGAATGACTCCATGATAGGTACTTTCCAGTATCCTTCAAATGTGTACAATGTGCATGAATTATTTTTATAATGAGAAAACACACATTATTGAAATAGTGTAAGATTAACAAAGCTTTTATTGTAGACATAGAATAATATATTGAACCCCCATCTGTGGACCCATTACCCAGCCTCAAAAATGACCAGCTATCGGCTAATCTTGTTTCATCTGTTCCCTCATCTACTACCCCCACCCATATTATTTTTTAACCAACTATTTTTTAGAACAGTTTTAGGTTTATAAAAAATTAAGCAAATAATATATAGAGTTCTCACATATTTGTATTAGTGTGGTATGTTGCTTATCATTGATGAACCAATAGTGATATGTTATTATTAACTGAAGTCCATGGTTTATATTAGGGTTAACTCTCTGGGTTGTACAGTTCTATGAGCATAAGTTTTTATTCACAATTGACAGAGTCAGTTACCCCCAGGACTATACATGTCTGGACCACATGGACCATTTGAAGTATCTAAATCGCTGCCCACCTTACAGTGCAGGAACCAGAGAAGTGACAGAAAAGCCCATTGGAACTACCTGAAAATTACCAAGTTGAGAAAACAGCAAGCCAAGCTAAAAATCACTACTTCTGGTACAAAAGAGCAACCCAAGTGCAAGATGTCAGTTGCCCAAAGTGTGGGAGGGGCTGCGGGTTGGGGAGGAGCCTGGATCCTGCCACAGCCAGTGTGGGCCTGGAGAAGACACAGCTCCCTCTTCAGTGAAGAGTAACTTTAACTGGAGCACAGTTGTTGTTGAGGCAGTGGGAGCGGGAAGGAGAGTACAGAACTTTCCATAAGCATGAATGGGGCCAGAACTTACAAGGGGATTAAAAAAATAAAAAAGTAATCCTCTGGCATCCTAATTAAACAGAGGATTTCTCGGCAGTGGAATGGGGGGTAGGGCATGTGCCTGGCCATTACCTCACTGCTGCCCTGTAGCTCTTTCCAGACACCTGCCAGATGCTAATTAGTCAAATCCTCTGGAGCTGGGATCCAGGTGGAATGGTGGGGGATCAGAGGTCATTTCCCCCAGGATGTTTGCAACAAGTCAGGGTTCAATGGCCCCTCCTCCCAACTAAGCATTAGACTATTTCCTACATGCACGAGGGGATCAATAATTGTCACAGACAGCTGACTCAGTCCCTAAATCTGTCATGCCAGTTGTTATAGAGACCACGTTGAGTGCTTGATATTCAACATTAACAACAAGGCTTTATTGTGCTTCTAGGCATGCTGGCACTGGGCTGGGCTGTGGGGGTCCAGTGGTGACAACACAGACCAAGCATATTCCTTATGGTGCTGAGCTTCCATTGAGGGTGTTTTCAGTATACCAGATTGCTGCCTCAGGGCCTTTGCATTTCTGTGCCCTCTTCCTGGGATGTTCTCCCTCCAAGTGTGTGTATACTTTGCTATTCCCACTGTCAGCCTGAACAAGGGTGAGTTCTGTCTGTCATTTACCAAATCTAAGGATTTCAATTTCTGGAATATTGGTAATGCAAGAAAAAGTTTTGTCTTGAACTAGAGAAGTTGGGTCCGTCTGATCTTAGTGAAATCTCTTGAGAATACTTAGGGGTGAGACCCCATGGGGGACATGAACTGATCTTCCCTCCCTTAGGTGACCCACCAAGGAGAAGATAGCAATCCAGAACTTTCAGGAGCAAAATCACATGTTGGATAGGTGCCCATTCTCATATTCATTCACAAAAATACCCACTGAGCACTGACCATTTCAGACAGTGAGTTAGGAGGTGGGGATACCACACAGAACCAAGTCCTTCCCTTAATGAGCTCGTGGTTTAATTGAGGAGACAAAAGCTAATTAAGTGGCCAAACAAATAATTATAAAATCATTACTATGATAAATTCAGTGAAGGTGAAATGGATAGTTCTAGGAGATTTGTCTGTTAGGGAAGGCAGGGAAGTCTTCCTGAGGAAAGGGATATTTGGCACAGGATGGGAAAGATGAATTTGAAGAGGCGTCAAATAAGGCTGTAAGATTTCTGGCTTGTGCTACGTGACGGATTGTAGGACACCAGAAGACGGGAGGACCAGGTGTGGGTAGGGTGGGGAAAGTAAGTTCTGCTTGGGACTTTAGTTTAGGGCACAGTGGAGACATTTAAGAGCCAATGTCATGTAGACAATTGAATATTACTAGATATATCAGAGAGAATATACGGACAAAAACGTAGGGATCAGAGGAGTGGCCTGGCTCAAGTCACCTGGCATGTGGTAACAGGCTTTGGGGGCACACACATTCATCTGAGAAAAGGGTGTAGATGGAGAAGAGGGGACAGGGGTAGGCAGCCTTAAGGAGCTCTTACATCCAAGATTAAGTTGAGGAAGACCACTTGCCAGAAAGGCAGAGAAGTTTCCAGGTCATCAGGAAGAAAAGCAGGAGAGTATGGGGTGAGTGAAGTTGAGGGGGGATTCTTTGTACTATTGTTGCAATATTGTCCTAAGTCTGACATTATTTCAAAATATACAGTGAAAGAGGTGCCTGGGTGACTCAGGCAGTTAAGCATCTGACTCTTGATTTCAGCTCAGGTCATGTTCTTACAGTTCGTGTGTAAGATTAAGCCCCACATTGGGCTCCGTGCTGACAACACGGAGTCTGCTTGGGATTCTGTCTCTCTCCCCTTTTTCCTCTCTCCACCTCTTGTGCTCTCCCTCTCTCTCAAAATAAATAAATAAGCATTTAAAAAATGTACAGTAGAACAATTCTTTTTTGTTAAGACTTATTAGGACGGAAGAGAGGCCACCTCTCCATCTTGGATAACTGCCCCTCATCGATAGGGACCTTTATGGGGGTAATTTCCCTCTACATTCTCTTCAAAGAGACAGTTTAACTCTACAAAGTGTATATGCTCCTCTTGATATACCTACAGATAGTCACTGCATCCAAACCACTATCATCCTAGGATGTAAACTATTAAAAAAAAAGCTAGATTATTTGATTTTCAACCCTTTATGTTAAAAAAAAAAATGCCACTGGCTTGTGAAATGTATACTACATTCTAATGTATCCCCACCTATTTAGTAATCGAACAAAACACATGTAACTGGGAGCACTGGACAAATTGCCATTAGTTTGTGCCAATCAAGGCAGGTGGTTTTTTGTGGTGACAAACCAACCCCAAATCCTAGTGGCTTCAAAGAGCAGAAGTGTACTTGTTGCTCAAGTGCCACAGAGGGCTCTTCTCACAGGGACACTCGAGAACTTGGTCCCCACAGCAGGGACGGTAGGGTGCCAGTCGAGCACTGCCTCTCGGTCTTTTAGCTTGGAGGCCACACGTCACTTGTGCTTACCTTCACCAGCTGCAAGCAGGCGTGTGGCTGTGCCTAACTTCAATGGCGCACAGAAATATCCTTCTGTGAAGTGGAAGAACTCCAGAATGGTAGCAACTTGTACCCTGCCATTTGAGGTTCCAGCGCGGAAATGATAAAAATCGTGACATTGTAGCAGCAACAGCCAATTGCTTACTCAATATCCATTCTCCTCTACTTTCTTACTGCTAGAACTCTGCAGAATATGCCAGTGCCTGCTGAAAAGGAATCAACTCTACAGATGCCCTAGAAACTATGGGTGGACATATGATCTGATTCTGGCTCTTTGGATAGAAACAGAAGTCACTAGGTAGAGCTTAAAGCAAAAAACAATTTTTTTTTTTTTTTTTTTTTTTTTTTTTTTTTTTTTTTTTTTTTTTTTTAGTGATCAGACAGGATCACAGCCTTAGGCTCTCTGCCCTAGACCTCACCCTCCGTCATCCTTCTTCCATCTTGGTGTATGGACACAGTGCTTGGGAGTGCAGTGGCCACCCTGTAACTCAGGCACAGAAACCTCATGCTAAGGATGATCTGTCAGGACTACAGACGGGGCTTGGAGCCTTATGACATTGTGAGCCCCCTTGCCAGTGGTGGCCACGTTACTTCAGACACAGAAGCCAGCACTGTTGGCTTCTGCTACTTGCCGACAAACCCAGTCCTAAATGATGCAAATAAAATATTTTTATTACTATATACCATAAATAATGACTTATTCATATTTCATTCTGTGCATTCAGAAAATACTTACAAAAATGTCACGTTATCCTCATCTTCCTCCAGGTAGTTAAATAGTATATAACTTCCTATATTGGATTTAGAACAACTGTCCTAGTGTAACACTAAGGGAGCATTAAATATTATCAAAGGCCCACATAGAAGATCCACTTTGGAAAATGATGAGCTGTATACTTTGATCTTCTTATAAAATGAGTCAATCTAATCTAATAACTTAAGACATTAAATTTAGGGGCGCCTGGGTGACTCAGTCGGTTGAGCATCCGACTTCGGCTCAGGTCATGATCTCACAGTCCGTGAGTTCAAGCCCCTTGTCGGGCTCTGTGCTGACAGCTCAGAGCCTGGAGCCTGCTTCGGATTTTGTGTCTCCCTCTCTCTCTGCCCCTAACCCACTTGCATTCTGTCTCTGTCCTCTCAAAACTAAATAAACATTAAAAAAAAAAGACATTAAATTTAGTTATTCAAACATTGACAGTCATAAATACAGCAATAGTATATGTTCCTCCTCCAACTAATCAAGTCACCCTAATTATTGATATAAATTATTTGTAAACATTCAGTTCATTTAGCAATGCATGTATTGACAGTTTCACCTTCAAAAATTTTTTTAAAATAGAGAATACAACATTAAAATGTTACTATACTAAAAGAAACTTAGCTGAGATAGCGTTTTGGAAATCACTAGAGAAATAGCCTACTATTTGAAAATAAGATAAGATAAGATAAGAGCCAAACTGAACTCATTACTTGGTAAATTTTCTACTTAAATTACATGTCTGCATGAATTTATGCTTCACCAATTCTGTTTTATCATGAATTATATAAGAACTTATTTTAATGTGTTTGCTTTACTTTCAAAAAAAGAATTACGGTAGTCCTTTCTTATCCATGGCTTCACTTTCTACGGTTTCAGTTATCTGTGGTCAACTGTGATTCGAAAAATGGAAAATTCCAGAAATAGTTCATAAGTTTTAAATTGTGTGCTAGTCCAGGTGGCATGATGAAATGTGCCGTCCTGCTTTATCCTGCCTGGAACACGAATTATCCCCTTGCCCAGCATATCTATGCTGTACGAGCTATGTACCTATTAGTCACTTTAGTAGCCATCCTGGTTATCAGACTGACTGTTGCTGTATCACAGTGTTTGTGTTCAAGTAACCCTTGTTTTACTTAATAATGGCCCCAAAGTGCAAGAGTAGCAATGCTAGCAACTCAGATGTGTCACAGAGCAGCTGTAAAGTGCTTTCTTTAAGTGAAAAGTTAACAGTTCTTGTCTTGGGGCACCTGAGTGGCTCAGTTGGTTAAATGTCTGACTTTCAGTTTCAGCTCAGGTCATGATCTCAGTGTTCCATGAGTTCGAGCCCCATGTCAGGCTCCGTGCTGACAGCGCGGAGCCTGCTTGGGATTCTCTCTTTCTTTTCCTGTCTTTCTAATCCTTTCCCACTCACACTGTCTCCGTCTCTCTCAAATTAAATAAATAAACTTAAAAAAAAGTTCTTGGCTTAATAAGGAAGGAAAAAAAATCATATGCTAGGGTTGCGAAGATCTATAGTGAGAATGAATCCTCTGTCCAGGAAATTGTGAAGAAGGAAAAAGAAACTTGTGCTGGTTTTGCTGTCGAACCTCAGACTGTAAAAGTTATGGCCATTGTGTATGATAAGTACTTAGTTAAGATGGAAAAGACATTAAATCTGTGGGTCGAAGACATGAACAGATGTGTTCCTATTGATGGCAATATTTTGAGCCAGAGAGCATTGTATATACAGGGTTTGGTGCAATCCCTGGTTTCAAATATTTACTGAGGGTCTTGGAACTTATGCCCAGTGGATAAGGAGGGACTTACTGTACAGTAATCATTTTGTCACATTTGCTTCATAGGTGGAAGACTCTTAGGAGAACAGTTTCAGGTGAAAGAGCCCCACAGCCACACCTGCAGCCTTTCTGAAACACCTGTGGGAGACCTTGAGGGTCTAGCTGGTATCTTTGGTTAGGCAGTCTGTCTAGATCAGGGCACTAATTGCAACTTACGACTTACTGTTGGACCTCTTTGATAACGTGCTCTGATTTCAGAAAGAATCACTTCATCTTGCAATATCTTCATTGAGTCACTGACAAGGGCCTGGAGATTGCTTTTCAAATGGTCACGTGAAGCTGGCAGGTACTTTTGGATCAACAGTGCTGTAAGAGGAGTCTGGAAGGATCATGGTTGCTTGTAATTTTGGTGTTCTTTCTAGATGTCCCAGACTTGGGGATGGGTGACATTTCTTCCTGGGTTGTAGACATCTCAATATTTCTACACCTCATATTTCTACTACAGTAGATTATTCTTTGAACAATAATTCTTTGAACAATTTCTGCCTATTTCCATGCAAATGTTTCTTGCAAATACACCATCTCAGTGCTGCGTGGCCTGGATCTAATCTCACTTCCCTCAAGAGTTTTCTAGACCTCACAAGTCATCACCCATAGATGCCCATGATTTTTTTGTCCATGTCCTACGGGGCCTTGTATCTTGTGCCTGCTTTTTCACTGGACTGCTAGCTCTTAGAAGGAAGACTTTGCTCTTAAACATCTCTGATGCCCCTGGTGTTTGGTAAATGGTGTATGGACCTAGAAGGAGCTTCATCTGTGCTTGAACAGAAATAGGGGCCATTTGTGATTTTCTCCATCATGTGGTTGATGCTTTCTCTGTCCCATCAATAAGTGAAGATTGGTTTGGGATCTCTAGAGTGCTCTGTGGCCCTTGTACTACTCAAAGTGGAGAGAATCTTGGTTATCAGAAGAAAAGGAGAAGGACCAACTTCTAATTATCTTTGCTGGAGGTCAGGGCATTGTTTCTTCTCCAAATTGTTCTGAGTTGATGAAATTGAAACTTCCCTTAATTTGGGACAGATAAGGGTAATCTGGAGCAGATAAGATAAGAGTTTCTGGGAAGTGGTCATTGCCCACTGGCTTGTCAGTGATGTTGCTATAAAATGATTATTCAAGACTTTTATTCTTTCTATTTTGAGCTATTAAAAAAAAACAACAACAACTCAGAATTACCTGATGTAAAAATAATAGGTCAAGATCTTTTTCTTTTTTTATATATATATATATATTTTTTTTTCAACGTTTATTTATTTTTGGGACAGAGAGAGACAAAGCATGAACGGGGGAGGGGCAGAGAGAGAGAGACACAGAATCGGAAACAGGCTCTAGGCTCTGAGCCATCAGCCCAGAGCCTGACGCGGGGCTCGAACTCACGGACCGCGAGATCGTGACCTGGCTGAAGTCGGACGCTTAACCGACTGCGCCACCCAGGCGCCCCTCAAGATCTCTTTCTGGCACCATTGAGACACAAAGTGTGTGAAGGGAGCCTCAGGCGTCACTTGAGAAACTCTCCAGACGACCCAGCATTTGGTGGATGTAGTGATTCACCACCAGCTCTGGATTCTTTTGCCATTAGTTGATTACATGTTGGAAATTAGAATAAACCTGTGCAATGGGGTGAAGACCTCCTAAGAGAATCAAAAAACAAACTTTAAAAAAACATTTTAAAATTTTATTTTATTTTATTTTGTTTAAGTTTTTATTTTGATTCCAGGTAGTTAACATACAGTGTTGTATTAGTTTCAGGTGATTCTGAACAATATAGTGATTCAACACTTCCATACATCACAACAAAAGACAAGAGTGCACTCTTTAATTCCCATTACCTATTTCACCTTTCCTTCCACCTTCCTCCCCTCTGGTAACCACTAGTTTGTTCTGTATAGTTAAGGGTCTGTTTCTTGCTTTGTCTCTCGTTCTCTCTCCAAAGAGCAGACTTTTATGTGCCAGGTCAATGAGGCTCATGGGAGGATTTACCTTAAAAAAAAAAAAAAGTGAAACTGATTGTGTTAATTTTTGGCAGACTAAAAGAGGTTAAAGTAATAACCAGAACTCCTTGTTCCTGTACCCCACATCTCGCTTTCCCTAGCCTCAGCATGGAGTATAGGAGGCTGATCAGAGAAACACAGAGAGGGATGCCGGACCCCAACCTTCTTCTCTGTGCTGATATGCCCCTTACAAGGCTGGACAAGGAAAGACAGCTTGACTAAGACCTCCTCTTGCTGGGGGCTTGTTTCTGTAAAGTGTCAGGGTTTATCCCATTCAGCAGAGTCTGGTGGTAAA
Source organism: Leopardus geoffroyi (assembly GCF_018350155.1). NCBI lineage: Eukaryota > Metazoa > Chordata > Mammalia > Carnivora > Felidae > Leopardus > Leopardus geoffroyi. The sequence continues at coordinate 49,722,493 of NC_059334.1, read as the reverse complement.
GGACAGGTGTCTTACTGCACAGGATCTGGGAGCCTCAGGCCTATTGGGCCTAGTGGACCCACAGAAGCCTGGGAGCCAGGCTTGGCCTGTGTGAAGAGAGGGGCCAAGAATGATGAGGTGTGGGGGTGGGGGCTCAGCACCAGGCTGGGCAGGGAGGGAGGAAGGCGGAAGGGGTCACCCCTGGGTGACTATGGGGCCCAGCAGGCCCTGGAAAGGGCCAAGGCCAAGGCCAAGGCCAAGGCCAAAGCCTTGCATGGCCCTTCTGCCAAGCACCAGTTTCATGGATGTTTATACCCACTTAAAAATATCCTAAGATACTGTAATTTATTGCTTAACTCCTAGCATCCTTCTGTAATGCTGTCTTTGCATTTGTAGAGAAATGTGTGTTCATAGCAGTGCTTTCCAATTCTTAGCCAGCTGGATAGTTCCTCTGACCCTGGGGAAGCTTCAGGGCAGCTCCATTGTATAGTTTTTGGCTAAGGCCAAGCATATATTGTAGTTATGAGCTGATGTTTGCTAGAGAAGTTTAGTTTTGGGGTAGGGGCACGTTTTCGGACGCAGGAGGGCGCACTGCCTTTCTGCTTCAGAGCGCGCTAGGGCCCCCAGTGTGCCACATCACCACTCATCTCTGTCCAGAGAAGGACTCACTACCTCTGTTGTTGGACTGATTTTCCTTCCTCACCCCATTATTCCCCACCCACTCCCTCATCCCCCTCAACATAAACAATACTGTGCACTGACTCCCTCCTTTATTCTGGAAATGCTCATTTTGGGAATAAAAAGGAGAGAGAATGGCTGTAGATGGAAAGTACCAGAAAGTGCATGTATCTGTGAGGTTGGAATGGGAGCCTTTGCCTCACAGGTGAGGGTGAGCTCTGTTACCACTCACAGAGGCCAGTGTGAACGCCGGTATAACAGGGTTTTCTGGGCTGTTTCCAGTTATGTGCAGTTGGTGTTTGAAAGTGTATTACGTTTAGGAATGGGGCTGCTTTGTGCTCTGGTGGTGAGGAAGGAGGGCTTGACTGAGAATGAGAAGACCTTGGTTTAGGCATTAGATCTTTATATATATATATATATATATATATATATATATATATATATATACACACACACACATACATGTATATATGTATATGTACATAAATGTATATATATGTGTAACATATGTCAGTAATGAAGCCCAATGTAAAAATGACCACACATGAACTTACCACACAACTTGAAAGGTGATGTTTGTGTTCTTCCCAGGTCTCATCCCTTCCTCCCACGAAATACCCATAACTGTTTAGATGTATTGTTTAGATTCTGCAGATACTGGCTTTGTTCGGGAGCGTGCAGCCCCGTGGTGGCAGGTGGTGGTTTTGGAATCAAACTGATTGTGTTGAAATCTCACAGGAATCACTTGCTAGCTCTGTGGCCTAGAACATATTACTTATCCTCTCTGAACATCATTCTTTCATCTCCAAATGGGAGTCATCCTTCCCATCTCATCTGCCCCTGGGGGGTTGTCTGAGATTTCACGGAATAAGCAGTGTTAAGGAACTTGAACATTCCTGGTCCGTGATGGCTACTCACAAATGTTACATCTCCCCTTCCTGCCCCTGACGTCTCCGGGAACTCTTGTGAAGCACACTCATCCTTCACCCTTCCCCACTGGCACTTACCCTAAGTCACCAGGCCTTAAGACAGCATAGAAACCCATGGGGTGAACAAGAGCCCAAGATTGTATTTATGGCCCTTAATCTGTCCATACAGGGAAGACATATGAGCCGGGCAGGGGACAGTGGGTGCCATTACCAGAGCATTAATTAGCAGCTTGATTGGCCTTGGCAGGAAAGCATGCATCATTTTCAGATGAGTAGAGAGCTGCAGAACCCTCTAGCTGTTTTCCCTCCTTCAGATATGCAGTCCTCCTCGCCAGAGCGTTCCCTCCCACGGTGCCTTATCGAGATAAGTGACAGAGGATGCTGCTGCCATGTAATCTAATGAATGCAAGAGCCCTGAACTCGGAAGGGGGCCGAGGCCAAAGGCTTCCAGGGCTGGAGAGCTAGGCCAGAAACCCAAAAAGATAAAGGATGACTTCTGGAACAAGATGAGAAGATGAATAAACTGTTTGCACATGATGTTCCAGAAAAATCCATTCTGGCTGCCAAAGTAACCCTTTTGGAGTTCACAAAGAAACTCACCAGGGCTCTCACGTGCAAGCTCAGTTAGCAGGGCTTGCATATGATGTTTCAGGCAATCCAGTGAAGCAGGGTTGCCGAGATCCTTGCACAGAGGAGCCAGAGGCCCAGAAAGTAATAGTTACTGTCCAAATTGAAATATCTAGTAAGAGAATGATATGGATTCCAAATCAACACGTGTCTGATCCCAAATGACAGCCTCCTGTGTCCCTCCATGAACAGGGCAGCCACTGACTGATAGTATCTTAACCACTGATTTCCCACTGCCTTTAAACACCCACAGGTCCCTTGTGCTGCTAAGTAGATGTGTCTTTGGCCTCTTTACTTGTCTCTCTTCTTTAGATGCCTGTTCTCTCTGGTTGTAACCATTTCAGATTGACTAAGATTTATGGGTAACGGACGACACATTCATCGTTAGAAGTGAGAGAGGAAAGTCCACGTTTTTCCCTGTGCCGAGAAGGCAGAGAGACTGTCTCAACCAGTTCGTAAAGGCAGGGGACTTTCTGGAAGAGGACCTGGCTGGGAGTTCTCAGGAGAGGGTAAAGAGGTGGAAGGGCAAGGAGTGGGGATAGGTGTCTAAAGAGAATCTCCAGTCTAAGTTGGTAAGTACAGGCCATGAGTTGTCAAGAGAACGTGCAGACCAAATTGCTTTGAGCCCCCAGGACTAGGCTGGAAGGAGAGGAGACTCCACAACCTGTGCAAATGGCAGCACCTAGCCTGGGCGTGGGGGAGCAGGATGGCGATCTGGGCGGCAGCCGAGTTATTTCCCCAACAAGCGACCTAGGGTTGGAGGGGGCTATCGGTTTGCCAAACCATTGTGCTTAGGGTGAGGGGTACATGAACAATATTTAGGAAATATCTTAACTTTAAACTTACAACTATAATTGTCACCAAACCATATGCAGTTTTTATTCTCTAATAAAACTAGGAACATATTTATTCATATCTGTGGAAAGTGGATATTTAGATTGGGGAAGCTGAAGTTAAGCATTAAGCTACAATTTTGTTTTTGTTGTTTCACTTGTACTCTATCCCTTCCATCTCTGCTTTAAATCTCACGCCCTGAATTATTTGAAAGAAAATCCAGATACACCATTTCACTGATAAATGCTTACCTATGTACTTCTAAGAGAAATGGGGTATTTTAAGAAAGATAACCATTTTGTCATTATCATACTAGAATTATGAAAAATAATTTCTTAATATCATCTAATGTCCAGTCAGTTCTTAAATTTCCCTGATTGTTTCCTAGGAACCTGGGTGACTCAGTTGGTTAAGCAACCGACTTCAGTTCAGGTCATGATCTCATGATTCATGAGTTTGAGCTTCCTATGGGCTCCTGTGCAGAGCCTGTTGGATCCCATGTCTCCCCCTCTCTCTGCCCCTCCCTCACTCACTGTGTCTCTCCCTGTCTCTCTCTCTCTCCCTCTCTCTCTCTCCAAAATAAATACACATTAAAAAAAAGAGGAAATAAAACAATATGCATTATATATACATCAACCAAAAGTTCCCCCTCCTTTTCCCCTTATTATTTATTTGTTGAAGAAATGGAGTCATTTGTCTTAGAGAATTTTCCACATTTTGGCTTTGTTGACTTCCCTATGTGGTACTGTTCCCCTAACTTGGTTTGTATAAATTGATAATTCGATCTAGAAGCTTGATTGGATTTGGATTTTTTGCAAAACTATTTCCCATTTGGTGCTGTGTCTTTCCAACTGCATCTCACCAGGAGCAGTGGAAGGCTAGTGTCTTTCCCTTTGGGATGTGAAGATTTATCAGGGGGTTCAGGTGATGTCAACTGGATCCATCCAGTAAGAAACTTTTCATCAACCTTCCATCCAAGAGACTAGAAGCTATTGATGTTCATTGCCAGGTTCATCATTTTATTAGGGTTGAGAACTGGTGACACTCTAACATAAATAAATTTCAGCATTTATTAGCTGGAATTATTCTATAAATAAGAATTTTTGGTCATCAATGGTTGGTTTCCCCTAAAGATTGTTTGTACAGGAAAATCCAGATAAATGTTTGATTCTTTCAGTTCATTTACTAGTTTTCAAAATAATGATCTCACTCTAGCAACCTCCAATGTGACCAATGAAGACTTTTTGCTATCATTATGCACTCATGGATTTTAACTTCTTTGATACAGTTCAACTCATTGCAAGCATTGTTCTTTTTGATGTTTAAATTGTCCCATCCTTGGCTAATGAGAATTCTTTCAAATTCTGGGTCCTTTTGACATTTCCTTGGTAGTCTTGGGTAATTTCCTTGTTTTCTGGTATAAGATAGACAGTCTAGAATCATTTCATACATTTTCTGCTGAGATCTGAATACTAACATCTGCATGCTAGGTGATTATTACTACTTGGTTTTCATTGCTTCTAGATATTTTCAGTGGAAATACATATTTGCACAGAGCTAGAAAATATATATTTCTTTTTACTTGAAAAAGAAAAATATGAGTGCACACATGTATTTCTAAATCAAATGTAAGGTTATAAGGATTTTATTTAACTTATTTGATTTTGTGTTAATTTTCTTCATGCTTACCCTAAAAGTTCTTGACTCCCAATAACACGGTGGGGTGTCTGTGCATGCCTGTGTGTACGTGTAGCTTTAAAACAACAATATCAACAGCACCACTTATTACTAATAAATATAAGACTACCGAATCTTTTAAAAAAATTTATTTGTATTCTTTTTGTCCATAAGATAAATTCAGTAGAGGTGAAAAATTTCATTGCTATGTTATGAACTTACTTAAAATAATTCTGTATGTGGTAAAACACCACTTTGATATAGAATTGGGTTCAATTCCTTCATTTTGTTTGATTTTTTTTCCATTTTGATTTAATTTTGTTTTGTAACTATGTAACATGTCAACAAGGTTCCAAAGTCAAGACTATTAAACAAGGTACCTTCAGCAAAGTCTAGCTTCTGAGTCTGTCCTCTCTATCCTGTTTTCTCCTCTCACAGGTAAACATTCTAAAATAATTAAGTTTTGTTTTCTTTATTTATTAAATAGCAGAAAATAGGCATACAAGTATTTATGTTGTCTCCTTTCTTGGATAAGACTAGCATACTCTTTAGCACTCATCCTTTGTTTTTTAATGGAACAATATCTAAAGATCTTCCTTACTCCTTTTTAGAGCTGTATAATCCTCCATTGTGCAGATGTTCCTGACTTATGGGCATGGGTTAGCTCAGTCTTTTTCTATTATAGCTTTGTGCATGTGTCATTTTGCCTTTTTTTTTTTTTTGTAACATGATCAATGAGCTTTAGAAGACATCTTTGTTATAATATTCTAAGAGTTAGGTAATTAGAGTTATTAATTTGGTATACAAATATTTCTTGATGCTCATTATATGCCAAAGACTGCTAGTTTTGTGGAGAAAGGAAGGGCTGGGCAGAGCAATGAGCTGAGTAGGCATACTTGCTTTCATTAAACTTATAACTTAGTAGGGTAAGCAAATGTCTAATAGTGGAAAAAAAAACACAATTAAAATGCATGACAAATGATGTGAGGAAATAAAAGCAGCAATCTAGAAGGGACCAATATTGGAATGAATGGCAGGCAAAGCCTCTAGGAAATGACCATCAGGTGGATGAAGGAGGAGTCAGGCACAGGTCAGGCCAAGATGTGGAGGAAAGATGTGGCAGGCAGATTAAGCATGGTGAGAAAATGTGCTGAGGCAGGAGAAAGGATCACATTTCAAGCACTAAAAGGACTGTGCAGCTGGATCTTGTGAGCAAGAAGGAGGGTGGCAGGGGGGTGACATTGGACTGATGAGACTTTAGACTCTATCCTAAATTAAAGAGGATGCCACCAAAGAGTTTAAGCAAGTGTTGTGATCCAATTTTTTTAAACAAATTTATTTTTGAGAGAGAGAGAGAAAGAGAGAGAGAGACAGAGTAAGTGGGGGAGGGGCAGAGAGAGAGGGAGACACAAAATCTGAAGCAGGCTTCAGGCTCTGAGCTGTCGGCACAGAGTCTGACGAGGGGCTTGAACTCACAAACTGTGAGATCATGACCTCAGCTGAAGTTAGACACTCAACTGACTGAGCTACCCAGACACCTCTTTTCCAATTTCTTTCTTTAATAAATTGTTCCACCTTCTGTGTCCAGAAGGGATTGGGGAGGAATAAGAGTAGAAGCACTAGACCAGTGGGGGAATGGTTAATTACAGGTGTCCAGGAAATTCATGACAATGGCTCAGCCTGGGTGGGGGGGGGGGGTCATAGTAGAGGGGGGAGGGAGTGGGTAGAGGTAGAATAGTCATAATTATTGAATGGAAGGGTTGGACTGGATGAGAAGGAAGAAGGAAGTGTCTGGGATAACTCCTGTCCTGAGCACGGGCAACTGGCTTACTAAGATTGGTGACATTGAAGGAGGATCAGATTGAAGGTGGGAGAGACCATCACTCTGGGACATTTTGAGATGATTATGAGAAACCCAAATGGAAACACAAGAAAGGCATCTGGCGCATATATTTGAACCTTTGAAGCTATCAGCCTAGGGGTTGTAGACACACAGACGACAGGAGGAGCCTGTCTAGGCAAAGGGAACCAAGTGAGAAAAGAGGCTCTAGTACTTAATCTGAGGAACTCCAACATCCAGGGCTCAGGGAGAATGAGGTGCTGGCCAAGAAGATGGGATTATATTTAAAAATAACAGCAATGAAAATTAATTTTCCTTAATAATTTATATTCACAACATTTTAGAACAAAAGAGATCCTAACGATGTGTATCTGGCTTCACCATTTAAGTGTTAAAAAAAAAACAAAAAACAGTTGGAGAATTCTGACATGATTATCTATCACTCTAGCTCTGTGCAGGTCACTTGACTCCTGGAATAACACTGACCTCCACACCAAAAGAGGAAATAATCAGTTCACTTCTGCCCATGATTTGTCAGTGATTTTATCAAGATATAATTCATACTTAATTTTTTTTTTCCATCTGCAAAATTAGTGCCAAACCTTACTAATATCTAATTCTCTAGATTGAGTCTAACACGAGGTAGAAAAGTTAGCTTGCAAATGCGAAAAAAAAAAAATGTAAAGAAAAGTTAAAAGCATACAGGGGCTCTAAGGAGCCCTTCTCTAAGGTGAAAGTCAGTTATCTCTTCCCTGGTCTGCCAGAAGTACTATGGCTGTCCTTGAACATCACCACAATCTTCGTTGGAACAGCTGCCATCGGACTTGCAGGCCTTGCTGGTCTGAGAATTGATATTACTGACTATAATCAGCATAAACAGCTGTCCACAGCCGTTGTGAATGCTGTTTGCCACATTTTCTTCTTTTCCCTCCTGCTGGACATATAGAAGGATTATACTTCTTGGTTCCCTTGTGGTTGAGTGGGGCCATGTGATTCCTTCTGGTGAATGAGTTCTGAGTAGAAATGATGCTTCACCTCCAGGCCAGAGCTTTTAATTGCTGATGTGAGATCCTTTCTAATGCGCTTGTCCTCAGGACTTGGACTTAGTGGCTGCTCCATCAGGCCAGATTCCTGAGTGATCACGAGAAGATTCTCCTTGCCAACCCAAGGTGGGCGTGTGGCAGGAGCAAGATACTAACCTTTGTTATTTTAAGCCACTGAGATTTGGGGGTTATTTGTTACTGTAGCATAATTTAGTCATGTGCTGACTGATACCCCGGCTATTTTATTGTCTGCCTTTCAGAGGCTAAACGGACACCTTATACATTTAGTTCTTCAAGAAGATGTACACGCTTCCATTTTCCCCGATTCCAGACTTTTCTCTTCAAATGCACTTCACAGGAAGCAGGAATTCAAAGTTACCACAGCCCCCTCTATCTCTGGGCCTCTAAGTTCTGAAAGAAAATCCAGAGGTAAGTTCTATAGTTTGCAAAATTCAGTTCTAATGTTGGAGAGGAGTACTCACACCCAAAGTCTGAACCAGGGGAACTGAGGTCACTTGAATAATTAGTTACTGTTATTATTAATGACTGTAATCTATGATTATTATTTATATATCATAATTATTATGTCACTATGCTGTGCAGGATCTGATGTTCTTTTCATGGTCAGTTCAATATGTGTCTCTTTCCATTAAAACTGTTTCTGTGAGAATCAGCAGGGTGAGGGTATTCCTGGACGTGGCTGCAGCGTCCTCATAAACATGTCCAGTCCAAGTGTTGCATGGCTGCTGTGTTTTGTGGCCTGTCCCAGCTCAGACACACAAAGGCTGACTGGAGGGTAGTCTTTGAAGCAGAGCATGTAGACAGCTCAGTGGAGCTCTGTATCAGAAGCTGGGATCAGTTGAGTCAGAATTCACAGGCAACAGGTCACAGGTGAGAAGTAGGGGTGGGATCCCCAGAAGTGCCACTGAGTAGGTGGCATTACATTTGGGGCCCAAGTATTGCTAAGTAGATGCATTTTGGGGAAAGGCATTCCTGAGTGAGGTCACCGCTTTCACAAAGGCACGCATTCCTTTAGGAAATGAGGAATGAGAGCTGAGCACTACCAGGCTGTAGAGATCATGGATAAGTGAGGTGGGAGACAGAAATGGAGGTCGGGGCGAGGCACGAATATCGAGCGTGGATGCCATGCTCTGCGAAACTTTGGGGGATACGTGTGGGTTAGTGTGGCGTGGTTGTGGCATGTTGTCAGATGGTCAGTAGTGGCAGACAAAGGGCACATCAGAGATGTAAGAGGCTAGACAGACTCAGGAAAACCACTCAGGAGGCTAATCCAGGCTGATGGCAGAAGAGTTGGAGAAGGCAGGTGTCGGTGTGGAAATGTAGAGCCGGAGCTACATGAATTGGGTCTTAGCTGGCTGAGGAGAAGGAAGACCTTGAAACTTGGCTTCTGGCTTGTGGACCTGGGAGGAGTATGAAGTCACCACAGGGTGTGTGACGCGATGTGGGGAGGAGTCCTGCAGGAAGGGAGGGTGAATGCAGATTGGGTCAGGCTGAGTGTGATCCATTGGCAAAACTTGCAAGATGGTGTGTGAAATGACAGTTTGCTCATTGATGCAGAGTCAAAGGCAGATCAATTACACCCGGAAGAAACATGAGAACATGAAAAAAGAAACCGATAACAAGGGGGGTATGAGACCGGGTGGCAGATTTAGACAAAGCACAAATGTAAATCACGTCAACTGCTGCAGAGACTTCCTGGTTCACCTCTATTAAGGTGCCCCAAAGGTACACAAAATCCTTGGAAACCTAAGTCTGTGTCACAGAGAGAAGTGGACTGAGAAATGCATCCCTGAAACTCCGCTTCTGAGCCAGGGCGTTGAAGACAGCCACCAAGGAGCAGGTTCTTTGCTCGCCCCAGTGGCTGCTTGGTACTCCTAGTGGGACCACCTTCATCAAAGTATCCAGGAGCCACCCCAATCTCACAATAATATAATAGGAGCAGGGGAGGTCCGGGGCCATCACCCCTGCCCTGCATGCTCTGCCAACCACACCCCTGCCTTTGTGAAACCATTCCAGGACAACAGCATCCAGCCTGTGATTCACTGGGGCCAAGGGCAACATGAGGGACACACTGGGTCTCTGATTTTGGAGCTCCTTTAAAAAGAGTTGATAAACGATAATTGGGATTGAATTGATGTTTAGCAGTTACAAGGTGTGTGGAATTTGCTAAGTCACGCAACCTCTTCAGCTCAGTTTTCTCATCTATAAAATTGGGGTGATAATGGCACTTATCTCTGTAGAGCTGTCATGAGGATTAAATGGAACAATGCGTATGAAGTCCTTAGATTGGTGCTTTGAATAGAGCAAGTACTTCATGACTGATAGCAGTATTATTCTTATTTGTCAAAAGAGAAAGAGAGAAAGCTAGAGGGAGAAAGCATGTGAGTGGTACATGATGATGGATAGATTTTATTCAGTGCAGAACTCTGAAAAGGTTGATAGGCTGCACCTGGCTCTCTGACCACAGAAACTGCCCGTCCGTGGGGGACAACGTTGCCTCACTAAGATCTGAGATCCAGCTCCACCCGAGAGACTGCTCTGAAGTGGAAGCAGGGCTAAAGGTTCTATTTATCAGATCTCCAGACAGTCTTTAGAGGTGGCCACTGAGCTCCTCAAGGGGAAGGATAGGGCAGTGACCCAGGGCAATTCATATCCAGTGTCTGTTGGCAGGTGCCAGGCCTGGATACAGTTTTTCCTTGCGTGAGCAAACAGTAAAAGGAAGGTTCCATGGAATGATTCCACAGCTTAAGGAAAATAACATGTTATCTAGAAGACTAGATTTGCTAGAAAGAGCAGGACTCTAAAGTCATTCACAGGAAAGAGAAGAATGTTTTAGAAAACATTTGTTTTGTATCCTTAAAAAAAGAGACAAGACTTAAAAATCTCTGGAACAAGAGTAAAAACCAACAGGGAAAACAAGCGTTATGGGGAGGGTGGAACCAAACATCAGGGGTTCCAAATGAGAGTTTGGCATTTTTTCCAGCTACTTCTATTTGCCTTGGTGGAGACAGGTCTATGTGAGATAAAATGCAGAGACGAGGGTGGGCCTGCTTCTAGCAAGGGTGGCCTTGTCAGTACTCCCAGGAAATATAGAAAATAAACCACTTAGCATTGAGCTGAAACCCGCTATTACCTCCATCTCCAATCCCAGATCCATCCCTACCTCTTATACACGACTGGAAACTCACCTGGAAACAGGGAGTGCCTAGAAATCTCGACTTTTGCGTTCTTTGGTCTTAGCTTGAGAGATTTTAATTGGAAGCTAGCAGTCTTAGACAGACTTTCCCAGTGCTGCGTGGACCCCTTTTGTAAGGATAATCAGGCAGGAAAAAAATCACCACACACCTGGTTTCGTTTGGACTCAGAAAGACAGACTGACTCCAAGAAAAACGCGGAATCGTTTGAAAACCTGGATTTGAATTTCCAATAAAAATGTACGAGTTCTGTGAATTTGTGAAGGAGGACAATCCGTGACAAGGAATCGATGGATTTAAGATGAAAAAAACATAGTTACGCCAAATGAAAAAAATGGCATAGAAGCAGTGATGAAGAGTTGGTGTTGCAGAAACTTGCTTGAGCAGATAATTGGTTGGTAATTGCCATATGGCTATTAGAGCATGACGTAAAAGTTCTCCCACAGGAAAAGGAAAATTGTAGAGGTATAAAGATAATGAACACAAAGATGAGAAGACGAGGTCAGATGCACGGAAGTCCACGTATATGTAATGGGGATCCCAGCAGGAGAGCCACGGATGATGTGTGGCACACACACAGAGCTGCGGAACTGTAGACATGGGTCATATGGAAAGTTCAAAAGTGTTTGCAAATAGAACAAAACTAGAAATAAATGACAGAAGGGCAAGAAGACATATTGAAAGCTCAAAAATACTTTATAAACAATTCTTTATGTCACGTAGAACACCAGAACTGCGATTAGAGACCATTTAGGGAATAATAACTTACACAGAGTATGTGGTTGAAACTAAAGGAACGGATAATTATTTTACTGAAACTGTTCCAGAAACTGCTGCAAAAAGAAATAAAATTGCCAATATCCCTTGAATGGATATGGCATGAGCCTGATAACATCACATAATAAAAATAGCATTTAAAAAATAAAACAGCAGATGACAATCTTCAGGATGAATGTATTCAGTATTTTATAGATGTCAGTTCTTTCCATTAATATGAGATCTTAGTATAACCCTAGTCAATATCCCAATGTGATTTTTTTTCAGAAATTAACAAAAAGATTCTGAAGTTTATCTGTAAATGAAACATGCAAGGAAAGCCAAGAAAATTCTGGAAAAGAAGAGGGTAATTGTCATATGGCTAGTAAAGCATATCATAATGTTTCAATGATCAGAGTAGCCTTGAACTAACCTCCGAGGAGAAGGACCAATGGGGAGAGAGGGAGAAGCATACATCCAGAAACAGATGCTTATATGCAGGGATATTTCTAAAATAGTAAAAGTAGTGTTTAAATTAGTGTAGCAAGGGTTTATACCCCAGTAAAATATGTTAGTACAACTAGCTATGTATTTGGCAAAATACTAACAACAAAAATTACAACAGCAGTTATAAACTTAGATCCTTATCAGATTAATTAAGTATAAAATGGTAAAACCATCAAAGTATTAGGAGGAAATCCAGGAGAATAATTTTGTTATCTTATGATAGGGAGGCTTCTTGAATCAAGATCTTAGAAATCTTAAATGAGAATTTGATACAACTGACCTAAAAATAACAACACTGAGAAACCGTACTATTTGGGAATGTAGTGAATGATGAGGTTTTGAGGGATGTTAGTGGGGTTCATGGGGTCCGGAGCCGACGATCAAGAAAGAATTCTTGAAGACGTCTTTGGTGCAAAAATGTGGTTTTATTAAAGCACGGGGACAGGACCCGTGGGCAGGAAGAGCTGCCCTGGGACCATGAGGAGCGACTGGTTATATACTGTGGGGTCGGGGGAGCTAAAGTCCAGGGGAAGTTTCCAGTGAGATTTTCATATGCTAAAGAAGACTCCCAGGATACTGGAGGCCTTGCTATTGTCAAGCTAAGGTGGTTTTTCCCTCTAGTGAAGCATTAAGACAGTAAGGAGTTTGTTTTACTTTGGCTGCCTCTAGTATTTGTCAATGGGTTGCAGGTTATAAGGAAATTTAGTTCTATCTGCCATTTCCTCCTGCCTTTGTTTCCCACATTACTATGGAAGGGTGATGGAGACTCAGTTTCTGCAGGACTGTGATCTGTATCAGTTAACCATTTGTTTTTTCCCTTTTCTTTGTTCTTGGGCAGCCAGAAGTGCCCAAGGAATGTCACACATATTCCACCTGGGGGAGGGGGTGTTTGCAGCCTGTCAGCTTGCCTTGTGCTCCCTCATCAGTGAACACAATTTGAATGAAAATTTGGTGGTATGTGTCAAAATATAGGAAGTATATATGCTTTTGCTTGGCAATCTCTCTCGTATGAATTTATCTGAAGGAGATAATTGTGCAAATGTATCGACAGGTGTATTAGTCAAGATTCTTCAGAGAAAGAGAACCAATAGGATATTGTTCTGTGTTTCTTTTTTCTTCTTCTTTTCTGGCTAGAAGCAGACTTTCTGTCTGAGACTACGTGGCAAGATGCTTGGTCCATCTGCAGGACAGGATAGGACTTCCTGTTAGTTTAGGCCCAAATCCCCACCCTCCGCACAGCCTAGGGGCTCTTGCCATTGGATTGAAGTAAAGAGGCTTTTACAGAGAACAAAGGAAGGGCCACCATAGGCTAGTATCCAAAGGGAATCTGAGGTCCATTAAGCTCCAAAAGTGAGTCTGAGAGTACACCAAACTGAGGCAGGGAGGAAAATGCGAACGTAGAGCCTGAGTGCAGAGAGCAGGGCTTGGGAGCCTGAGGCATAAGGCAAGAGCAAGGTGGTGAGAGAAGTAGGAAGAAGCAAAGGTTTCAGAACAGTTTATGTTTGTATCTTGCTAGTAAGTTCCATCCAGGGATTGGATGAATTTAAAGGACCAGGAATGGGGGGCTCTCCCTTCTGTGTAGGACAGGGCCTCTACCGCAAAGTTTTGACATATTCTGGAATATTCCTGACATGGGATGCTGGATTCTGAGTGTTGCCTGCAGTAAGGGAGAACATATTCGTGTTGCTGTGTCCTCCTGCCAGCTTTGCTATAGCTCCATGGTACTCCTTTGTTTGGTTATGGATTTATTTAGGTAGCTAGGGTCCTATAAGTGAATATGAACTATAATACCCTCAATTAACATTTTTTGGCATAACTGTTGTGATAGATAATTTTGTGTCAACTTGACTGGGCCATGAGGTGTCCAGATATTTGGTCCAGATTTTGGTCTGGTGTGTCTGTGAGAGTGTTTCTGGATGACATTAACATTTGAATCCAGAACCTGAGTAACACAGATTACTGTCCTGAGTGTGAGTGGGCTGTACCCAATCAATTGAAAACCTGAAGAGAACAAAGGACTGACTAGGAAGGAACTCCTCTGCCTCCCTGCCTTGAACTGGGGCAGATTGGGGCTACACCAGTGGCTCTCCTGGATCTCTAACTTGCCTCTTGCAGTTCTTGGGACTTCCTAGCAGCCACAATCATGTGAGCCAATTCCTTACGCCATATATAACATGTGTTAACATGTATAAATACACCTTTGTCCAGGAAGATCTAACTTAATTCCTTCAATGATCCTAGGTCTTTGAAAACAAAGCTCTGGATTAATGCCTGAATTTGAAATTCAGGTGTCTGGAGCCATCTTTAAAAGTGTAATCTCCAAAGTAAAGGAAACATATTCATATGGGAGAGGAAAAAAATACATACAATGGAGAAAATAAAACATATAATATCTCAGTAAAGTATCTTACCACTTGTGTGCTTGGTTGTCCACACACACATCCATGTGTACCTCTGCCTCTTCCTGCTGCCCCTCTGCTCACACAGGAAAGCAATTGCATTTCCTAATCATACATCTGGCTGCTTCTACTCCACCAAACCTGCAAATGTGCCTAAGTATTTTGCTGTTGGTTGACTTTATAGTCATCCCTGAATAATGTTCAATTGGCAAGAGGTTTTAAAGCAACAGAAAGCCCAAGGTTTAATGGATTCACCATCTCCTTCATTTATGTAAAATGGCTTCCAGTAAGGAATTCTGCTACAATTGGCCGCCAGTTTACTTAAGGTCCAATGGAAGATGAAAATAAACAAGTATTAATCCTGAGAACTTTTTTGTGGAATTATGAAAACAGTCTGTTATAAAACACATCCAGATGTCAGCCAGGACTGAGTCAATTAGAATAATAGCTTCAAGTAAAATCAACAAAGGTCAGCCAGTCAGGCTGAGGGGTGAAATCTCCAGAATGCCCAGTTCAAAGGGGCAGGGGAGGCTGCTATTATGTCCCAGCCTTGAGCTTTGTCCATGAAACATAATTGTTTAAATGATCTAGAAGAAGAATTTATGGATCAACATAGTTTCTTAAAAAGATTAATTTTGTCACAGTTTAGAGCAGGTTTATAGAAGACCAAAATAAAAAAGAGTGTGATTTGAGAATGAGAAGAAACTTCAAAAGAGCAAAATTAAAAAAGAAACCTTCCTTTATATATGACAATTATTAAAATTTTATGTCAGTAAAGAAGTTTATTTTTATAAAGACCTATAAACATTTTTCCTATTGATGTACTAGCTCAATCTTCCAAAGATACACATAAAGACAGTCATTGGAATATTTAATATTAAAACTTCTAGAGTAGTCTAACTTATGGAATATCCCTTACAAAATGATGGTACACTTCCATGGTAGAACAAGATGCAAATATTGAAAAGAGTGATACTTGTTCATCCCCTGCTAGGAAAACATGCCTCACAAATATGAAGTATGAAAAATCGTAATTTTTGAAAAAAGCAATTTTTCATACTTAATACATGCTCAAAAAATTTTTTTTGGTTAGTCATTTTTGGTGTTGGTGTGTGCATTTATTTATTCTTCCCTAATATTGAACCAGGTAGATCTGTACCCCTCAGTCTTTAGCAAATAGCATATGTAAATCTACACATATATATAAATATATAGAAACATTTGTAAAAAATTGAATATTCATGATTTGAAATTTGACAAACATTCCTAGGTAAAAAGCAGACTATTCATACTGACTTAGCATCTCATTCAGTGTTCAATCTGAGATATAGGTATATTTTACACAAGACTATAAAAAAGGCTACTATAAGTACGTCACTAAATCTGACCACTTTATTAGGTTGAAGTGGAATGGATTAGCTTCTAATATCATGTAGAGAAATAAGCAATCAAAGAACAGAATTCAGGGCTTAAAAAAATGGTTTTACCTTAAATTGCTCAACAGCAGGACCCAAAGAAAACTATTCGGTCACTTATACTTAAAAGTAAAACACTCTTTTAAGTACACAGTAGCTAACTCAGAAAAGCTCTTCTTTATGGAGTGCTTGTTTTAGCAGATCTTTTTGTACAAAATAAAGCATTAACTATATTATTATTCAACCATCCTTTTATTAATAAATCTATTGATCTACGTTTCTCCGATTGCCCATGCAGGGGAAGTCCTGGAAAGAAAGGGCTGTTTGTGGTGGCTACCTCTGGGAGTACAGGGGCTGAAGGCAGAAGATCTATTCATTTTGTGTTATACTTTTCTATATTGTTTGAATTTTTTACTTTGAGCATTACTGCTTTTATAAAAAATTTATTAATATTAGTTACAAGGAGCAGGAGAGGGAGAGAAAAAAGAATGAGGGAATCTATTGAAGTGGGAAAAGCTGACTAATGGCACATTGATGACCTGGATCTTAAGAGGAAATAGGACACCTGTGAAAATATTGACAGCCTCTAAAAATGTTAGGAGTTCAACAGTCACCACAAGAGAAATAGTTTTGCTCATTATGCTTTCTCCAGTGAATGAGTAATTGCCTAAAAAGAAAACATGATGTTGTTATATCAGTTTAGTGTCAGCTGAGGGTTCTGATGGCCAATAGTATCTCATGTGCCTGATGCTGACTTCAGTTTGAAATTCACCTTTTGTTTAAGAAAACATGACCAATATTCCTGCCCATGGGAAAATCTTTCAGATATTAAGGTCTCTGTTACCTATCTAGAGGGTTTATTTGCTACAATTGGAAACCTCCAGCTGTCAAACATCTTGAGAATTTTAGATGGAACATGGCTCTGAAGGCACTTGTCCCAGAAACCACTTGTGTCCTTGCAGACCAGCTTGGAGCAGTGCTGGTGTCCCTCCCTCCCTCCCAGATGCTGTTCTCCAGCACAGGATGAACCATGTTCAATTATTTTCTGCCAGGAAAGCTCCTGGTGAATTACCTGAAACAAAGTTCAGTCTACTGGTAATTGCGGATACCCAAGACCGAATTAAACGTTTTGATGGGATGTTTCACATACTTAAGTACAGCACTTCTTAGAGCCAGAAGATCCATGGAGTTGAGGGTACTTAGTGGTCGTAAAAATGGGGCCCAAAGCATGACGCATGATACTATAGTCTCTTTTCCATTTCACTTGGCTCTTGGTGACAAATTCGGTATCACAGTGATCAAATCTGTGAAGGTTAAAATATTTTCTTATTAATTTCCATGTGACAATAGTCTTTGAAAACATGAATATGCAGCAAGAGAACATTCGTTCATACAAGTAGATGGTAGAGAGTGAGAGAGAGTGTGTGTGTGTGTGTGTGCATGCTCATGTTTGCATGTATGTATCCAGAAATGGGGTGGAAGAACAAGAAATGAGAAGGAATGGTTTGTTTCCTTTTGTAATTTAAGAAAAATGCCTAAGATAAAGAATTTCCTTTTCCTTTCTTCCTCAGCCTGCTGGCAAGTGAAAAAAAAAACAACAAAAAACAAAAAACAAAAAAACAACAACAAAAAGAAAAGAAAAGAAAAAAGCCATAAACTTCAGGCACTCAAGTTACTGTGCTAAAGGAAGGATTCAAATGTTGTCCAAATGCTATATGGCCACAGGTTTCTACATTTTATGTGTGGTGGTACAATATTAATTCTAAGTAGGCTGTAAAAGTTAAGGAAGTATATCACCATTTCTAGAGCAATTACTAAAAATGTAATGCAATGAGATATTGCTAAGAAGCCAGTAGGTGAATTAAAATGGAATTCTGAATACTTCAAATAAACAATGAGAAAAGTTGAGGATAGTGTATTTAGATCCTTTGGGGACAAATAACAGATCTGAGATGAATGCTGAAAGAAACCTAAGCAGAAGAGCAACAAACAAGCAAATAAACAAGATGGAAACATCTGTACCTCCTCTTCTAGAGAGTTAAAGAATACAGCTTGCAAAATATTGATAAAAATCCTTCTGAAAGAACATCTGAATAAGAGAGATACCAAAATACCTTACCTAAATAAGAACGTTAACAATTAGTACTTATACTTTCAAGGAAATATAGCCATGAGCTCTGTAATCTAAAGAGGAAAGAATGAAATGGAAAGAGCATTAATAAATGAAGAAGAACAATTCTAGCATCTCAGGACTAATGACTGTTAGATTTGGTGTTGTCAAAAATAGAATTACACATAAAAGTTAAAAGGATAGTAAAGAGATAATATGGACAACTCTGTGCCCACAAATTTGATAACCTGGATGAAATGGACTAATTCCTTGAAGAACACAACCTGCTAAAACTCACACAAAAGATATAGATGATCTGAAGAGGACTGTGTCTGTTAAAGAAAATAAATAAAAATTTAATAATCTTCCCAAACAGAAAGCACCAGGCCCAAATGGGTTCACTGGTGAATTCTATCAAACATTTAAGGAAGAAATGATACTGTTGTCTACAGTCTCTTTCAGAGGATTAATGCAGAGGGGATACTTCCTGACATTCTATGAGCCCAGCATTACCCTGATACTAAAATCAGGCAAAGACATTGCAAGAAAACTACAGATCAATATTTCCCATGAACATAGATGCAAAAATTCTCAACAAAATATTAACAAATCAAATCCAAAAAAAAAGTATAAGGAGAATTATACACCATGATTCACTAGCCTCTATTCCAGGAATGCAAAGCTGGTTTAACGTTTGAAAATCAATTAATACAATTCATCATATCAACAACAACAACAACAACAAAAACACAAAAAAACCCCACATGATCATATCAATAAATGCAGGAAAATCATCTGACAAAGTCCAACACTGATTTGTAATAAAAACTCACAGTAAACTAGCAATAGAGTGGAACTCTCTTAACTTGATGAAGACTGTCTACAAAAAAATTGATAGCTGCTATTGCATTTAATGGTTAGAAGCTCAAAGTTTTTGCATTAAGGTCTAATATAAGGCTATGATGTACCCTCTCACCACTTTTTCGACATTGTACTGGATGGAATTCCTTGCTATTGCAGTAAGCAAGAAAAGGAAGTAAAATGTATACATTTTAGGAAGAAAGGTATAAAACTGTCTTTGTTTGCAGATGACATGATTGTTTATGTAGAAAATCTGAAAGAATGCACAGAAAAACTTCTGGAACTAATAAGTGATTATAGCAAATTCAAAGGATACAAAGTTAACATACAAAAGTTAATTGTTTTCCTATATAGTAACAATGAACAAGTGGAATTTGAAATTAAAAACACAATACCATTTACATGAACACCTCCCCAAATGAAATATTTTTAGTATAAATCTAAAAAAAATTATGTACAAGAGCTATATGAAGAAAACTATAAAACTGGTGAAGGAAATCAAAGAAGAACTAAATAATTGGAGAGATTTTCCATGTTCATGATAGGAAGACTCACTATTGTCAGGTTGTCAGTTCTTCCCAAATTAACTTATAGATCCAATGCAATTTCAATCCAAATACCAGCAAGATACTTTATGGATAGTGACAAATGGATTCTAAAGTTTATATAGAGACGCAAAAGACTCAGAAAAGCCAAACGATGTTGAAGGAGAAGAACAAAGTTGGAGGACTGACACTAACTGACTTAAAGACTTACTATAAATCTGCAGTAACCAAGATAGTGTGCATTGGTGAGAGAACAGACAATGGAACAGAACAGAGAGCCCAGAAATAAAGTCACATAAATATAGCCAACTGATCTTTGACAAAGAATCAAAGGCATTATTATGAGCAAAGACTCTCTTCAACAAATGATAGTGGAAAAACTGGGCATGCATGTATAAAAAAATGAATCTAGGCACAGACATTACATCCTTCATATAAATTGACTCAAAATGCATCATAGACCTAAATGTAAAATGAAAAACTATAAACCTCCTAGAAGGTAACATAGGAGAAAACCTAGATGATCTTGGGTTTGGTGATGCCTTTTTAATACAACATTAAAGAGACAATCAATGAAACAGTTGATAAGCTGGACTTGATTAAAATTAAGAACTTATGCTCTGCAAAACAACAACAACAGTAACAGTAACAACATGAAGAGAATTAGAAGAGAAGTCACAGAATGGGAGAAAATATTTGCAAAAGACACATCTGAGAAAGGACTGTTATCTAAAATATACAAAGAACTCTTGGGGCACCTGGCTGGTTCAGTCAGTCAAGTGTCTGACTTTGGCTCAGGTATGATCTCACGGTTTGTGAGTTCAAGCCCCCACCTTGGTCTCTGTGCTGACAGCTCAGGGCTTGGAGCCTGCTTCGGATTCTGTGTCTCCCTCTCTTTCTGCCCCTCTCTCTCACTCACACTCTCTCTTAAAAAACAACGAGATACCACTACACATCTATTTAAATGTTCAAAATCCAGGTCACTGACAACACCAAATGGTCGCAAGGATGTGGAGCAACAGGAACTCTCATTCGTTGTTGGGACACACAATGGTACAGCCACCTTGGAAAATAGTTTGGCGGTTTCTTACAAAACTAAACATTATCTTACTACACAATCCAGCAACTGTGCTTTTTGGTATTTACCCAAAGGAGTTGAAAACATGTTAACACAAAAACCTACACATGAGTGTTTGTTTGCTTGTTTATTTATTTATATTTTTGAGAGAGATAGAGAGAGAGAGACAGAGTGTGAGCAGGGGAGGGGCAGAGAGAGAGGGAGACACAGAATCTGAAGCAGGCTCCAGGCTCTGAGCTGTTAGCATAGAGCCCAACGTGGAGCTCGAACTCATGAACTCTGAGATCATGACCTGGGCCAAAGTCAGACACTTAACCAGCTAAGCCACCCAGGCGCCCCTGCACAGGAATGTTCATAGTGACTTTATTTACAATTGCTAAAACTTGGAAGCAACCGAGATATCCTTCAGTAGGTGAATCATAAATAAACTGTGATACATCCAGGAAAGGAATATTATTCAACACTAAAAAGAAATGAGCTATCAAGTCATGACAAGACAGGAATACAGGCCATTGAATGCATATTACTAAATGAAAGAAGCCTATCAGATAAAGCTACATAGTGTATGATTCCAACTATATGGCATTGTGGAAAAGGCAAAACTATGAAGATAGTAAAAAGATCAGTGGTTGCCAGGGGTAGGATGAAGGAGGGATGAATAGGCGGACCACAGAGGACTTTGAAAGCAGCGAAAATACTCTATGTGGTGTCGTAATGATGGATATATGTCATTATACGTTGGTTAACCCTAGACTGTACAACACCAAGAGTGAACCCTAAGACAAACTATGAACTTTGGGTGATAATGATGTGTCAGTGTAGGTGCAGCAATTGTAGCAAACGTTCATCACCACTCTGATGGGGGATATTGATAATGAGGGAGAGTATGTACATGTGGAGGCAGGGAGTATATGGGAAAACTTTGCATATCCTTTTCAGTTTTGTTGTAAACCTAACCTGGTCTAAAAAAGGCTTTAAACATGAAAGAAATGGCACTTAAACATGGTTAAGATTTTAGCAATTATACAGGATGTAAAGGATAAAGAATAATCGGGATACTTTGGTAAGTACAAATGACAGGCAGATATGTTCCTCCATACAAATTAACTGATATACTTGAATAGAGAAAATAATATATCTAAACAGAAAATTATATTTAAGCAGGATTTTAAAAAAGGGTTTAAAAGTTTTTTTTTTTTGAAATTACAAGAAACCCCTATATTGTTAAATAAGGAGAGCTTATCAAGTCTTAGGAAAAATAAATAAAAATCACTCACCAAGACATATTCTATGGACATGACTACTTCATAAGGAGAAAATATAATTCTTGCCTCAAACTGTGCCAACTGAATTTTGGGAGAAAATACAAGAGTATGAGAAACTATAAAACTATAAAAGTGTGAGAGAGAAACATCGTGAGCCATGAATTCTATGGACTCAAGTTGTTAGTCACTTGAAAAAGATATGACAAGAAATTTTCAAATAAACAAGGATGAAATTGACTCTTTGTAGCATAATCCATGACATTTTGTGTAAGAATAATATGGAAAGCCTTAAAGATAAAATAAGTTCTGTCTCATAACATGAAAGCACCATATATAAGAATATTTGGACAAAGATGCTTATTACAACATTGTTCATTGGGGCTACACATTGGGAATAAGCTGAATACTTTTCAATTAGGGAACAGTTAAATAAGTTCTGCTCATATCATAAAGTATTATACAGCTGATAAAAGGGGGGGGGCAAGAAATTAAATTAGAGGAATGTCTGCCTAATATTGTTGAGTGAGAAAATCAAAATGAAGAAAGAACCCATAAAATGATCCCATTCAAGTTATTAAGCAATCATTAAAAAGTCCTACCTACCATCCATACATAAGTATTAGGTATCGTATGCAGGTAAATACACACAAATATCAAAAGATGAATGTATATCGTGTGTGATTATAAGAGCAGGGGGCAATGTGGAAGTTCGGTTGTTTGCATGGACTGCCTGAGGGTGAGGGGATGAGGCTGGAGGGCTAGGTGAGTGCCAGGAGGAAGAAGAGAAAAGGAGGAAACAAAAAGCTGCTAGGAAAAAATTTATGTTTTATGCTTTAAGAAAATTTTTATTTTATTTTAGAAAGAGAGTGTGTGAGTTGTAGAGGGAGAGGGAGAGGGAGAGGGAGAGAATAGTAAACAGTTTCCATGCCCAGCACAGAGCCCATGGAGGGGCTTGATCCCATTACCCCGGGATCATGACCTGAGCCCAAATTGAGAGTCAGAGGCACTCTGACTGAGCCACCCAGGCACCCCATGTTTTAGGTTTTTATGTAAAGTTATATATATATACATGTTTATAAAGAGGTGGATATGACATTAAATATGTTTATCATTAACAAGTGAAAGGTGTACACATCTTAAGTGTCACACACATGCGCGCGCGCGCACGCACACATACACACATACACACACACACCTAGAAGAGTAATTGCCGTGGCTTCAACTTTGCTGGACACTGCTATGTGACTTCCTTATTAATTGTACCTCTTGCACCACTTCCAGCGGTGTATAAGAGCCCCACAACCTGTATGCCACTGGTATTTTTAGACTTAATTTTTTTTAACCGATCCAATGGGCAATAAAACTCATATAAATATCTGCTGTATACGTTAAAATAGTTCTTTAATCTCTAAAAGTAGTATATTGAGTTGAAGAATAGGTACATTTTCATCTTTGAAAAATTGATATTTTATAAGTCAAATTAATATTGGCAATATCATGTAATTCAACCTCCTTCCAAGTATTGCTCCCATCAATGGTATATGCTTGTTGTCTTCTTTTCTTTTTATTTTTCACACCTTTGCTGATTCTGAGCTCTAGATTTTTCTGTTTTCTTATTACTTTCTAATATGTCGATTTCTATCATTACCTTTATCTCATTCCTTTCTTAATTATTTGAAAAAAATTCTTTGCGTGCTGTGGATACCTATTCTTTTTCATGTATATTATAAGTATTTTTCACCAAGTTTTCAGGGTCTTTTGATTTTGATTATGATGATTTTGCAGAACTACTTATATTTTACATACTCAAATTTGGGCATCTCTTTCTTTATTATTAATTAAATCTCTGCATGTTTAGGAAGGTTTTATATATCCCAATGTTATAAAAATATATTCTCTTCTGGCACATTTATAATTTTGTTTTTGTTTAAATATTTGCCCAAACTGCAAATAAGTTAGGTGGAAGGTGCTTCCTGCCCTCTGTCCCCCAGTCTAGCTGATTTTTTTTGCCGACGCTTATTGAGTAACTCATTGTTCCTCTCTAACTGAAATGTTACATTCATAAGTGTCAATACTTGCATTAATTCTTGGTTGCATTTCTTGATTCTGTCTGGTTCTATTTCTTTGTTGATTTGTGCATCCACGCCCCTGGAATTAAATTGTTTTCTGGCTCTCAACATCTGGCAGGGCAAATCTCACTGCCTCTTCTGCCCCCACCCATTTAGTTTTCTGATTTTTCCCGGTTATTCTTGTATATTTAGTCTTGATATTAAAAAAATTAATTTTGCCAAGTTTCTAAAAAGGAAAATGGTTGGATTTTTTCTTGTGATTGCATCAAATTAATTATTACTACGTGACATATCCTAAGAGTTCCTCTTCCAGACAAAAGCCTGTCTCACCATTTACTTCAGTCTCTTTTATGTCTCTCAAGAGAGTGGGTGAGGCCTTTCTAAGCAAAACAAAACAAGATCTAGAAACTATAAGGGAAAAGACTAATGGATATGAGTACGTATAAATAAAAATAAAATTTGCCAAGGGAAAAAAATGGCAGAAATTAAAAGATGATGTCAAACTTGAAAAATAGTTGCCACACACAGCAGAAAAAGGACACGTCGCTAAAATAAAGCCAGGGATTGCAAATCTATCACCGAAACACCAAAACTCAGTAGAAAAATTGACAAAGAATACACACAGGCAATCCACAGAAAAAGACAAGACTAAACCACCTCTACTACCACCACCAAAGCCGCATGTTGTTCATCTAACAGCCCGGCAAAAAGTAAATTTCCGTATACTAGCCCGTTTGGCAAGATGAGGGGAAAGGCCCTCTTATACTTACATTTTGGCAGGAGAGCACATTTGTGCATTGTTTTTGGAAAGCACTTGTGCAGCTTCTAATGAACAAAGGACAGTTTTCTTGGACCGTACAGTTGCCCCTCTAAGAGTTTATCCCACAGGCACGCTCTGCGTGTGCACAAAGTTACATAAACAAGGGTGTGGTATGATCTGTGAAGGCAAAAGATGGAGAGCCCTTAAATGCCGATCTGTAGGGGTCTGGTAAAATGCGTTATCATTCTTCCTTATAATAAAATACAACACAGTCTTGAAAAAGAATTGGTCCGTATGTGCTGAAATGTATCATTACAGTAAAAAACTAGATGGGTACTGGATGCTCTCATTTGATGTGAAAAGAATAGGAAAACATACACAGATGAACACAGGGAATTGAATATGCAAGGACATTTTTGGAGGCACACCAACACTGACGATGATGGTTACATCTTATAAGGAGTTTGAAAGTCTGGTTTATGAGGGAGATTTTCTTCTCTTCTTTTCTCTTCTTTTCTCTTCTCTTCTCTTCTCTTCTCTTCTCTTCTCTTCTCTCCTCTCCTCTCCTCTCCTCTCCTCTCCTCTCCTCTCCTCTCCTCTCTCCTCCCCTCCCCCCTCCCGTCCCCTCCTCATCTCCCTTCCCTTTTCCTTTCTTCCTCCTTCTCTCTCCTTCCTTCCTTCCTTCCTTCCTTCCTTCCTTTCTTTCTTTCTTTCTTTTTCTTTTACCTTATGGAATATTTGCATTTTTCCTAACACATACTAATCTTACTTTTCAATAAATAAAAGAGGATTAAATAAAAACCTAAGAATGAAACAGAGATTTGAATAATCAATGTTTGGCAAATGAATAGTATAGAATCTCTCTCTCAGAAATCAACTTTAATGTGCAAAGTTGGCCAAGTTATGAGTTCTAAAGTTTTATTCAACCCCATCATGCTTTTAAGTTTTGAGAGCAGGTGGTTTGAAAACCAGATGCAAGGGGGACTGTATTTAGGGATCATTTTCAACTGAAAAAGAAAAAAGAGAGAGAGAGAGACTTAGGTTGATTAACTCGGGTGAGATTAACCTTTACAGAGACTGACATGGTGGTGGGGCAGGGAAGCAAGAGACAATGACAGGTGGATTTTGCTATCCTACAGAAGATACTTGCTCAGCCTTTTCTTTCTCTTACTTCAGCCTCGCAGGGATATGTGTTCAAAAATGATTCTCCGTTCCCTTTCTGTACCTGAGTATTATTTTTGTTTTGACCCTCTTTGGCATAAGGATTTTAACTATTGGGACACTTTGGTGGCTCAGTTGGTTAGGTGTCTGACTCTTGATTTTGACTCAGGTGCTGATCTCACGGTTCGTGAGATTGAGCCCCTCACTGGGCTCTGAACTACAGTGTGGAGACTGCTTGGGATTCTCTCTCTCCCTCTCTCTATGCCTCTCCCTCTCTTGCTCTCTCTCAAAATAAATAAATAAACATGAAAAATAGAATTTTAATTATTTACTCAGCCTTTGGTCTGATGAAGGTTAGAGTCTATTTTTTTTTTTTTTTTTTTACTAAGATCTTTCAAAATCCCGGCAGTAAGGCTGTCTGTGGGAGTCCTACAGAAATAGGTTGTACTGTATGAACTGAACGATTGCTCATACATCCTTTGCGAGTTCTGAGAATGCTGAGAGCTTTTTAGAATAGTCTGGAGATAATACCCTGGCCTTGTCCATGCTCACTTTTGAAATAAAGCAGATGTGGAATAATTAGTTGTTGGTTCCATATTTTTGGAAGACGTGAGTAATTTTTTTCCTAAAAGAATGCACAAAGCAGATGCCTTTTACTAAGGCAGGAGGAGTGCCATAATAAGATGATACAGAGAGGCTTATGGGAACAGAGGGGAAGGAGGCTGGGAAGGACTGAACTGAGGAGGAAAAATTCACTGAGGGAGAAATGGTCACAGGATGGATGAGGGGAGGCAAATAGATGGAAGGGACTTAGGCCCAACTAGGTTAAAAACACATGTGTAAGAAACTCCCGAGGCCTTTGTACTATAAGGGGCTCTTGGTAAGAGAGTGATGAGGATGTTTTCCACTCCTCTTTCTCTGCTAAGCCTCTCCCTTTGGAGATACAGAGACCTGGCTTTCAGGTAAAGCTCCTCCACTCACCAGGGGTGAACCACCCTCTCAGAGCCTCCATTTTCTCATCCATGAAACAGAATATTCAGCACCAGCTTCACAAATTGTGTGCCTGGCATGTAGCCGCTCCTCAGTAAACACACATTCTCTTTATTCCTCATGGATTCTTTTTGTCCTAAGCATTACTTGTGAATCAGTTTAGCATTCAGTCTGCCATGTTTTGAACCCTAATCTTATTGAACAAATGTAACATTCTAACACCTCTGAGCATTAGACCTTGACTTTATTTATTTATTTATTTATTTATTTATTTATTTTTGAGAGAGAGAGAGAGAGAGAGAGAGAGAGAGAGAGAGAAGGAGAGACGGAGAATCCCAAGTAGGCTCCGTGCTGTCAACACAGAGTCCAATGTGGGGCTCAAACTCACAATTAGTGAGATCACAACCTGAGTCGGAATCGAGAGTCAGACGCTTAACTAACTGAATCACCCAGGCGCCCCGTAGACCTTGACTTTAATACCAGAAACTGAACATTATCCTAGTGAGTTTACTTCTTACACAGGCTTCTAGATCCTTCTTCCTATGCATCCTGTGATACTGCTAAGCTAGGATTGATATGGTCTCCAACAGACAACTACAGAAAGGGGGGCTGAGGTGTATGTGACAGGCAAGATCACAATGAGTGACGGGCACGGCCAAACATCAGCCAGTGTCCTCCGATGCTTACCTAAGCTGGTAAGAGTCCCTTAGGCAGGTCATGAAACATCAAAATCATGTGGTTCTCCCTTTTTCAAATGTTCTTCCTTTTTGTCTGTGGAAACCTATTCATTTTCAGGATTCATCTCAAGACTTTCATATTCCAGAGATTTTTCCAATACCAGTGCGAGGTGTGTGTGTGTGTGTGTGTGTGTGTACTGTGTGCGTGTGTGTATTGGCCCTGTGTATAATATGAATGTTCTGGCATTTTTGTGGGAGACCCTTTGGAGCTGTGGGGTGCCTGTATAACCGTTCTTCCTTGGCATGAGAAGAAAATGTGGGGAACGGCAGTGACCATGCTTTTTGTTCTTAAGCAAGGGAGAGTGAGGGGCTGTGGGCCTCTTCACAGAAGATGGATTTTGCAGACTGCAACAGAGGAAAGGAAAGGGATGTGGATGTTTGTAGGTGCTGTGGGAGAAGTCTCTTTTTTCCTAGAAATTATTTATGTTTCCCTTTATAATGATTCTGGAAGAATAGAAAAAAACCCATTTCCTGAGTGAGATAAGAGAGTTTTGATTGGGCGTCTCTATTGAACCAGTCCCAACTGATCCGAGAATTGTGCTTGGATGTCACTGTTGACCCATCAGTTCAGTCCTAGTAAAAGTAATAAAAGGAGTCAGAGCCCCCTCACCCCATTTGGAGTACTTGTCGGCTTACCTTGCTGAGGCTCAGCTTTGGTAGCAGGCCCCCACCCCCCTTCTGCCGTTTGCCCATTAGAGGAGGCAAGTTGATTTGGTTCTGGGCCACCCAAGGTGATGTCCAGGTGTTCCTTGTCACCGATTTTGGTGATATCAAAGCCCTTCTGTCCTGACGTTCCCATCTCCCTGTGATGAGAAGAATCAAAATGAGGTCTGGGCCACAGCGGGGTTTTCCCACATTGGAAAGCTCCTGAACCACTGTGAGCATGCCTTCTTGGACCCAGAACACCTGGACGGCTGCTGGGTTTCTGGCAAAGTGCTCTAACTCTCTCGTGCCAGAGCTGTGCCTGGTGACAATGATGGCGACACATGGTGAGTAAGAAGTTTCTGTCTAGGGGAAGGTGGAAATGGGCACAGACTGAAGGTGTTTGCCAGTTGGGATGTGAGCAGAGAATCGACAGTCCAGATGCTGGAGTGCAGAAGCTGACAGCCTCCGAGGCTGGCCTGCTGGGGGCACAGCAGGAGAGGTTCACAGGGAAGGCTTATGCCATAGAGAGGACTGTTTCCCCAGAACTTAGAGAAATAAAACTGCCTGTGCTAAGTTTTAAGGTAGCACTCATCACAGAGTTTATAATGGATTAAAGTTGCAACATGGGATGGCACAGGTCTAGGCTCAAAGAGTAGGTTCAGAGAGCCCAACCCTCCTGCTCAGGTCACCATGTGGTGGGGCAGCCTGTGGGTCTACAGTCAGAGGCCACAGCAGGGCCCAGGGAGAGGGCGGTCTCAGGTTTAAGTGGGAAGCACGGAGGTGAGTCAACTCTGCTTGGGCTCTCCTCTCTGGAGCTGGCTACCCATTGGTGGCCTCGATTTCAGGGGCCCAGAAAGAGGGTGTGGCAAGGAGCACAGCAGAAAGGGTCATTGAGGGCACAGCTCCCTCTGTTGGTGTCCATAAGTCTGTAGAGGAGGCCAAGGTAAGGCCATTTGGAAAAGGTGCCTCGAAATTAAAAACAATTTCACAGAGATTATAGGTAATTTGTAGGCAGGAAAAGTGAACTGGAGAAGTCACCAAAGAGTAGATTAACGATTCCTTTTTAAATAACTTAGGTTTAGCTCTCTGGAAATCGGTGTTCTTCTCTTTAAAAGAAAAAAATGACAGCTGGCCTTTTCTGTAAACATCGCTGACTCTGAGCTTTCCCTCTGAAGCTGGAGTTATTTGGCACATTGTGAGCCTGCAAAATGTATGGAGGGGCTCTGCAGTTCATCATGGAACTTCCAGAAGCCGTCATCTATTTTTTTCCATTGGTTGTGACATTCCATTACTAAGGGATTAGTGGATGCCTTAATACTCTTGGTCTTCCTAAAACCATGAGAGGAATTCTTCCTAGACTCTGAAAGATGACCCAGAATGAGCTAGAAGGAAGATTTCATTTTAGCCTTGATGAGGCTTCACAAAAAGAAGGATCGATAGCTAGGGTCATGCATCACATAAATTGGACACTGCAGGAACATCTCATTCAGCATGAAAAATGAGTCGAATGTGGGGACTCTGGGCAAGTTAAGGAAGGACGATTTGTTCTCCCTGGGAGCTGCATCACCTTCAAAGGCGTTCGATCAATGAACCAGTCAATCCTTCAGACATGGCAGCCTAGCAGTACTGTTTTTTTTTGCATGTCAGTTTTCAGTGAAATTCCACACTTTGCGGGAGGGGATTCTTCTGGGTGATAGTGGATTAAATCCTTTATCTCAAGAATCTCACCATGTACGTGAAGAAATGGGGTGAGGAAAAAGGACATCTGGGGAAACACACACAACTAGGTGTTTATCCACGTGCTCTAACTCTGAGTGCAATTTGAGTGGAGACACCGGTGACATTCCTGTGATCTGGGGTCACCAGGGACAATTACTTGGACTTGAGTCAGACCTTGAAAATGGTGTTGGTTTCAGCTAGACCCAGAGGAAAACTCACTTTCTCTGAGAAATTGTGTGTTCCAGGGCCGCCGTGGGGCTGCTTTTGTTCCCACTTCCTAGCCCCTCCACCCCGGGGGACACAGCACCACTGGGAGTTGCTAGTGACCAATGTCTCTCAGGACCCTGCCAGAGCTATCTCAAAGACTCCTGAGTCAGTTCAAGAGATGAAAGTGATACCACTCAGGCCAGCTCTGCCCCTTTCTGCAGCACAGAGCTGGACGACTCACCGTGAACCCAGCATTTTCTGTGGTAAAGAAGTTGCTGACTTTCTGATAAGTCTTGAGCTTAACACTAGCATACCAGGGGATACTATTTGCCTCATTTACTCTGACTAGGAGCTAGACTCTCTAAGCATTTTTTACTGCTTCCTTGTCCTATCACTTAGAATTTTACAGTTGCATGCTGAAATCACCCAAACTTCCTAGGACACTTTTCTTTCTTTGAAAACAGAAACATTGTAGAGCAAAGTAGAGAGCTAGAAAACCCCTATTCCACTCTGAGTATTAGAGGATAATTTTTTTTTTTTCTGGGACAATTTTGTCAAGGAAACGAAGAAAAGCAAGCAAACTGGGGACTGTAGGTCTGTAACCTGGCAGAAGGGGGAATAGCTGAGGTTTCTGGTATTTTGAGGGTTGTAGATGCATCCAGTAAAGGGTTGTAGGTAAGAAGAGAATGGGGGAGAGCTCTGGGAGCCGCATGGGGTTTGTAAGGACTTGCAAGAATCGAACTAAGGGCAGTGGGACAATCATGGTGGGTGATAGGCTGGTCCAGCAGCCCCACAACAGATAAATGTCACTTCAGCACAGAAAGGGACTGAACATCTACTGCACCTTTAACTCCAAGTGGGCCTGGAGGGGTGTGGCTAGCTCTTTGCTCCTCCTACTTTTACTGCATTGTACCACACATGAAAAGGACCCCAGCTTCTGAGACACTGGGTCTGGGGAGGGGCTGAGCCTGGCCTGAGACCAGCAGGGGGAGCAGGAAGCACAGCAGTAGGGTGGGGTGGGATTGGCAGCCCACAGCAGTCTCAGGAGCAATGTCGCCATCTCACCAGTGCCCTCCTGTGGCAGTTTTAAAATATGGCCCCCAATTCTGTGACATTTCTCCCTTTAAGAGGCGGGGGTCTTTGAGCCCTCACCTTGATGTGGGTGGGTTTTGACTGTTCTCACCAATAGAATGTGGCCGAAGGGAGGCTGTGTCACCTTTGAGGCTGGATCACAAAAGCCTTCCACCTGGTTCTCTTGGGATGCTTGTTCTCAGGACCTTCCCTCTGGGACAAAGCTGTCCACATGTGAGAAGCCACACGGAGAGGCCATATGCCTCCGATGCTGCAGTTGACAGACATTGCTGACCTCAGCCTTTGGGTCATCCCAGTCCAGATGCCAGATGTGTGGACGGAGAAGCCTCAGCAGGGACAGGCCATTCCCATTGGTTCCTGTCTGTGCTCCTGAGCCACAGAATCTGATAGCATAACAAAATAGTCATTGTGTGATGTCCCTTGAGTATGGGGACATTTGTCACGTAGCTATAGATAACTTGCACACAATCCAGACATTTTGGTTATTTCACACCTAGACTGTGTACCTTGTCTGCTTGTGAATGATGAGCTAGACCCCTGTTCTACTCACTTGAAGGGAAAAGAAGGGAAAAAGAAAATGCACCGTGTGGCCTGGGAGGAGATTTGGAGGCACAAGGGAAATGAGGTATTACCTTGATTATTAGAAGAAGCTGATCAGGTAGATTAGAAAAGAAAAGAAAATTTTAGGGGGAAAAGCACCATAGTTATCTTCAGGAAAACACAGGAAGCCAAGGATAAATAAATAAACAGATAAATAAATAAACAAAAAAAAATAAATGCTATGACCCCCTGGCATTAAAATTGGAAACAAAATCCTCTACAAAACCTAGGCTAATTTTAGCCTTCTCTCTGCCGTGGGACATCTGTGTGTAACTATGAATGCAAGAAAATATTTCCACACATGCACAGCCCACAAGGTGCTCCCTCTACAAACCCTCCCTGAAGCCTGCACAGCTCGCTGGTGGAACTGTCAAGGGGAGCATCTGAGAATCCAAGAAGCTCTAGTGTGCAAGATTCACAGCAGTGCAAGAATGATGGGAGTCTTCCTGAGGTCCTCTGTTGCCCTCCCTCCTTCTGAGGCTGCTCATTTTACCTCCTGAATGTCTCTTCTCTCCATCTCTTCCCACTTTCACACCCTCTCCCCTCTTCTACTTCTCTGACTGAAAAGAAGAGGAACACAGAAGCCTGACCACATCGCTCTGCAGCTTAGAATGCCTCCTGACCCCCTTTCCAGCCAGTGGTACTCCCCTCCTCTGTGTTCATCCCCGGGCTGGTCTGCAGAGGATTGTCCCCTTTGGCCTCCTCTCCTCCCCCTGTGCAGTGGCCGTTTCCCCAGGGAAACCTCCCCGTCACCTGCAGTCCATGCCAGGCCCCACTGTCCCAGCAGCCAGTGTGTTTCCAGGGTGCCGGCACAGGTGGTTGTGCCTCTGAGGTCACAGCTGTCCCCTTGATGCCCCTGAACGTGGGAAGGCAGCATGCTCTCAGGTCTGCCTAGCATCCCAGCTTGCACATCCTTTACTCTGCCGGACAGACAGTGCGTGTTCAGTCACTGGTGGTTGCAGAAACGAATAATGAGCTTCAGCTTCAGTTGAAGTTGTCTGCCATGTCCCCCTCTTCCTGCTAATTCACGGGTGTCTCCAGGGTTAGGCTGGTCTCTTGTCGGCTTTTGTGAGTTGTCTGCATATTACGGGCCCTGAACAGGGTAAGTGTGCATTGATGCTATGGAATGAGGAAGACTCCGTTCTGGCTGGCAGTTTGGGAATGAGCAGAAGGTCACATCTTGACCTTGTCCTTCAATTAGAGGGCCACCGTCTGCAGGAAGTTTTCCCAGGCTTTCCCGGCAGGGACAGATTGCTTTCTGCTCCCTTGGGGCTTTGTAAAAAACTGCAGTATAATGCTGCTCACCACATTGTATTTTAATGTCAGCTTATGTCTCATTTCACCTAAGCTGGGAGCATTTTAAGGGACCAGAATTATGTTTGATCCATCATGTGCACAACAGCATGATGTAGCCAGGAGGGATGGATAAATGCTATGGCATGAGGGGTGAGATAAGGATATGAGAGATGCTACAGGGAGCGGGAACCTGGTCCGGCCTTCCTGACCAAAGGCCTCCTCACCTGTTCACATCCAGGTTCCTGCCTGGGTCCCCTTGGGAAGCTCGTCTGAACTCTGGGCTTTGAAGACACGATCTTTCCCTCCTAGGTACTACGCAAAGAGAAACTAACAAAAGCTGGGAGAAGTGGGGTGTTGGGGAGCCATCCAGATGAGCATGTGGGGCTGGTGTGTTTCAGGGGACACTGTCTAACCTATACCGCCTGCCCTTGCAAGGGAGGGTCATGTGTGTCACAAGAGCCTGCATTTGACCTTCAGAGGAGCCACCACCCCACCCCCCCCCAGCACAGGAGTCCCAGTGCATGGTGGTTCCCCATCCGTGTGCACATAGGTGGGAGTCAGACGGCGATCACGGCCCTGAGAAGATGCCCTGGTGGGAGTTTAGCTCTTCCCCTTGTCTAAGGACAGATGGAATTTCTCCAGCTTCCTTTTACTCAAGGAGTTAGCATCTTTCAGGACTAGAAGCAATATTCTTGTGGGTTTTGTTGTTGTTGTTTGTTTGTTTTTTGTTTATTTGTTTTTTTTGCATCTGCCTTTGTGCCTTGGGTACAGATGCTAAGACATGAATCTAATTGTGCTTGGGAAAGATCTGTCCAAAGGGAAAACAGGTCCTGTTACTTCCAAAATGGATGAATTGGGACTAAAATCATTGGGCGGCTCCTCTGAAAGCGAGCGAGAAAGCATGGTTTCTGCCCTCAGCCTGCCTGGGTTCGAACCTCAGCTCTGACACCTAGCACCTGTGTAAACTTGGGCAATTACTTAACCACTCTGTGCTCATTGGTGAAAAGTGACCTAATGGTGTCTACTCCTAGGCTTGTTTCGGTGATGAGAACTGGACCCAATCACCATTATATAGAAGTTAGCTTTTACTTTTATTGCTTATTTTTATTTGATGCCAAATCCAAATGATTTGGTATGGATAAAAGCAGGGGAGTGCAACTTAGAGGGGGTGGAGAGGAAAATAATTTAATGATAAATCCAGGCAAAAAGCCTGTATATAAAATTAAACATGAAAAAAATGCCTGGCTAATAAAAACAGAGTACTGTTTCTGGCAGGAGCATTATTTTCCATTGTAAATACTATGGTTATTAAGTCCTTGTGTGATTTTTGGCATCTTTTCATTTTTTTGGAGGATATTTTCAATAATTTTGTTTCTGTCTGACTACCCTTACATGACTTCATAATGCTATTTGGGGGAAATTATGGGAGCTGAGAGGCCCTAATAGAGAATATTAAAAGCATAATCTCCGGGTGTTTTAACAATGTTGTCATTGGTGTTTTCAAAATGTGTTTTTGCTACATACACAAGTTGTGATGTTTTCTGAGGAATGTACAATATTTTATAATGTTATAAGGAAAGAGTCACAGACTTGGATTCTATTACAAATATATTGACATTATATTATAGTTTGTATTTTCTTTTTGTAATTGTATTCACTGTCTTCAGTGACAAAGAGGTTTTAGCACATGAGAATATCTTGTATATTTGGAACCACTTAGAGCAACTGTGACATAAGCATAGAGCATTATTTCTATGATTTTATTTAAAAGACCTTTCTCTAGGGGCGCTTGGGTGGCTCAGTCGGTTAAGTGTCCAACTTTGGCTCAGGTCATGATCTCATGGTTCCTAAGTTCGAGCCCTGCGTCGGGCTCTGTGCTGACAGCTCAGAGCCTGGAGCCTGCTTCAGATTTTGTGTCTCCCTCTCCCACTGCTGCTCCCCTGTTCATGCTCTGTTTCTCTCTGTCTCTCAATAATAAATAAACATTAACAAAAAAAAAAAAAAGACTTTTCTCTAGGATCACTCTGAATGCTCTTGATGGATTATGGAAGAAAGGGTTTAGGTTAACATGTGAGACTGAAAATTCACCTCAGTATAAAATTTGGCTACATTTACCTGCTTTCACTAAAAAAGCTGAAATTAAGTAGATATAGGATTCCAGATATCTGGGCAATTGACATCATGTGTACAAAAGCATGTAACTGAATTAAATTGGTTTACTCATGTGTTTGGAATTGTGTGGACACTCCTTTGATTCACATCCTACCCACAAAGCAACTTTATTTTATTAAAAAAATTTTTTTAAGTTTATTCATTTATTCTGAGAGAGAGAGACAGAGAGAGTGGGCAGTAGAGGGAGAGAGAATCCTAAACAGGCTCTGCACGGTCAGTGCACAGCCTGACTCAGGGTTCAAACCCATGAAGCATGAGATCATGACCTGAGCCAAGATCAAGAGTCAGATGCTTAACTGGCTGAGCTACCCAAGTACCCCCATCCCCCAGCAGAAAGCAACTTTAAAGGGCAACAGGACTGGCAAAATTTCTTCTCAAACAAGCACCATCCTGAAAGTTTTGTTGCAAATGCCATTGTACGTCTCTTTTTCACCAGTATGTTATGGTTCATTGGCTTCAAAAGAAACATTTTAATTTGTTTTGTTTCATTTTGATGGCTTTCCACCTGCCAAAAACAGCCTTCTAGTACCTTTTCCCGTGGCTGGCTTTTCTACATAAATAAGAATGGTCAACATTCATCTCATCCTGCCAATTTAGAGACTTTGCTTGGGATGTTGTCCAGGAGGTTATGGGAAGAAACTTGTTTTGAAGCTGATTTAACATCTCATGGTTTTCTTGTTATTACGTAACACTTTAAAAGGGCTGAGACCCTTGTGGTTCTGTCCCAGAGCAGTGTTGTGGTCAAGTGAACACAGTCCAGCTACCAACAGTTATTTCAAAATAATTCAAGTTCTTATATTTCTCAGAGAAGAAGGGGGAGGAGGAGCAGGAGGACGACAAGGAGGATGGGAAGGAGGGGAGGGAGGAGGAGAAGTCACAGAGCTGGAAATGTTGCTTTGGATCCCCTTTTGTTTCTCAGGTTGCCTTGCGTGGGTTAGCTGTTTGATAACCCCTCTTTAACCTCACCCCACCCCACAATGTCCCTCCACAATGTCCTTTTCTTCCCTGAGTGTTAATTTATCATTCCAGACTCAGAGTTAGGAAAGTCACAAGGGGAATCTGCCTGGCAAAAAAGCAACTTCTTGGAGGAGAGGGCTGAGGGCATCTGAGAGCCGAGTGGGAAATGGCAGAGGCCTCATTGATGAGCAGGTGCAAGGGAGGCTGGGATGGACGTTCAGTCGTTTGAGAGAACATTCAGCTCCAGACACCTTTGAAGCTCTCAATTTCACTTTTTCTTCTTCTAAAAATATCGTGCTTAATAGCAACTGCAGAGAGTTCTTTCCAGAACATTAGAGTGGGCCCGGGCTGTTTCCACGGGAATGCTTTCTTAGTAACAGGAAACCGGCACAGCCCAGTAATACTCTTCAGGAACATTCACTGCCGCCTATCACTCATGTTTTTCCTCACGGAGATGCTTCCCCTCGGTAATATTTATAGATGGTCCTTACAGGCAACGTGAAAGGAATTTCCCTGGTGCTTTCTAATTGTATAACTATAGGCTGAGTACAGCTGCTGGGGAGTTCACCTACTTTGTGAGGAAGGAAAGGAAAAAAGAGAATATATACTGCGATATTGACCAAAAAAACCCCCCCCAAAATTCTGGGGTCTAGAAAGCAGCAAGGGAGGAGAAATGTCACGCAGCCTGTATCATATACCTGTGTTCAGTCAGCGGGTCTCTACCCCGCCCTGGTTCTCAAAGCATTCGCTTCCCTAGTGCAGTGTGTCTGGATCAGGGCGTGGTATCAGGACTTCCTGTCCAGGTGGCCATTCTGGATGCAGAGGAAGGCTCTTTGGACACCAGTCTACAGAACCAGTCTGCAGAACCGTAAATCTGTACATTTGTTTTCTTTCCACTGAGCACATGTGAGATATACAAAGCGCATCGTGCACAGCTCCATGGTTCTGGTTACCTTTGGCGAGTGTCTCCTTCCTCAGAGCTTGGCTGACCTGCCCCAAGCATGGCTATTCCTCCCTAGGTTCTATTTCATGTAATATAGTCCTGACAGCTAAGTAGCCTTCATGTCCATCTTTCT
Source organism: Leopardus geoffroyi (assembly GCF_018350155.1). Taxonomy (NCBI): domain Eukaryota; kingdom Metazoa; phylum Chordata; class Mammalia; order Carnivora; family Felidae; genus Leopardus; species Leopardus geoffroyi. The sequence continues at coordinate 49,685,254 of NC_059334.1, read as the reverse complement.
CAGATGAACAAATGGAGGCACAGAGAGATTTATATCCTTTGCCGAAGGTGACACAATTTGGAGTGGAATCCAAATCCAGGAATCTGGCATGCACGCCTGGACTCTGACCACTTGGCCCTATCAGAGTAGAACAGACCTGGGGCCAGCCCTGTGCCGAGCCACAGAAAGACGTCACTGTAGCCTGCAGTCTCCTGGGCGATCAATGCGATTGGCCAATGCCACAGGGTCACCATTGCCTTGTCACTAAGAGGCTGCTTGAATGCGGCCCATCAAATGCATCTTCATAGACCTCTGTTGCCAAGTCTATGCTTTTATGTGCCCCTTCCAATTTCAGTAAAAATCTGGAGCCCTCCGCTACTCCAAGGAGAGGAAGGACGGAGCAAACAGCAGTTTTCATCTTGAAGCGGTGCCTGAGTGCTGCAGTGTGTCCCTGAGGCCAGCTCTGCCTTTAGGACTCTGGCACCAGACAGTAGCAGGGCCGGGACTGCAGATAAGGGTTCACTGTAAGGGACTACTGTGGTTTGGTTGCATTTCCTAGTAAAACAACTAACTGCAAAAGAGTTCAATCGGCTGATTTAAAAATTCAAAATACATGACTTTACCTTCTCACCAGAAATCTTCTCGCTACGAGGACACTAAGTTGATTCTATAAAATGTGGCAAATATTACCCACCTTGCAAGGTCTTTTCTGTTCTCTCTCTCTCTCTCTCTTTTAGGATTGGAATTAGTATATGTGAAGTGCTTGGTGTAGTACCTGGCAGAGTAGATACTCAAAATAATAGCTACCATGAAAAGTATAGAATTTATGTGGCACACATCCCCCCATTCCTTCTGCCTTGTAAGCATCCTGTTGAGCAGTTGGTAATTCCTCACTTGAAATAGGTTATAAATAATTTCGATTAATACACACCATAATATACCTTAAAATTCTAGAATTTAAGTAAACGGTTGTTTTTCTCATCTGTCTTTACACGACTATCACCCTTTGAATTTCCAAATAAAAGACGGAAAACAAGCTTCTTCTTGCGTGGGTCCACGAGATTTTCCCCAGATGTGAGACCATCTCCTAACTCATACTGATTAGCTTCTAGACGTTTCATCATTTCACATCTTTGCTCAACTTTTGCTATTTGTCCAGATACTGGAAGCTCAGCCATATCCCGACCTTGGTCCCCCTCCCAGAATTGCATCCATTTTCCTTCCCTTTAAATCCTCCCAAAGGACTAAGGATTTACTCACCGAATAATAGAATGTTCTTTCACACTACCCTCAGTTAAACCCTGGCCAATTATTCCTTAGAAGTGACCAGTTTAATCATCTAAGGACCAACACATGAGATGTAGAATTGCTGGAAATAGCCATTTGCAATTCTTATTTCAAATGCAAACCAGGGTTTGGAATGTGGTGTCAAATTGTTGCAATCAGGTCAGAGCCCTCGTGCTATTGCCCGAGATAATATTTTTCCTAGTATTTGCCTAAGAACGCAAGACTTTCCAGTGAGTTAAAGGAGTCAGACTTCCTCTGCATACTTTCTAATGGAGGAAGGAATGAAAAAAGAAAGAAAGGAAAAAGGAAGGAGAAGGGAAGTGAAGGAAAATGAAAGAAGGAGGTAGGAAAGAAGGAAGGAGGGAAAGAGGGAAGGAAGGAAGGAAAAAAGGTGCTCTATGGCAAAACCCAGTGATGTGATTCCCATTTTTGGGAGTATGAGTGACTAGATATCTAGAAAAACCATACAGTACAGAACATCTAAAAATTCTGGATAAAAGGTTGAAAAACTTTTTTTTTTTTTTTAATTTGACAGAGAGAGAGCAGGGAAGAGGGAGAGAGAATCTTTAAAAAAAAATTTTTTTTTACGTTAATTTATTTTTCAGACAGAGAGAGCATGAACAGGGGAGGATCAGAGAGAGAGGGAGACACAGAATCAGAAGCAGGTTCCAGGCTCTGAGCTGTCAGCACAGACAGGGCTCAACAGCACCTAACAGGGCTCAAACTCACGGACCGTGAGATCATGACCTGAGCCAAAGTCGGACACTTAACCAACTGAGCCACCCAGGTGCCCCATGGGGAGAGAGAATTTTAAGCAGGCTCCACACTGTCAGCACAGAGCCCGACGTGCGGGGCTCAGCTCACAACCTGTGAGATCATGACCTGAACCGAAACTAAGAGTCAGACTTTTAACTGACTGAGCCACCCAGGTGCCCCCCAATTAGTAATATTTAAAAGAGAACAAAATAAAACTAAAATATTGTCAAATAAGAGCAAATAAGCTGGGAATGGAGTGAGCAGATTTTATAAATTCTAAGGTCCTTTAATGATTTGGGAGAAGGATGAGAGTACTGGTATCATCTAAACTGTTTTCAGTTAGAGTTATCTGTAAAAACGTAAGAATACCTATTTAGAAGTAATGTAGTAGAAATGAAGTGCAGAATTTCTAAGTCAGTATATGAAGAAATAAAATGAGAAATTAAAAACAAAACCCAAAACCACTAGTAGTCCAAAAGAAGGAAAATAAAGAAAAAAATAGAAAAAGAAAGCCAGATAAAAAGCGTAAGCATAATATGGTAGAAATAAGTAAAAGTATCCATAATCACAATAAGTGTAAGTGATATCTTCTGTTTATTTAAAAATGCATATTAGGGGCGCCTGGGAGGCTCAGTCGGTTAAGCATCCGACTTCAGCTCAGGTCGTGATCTCGCAGTCCGTGAATTCAAGCCCCGCGTCAGGCTCTGTGCTGACAGCTCAGAGCCTGGAGCCTATTTCAGATTCTGTGTCTCCCTCTCTCTGACCCTTCCCTGTTCATGCTCTGTCTCTCTCTGTCTCAAAAATACATAAAGGTTAAAAAAAATTTTTTTTTTAAAAAATGAAAAAAATAAAAATGCATATTAGACTGAAAAAACAAAATCTAGCCATAAAATGTTTATGAGACCCACCTAAAACATAAGAGCACTGAAAGTTTGAAAAACAATGATGGAAAAATATACCAGGTATATACTAACTAAAGGAGATCTGGCAATGTTACAGTAATACCAGAAGAAAGATTTTAAGCAAAAAGGAATTCCTGGAGAAACAGAGGATGACTATTGATAAAACATTCCGCTTCTAGGAAGATATAATATATTAAACCTGGGTTCACCTAATAAATCATTATTATAAAGACCAGATTCTGAGTCCACAGTGTAATTAAATCAGAAATCAAACCCCAAAGGATATTTAATAACATCATCATCTGTTTGGTAGTCTAAAAACTTACTTCTAAATAACCCATGGGACAAAGAAGAAATTATAATGGAAAGTGTTTAGGACTGAAAAATAAGATACTACATATCAAAACTTTCTTGTTATAGCTAAACTAATATTTAGAGAGAACTTTATAGCTTTAAATGTTTACATTAAAATGAAAAGGGTAAAAACATAGACCTTTTATCCAATAGAAGAAAATAAATACTAAGGAGTAGAAATTAATGGAGTAAAAAGCATAGCTATAATAGATCAGATGAATAACATTAAATTTACTTTTTCGAAAAGTCTAAAAAATGACAAAGTTCAAACCAGGAATGAATGAGGACATAATCACAAATGGAACCAAGATTTAAAAGCACTAAAATGGAATATAATGAAGCCATTATAATAATATATATGAAATCAGATGAAGTGGAAATATTTACAGAAATTATAAATGACCCAAACTGACTCAATATGAAATAGTAAACATGAATCAATCTATGTTCATGAAAGACATGAATTCTTTTTTTGTGTGTGTTATACAAATTCTCAAACTTTTAACCTTTTAACTATTCTGTTTTTATTTATTTATTTTCCCTTTTTTTAACATTTAAATTTTATTATTTATTTATTTATTTTTTTAAATGTTTATTTATTTTTGAGACAGGGAGAGACAGAGCATGAACGAGGGAGGGTCAGAGAGAGAGGGAGACACAGAATCTGAAACAGGCTCCAGGCTCTGAGCTGTCAGCACAGAGCCCGATGCGGGGCTCGAACTCACGGACCGCGAGATCGTGACCTGAGCCGAAGTCGGACGCTCGACCGACTGAGTCACCCAGGCGCCCCTAACATTTAAATTTTAGCAAAAATACAGTGCAGTATTGGTTTCAGGAGTAGCATTCAGTGATTCATCACTTATATATATCACCCAGTGCTCGTCACAAGTGCCTTCCTTAGTACCCATCATCCATCTAGCCTGTCTCCCATCCACCTCCCTCCATCAACCCTTAGTTTGTTCTCTATCATTAAGAGTCTCTTGTGGTTTGTTTCCCTCTCTTCTCTTTTTCCTCCTTGCCATGTGTTCATCTGTTTTGTTTCTTAGATTCCACATATGAGTGAAATCATGTGGTGTTTGTCTTTTTCTGATTGACTTTTTTTTTGCTTTGCTTAGCATAATATATTCTTGCTCCATCAACATCATTGCAAATGGCTAGATTTTACCTTTTTTTGATGGCTGAATATTATTCCAGTGTGTGTGTGTGTGTGTGTGTGTGTGTGTAAACTCTTTATCCATTCATCAGTCAATGGACGTTTGGGCTCTCTCCATAGTTTGGCTATTGTTGATAATGCTGCTATAAACCTTGGGGTGCATGTACCCCTTTGAATCTGTATTTTTGTATCCTTTGGATAAATACATAATAGTGCAATTGTTGGATCATAGGCTAGTTTTATTTTTAGTTTCTTGAGGAGCCTCCACAGCGGCTGCAGCAGTTTGCACTCCCCACCAACAGTGCAAAAGGGTTCTCCTTTCTATGCATCCTTCCAACACCTGTGTTTCTTGTGTTGTTAATTTTATCTATAATTTTTTTAATGTTTATTTATTTTTGAGAGAGAGAGACAGACAGACCGAGAATGGATTAGAGACCATTCTCTAATGGCAGAGTGTGAGCAGGGGAGGGGCAGAGAGAGAGGGAGACACAGAATCAGAAGCAGGCTCCAGGCTCTGAGCTGTCAGCACAGAGTCTGACACTGGGCTCCAGCTCACAAACCATGAGATCATGACCTGAACTGAAGTTAGATGCTTAACTGACTGAGCCACCCAGGCACCCCTTATGTTGTTAATTTTAGACATTCTGACAGGTGTGAGGTGGCATCTCATCATGGGTTTGATTTGGATTTCCCTAAAGATGAGTGACATTGAGCATCTTTTCATTTGTCTGTTAGCCATATAGATGTCTTTGGAAAAGTGTCTATTTATGTCTTCTGCCCATTTCTTAACTGGGTTGATTGTTTTTTGGGTGCTGAGTTTGATAACTTTATAGATTTTGGATAGTAACCCTTTATCCGATATGTTATTTGCAAATATCTCCTCCCATTCCGTAGGCTGCCTTTTAGTTTTGTTGATTGTTTCCCTTGCTGTGCAGAAGCTTTTTATCTTGATAAGCCCCAATAGTTCACGTATGCTTTTGTTTCCCTTGCCTTTGGCGACGTGTCTAGTAAGAAGTTGCTCTTGCCGAGGACAAAGAGATTGCTGCCTGTGTTCTCCTCTAGGATTTTGATGGTTTCCTGTCTCACATTTAGGTCTTTAATCCATTCTAAATTTATTTTTGTGTGTTGTATAAGAAAGTGGTCCAGTTTTATTCTTCTGCATGTTGCTGTCCAGTTTTCCTGGCACCATTTGTTGAAGAGACTTGTCTTTTTTTAAAAAATATTAATTTATTTTTGAGAGAGGGAGAGAAAGAGGAAGCACGAACAAAGGAGGGGCAGAGAGAGAGGGAGAGAGAGAATCCTAAGCAGGCTCTGTGCTGTCAGTGTAGAGTCTGATGCAGGTCTCGATCTCATGAACCATGAGATCATGAGCTGAGTTGAGATCAAGAGTCAGATGCTTAACTGACTGAGCCACCTAGGCACCCCGAAGAGACTATCTTTTTCCATTGGATATTCTTTCCTGCTTTGTTAAAGATTAGTTGGCCATACAGTTGTGGGTCCATTTCTGGGTTTTCTATTCTGTTCTATTGATCTACATGTCTGTTTTTGTGCCAGTACCATACTGTATTTATGACTACACGCTAATTCTTAGCTAAAAAAAGATTATCCTTAAAGAAAATACCAGGCCCAATTTTATAAGCAGTTTGACTGAATGCTTGAGGAACTTGAAATTGTAATCCTATATAAAAACTTTGAAATGTTCACAATAAAACTACAAAACTAAGATGAGTAAAAATTGGAATGGAAGAATTGTAAATATGAGAATTTGCAGTTATATTACTGTCTATATGCTAAATCCCACAGAATATACAGTGAATTAAGAGAATTATAAGAGAGCAAGGATGCTGGATATAAAATCCATCTACAAAGTTGTTTACATTTTTGTATACCAAAAATAGCATTAGAAACATTATTAAAATAATAAATTTGAAATTTACCAGATAGTGTTTAATAGAATGAATTCAGATTCAAACTCCCTCTCCATCATTTCTAGTTATATGACCTTGGTCAAGTTATTTAATCTCTCAGTGCCCTGTCTCTTTACCTGTAAAATAGGATAATGGAATAAAAATTATAACTACGTGATATGTTTGTTAGAGGAGTAAACCAGTTAATGCTTAGAATAGTACTTATATCATAGTAATTTGTATGTAACATTAATGTGAAAGGCAAGATTAAAAAATTTTTAGAAGAACATATCTTCTAATGGAGATTAGAATTAGGAGAATATCTTTATGACATCCATGGTTTGGAAAGATTTTTCAAACAAGATGTAAAAAGCAAACACCAGAAATAGAAAGATTAATAAATTCAACCACATTAAAATTAAGAACTTATCTTCTTCAAAGGTACCATGAAGAAAGTGAATAGACAAGCCAAAGAGAAAAGATATTCCCAATAGATATAATCACAAAGAGTTAGTATTTAATACGTACAAATAAACCTACAAACCAAGAAGAAGACAAAGAACCCAATAGAAAAACAACTGAAGATACACTTTGTACAAGAAGAAATATTAAAACTCATTGAACATATGGAAAATGCTCAACCTCATTAGCTATCAGGGAAATGCAAATTAAAACCACAACATAAAATTTTAAATCCCCAACTTGGCAAGAATGGAAAGAGTGACCATACAAGCTGTTGGTACAATAGGAACTCTTATGCATTGCTGGTGGGGGTATAACATAATCATTTTGGAAAAAAAAATATGGCATAACCTATTAAAGCTGAAGATAGGATCACCTACCTAATCATTGGGTAATTTGTCTCCTGGGCATAAACCTTATAGAATTGCTTGCTGTTAACTTTTCTATCATATTTTCTGATTAATAATATAAAGTATTCAAAGACCTCTGTGTGTGTGTGTGTGTGTGTGTGTGTGTGTGTGTGTGTATTTGGCTGACCATATGTCTGTCTATCTATCTATCTGTCCAGCCAAATGCTAATACATTTTTTTTAAAACCGATCTTGTTGTTAATATTGATAACTTACTTTTTCCTAGGAAAACTTTTTGATTTTATCCAAGTTTTCTCAGTTATTACCAGATAATTGAGCACAAATTCTCTAACAATTGCTTTAATGTTCTTTGTGTTTGGAATGAGTTTTCCTTTTTCATTTCCAATTTGGAGGATTTTTTGGTCATATTGTTATTGATTAAGTGATTCATTCAATAAATATGTATTGAGTGCTTAGCATACAGGTATGATTGTAGATGTTGAAAATTGTGTGAAATTTTTTGTCTAGTGGGGGAAGATAGACAATAACCAGGTAAACATAAATAATGTAATTTCAAACCCTGTTAAGTATTAATAACAAAACCTACGTGGGGCAAGAGTATAGCAAATGAAGTGGAAGGGAAACTATTCTTTTTTAATTTTAACATTTATTTATTTAGAGAGAGAGGCAGGGGAAGGGGCAACAGAGAGAAGAGAGACAGAATCCTAAGCTGGCTCCATGCCATCAGTACAGAGCCTGATGTGGGGCTCGACCTTGCAAACTGTGAGATCAAGAGTCAGATGCTTAACCAACTGAGCCACCCAGGTGCCCCTGGAAAGCTATTTTTTATTTTTAAATTGAGGTATAATTGACCTATGTAGACATTATACTAGTTTCAGGTATACAATGCAATAATTTGATATTTGTATATATTGTGAAATGGTCACCATAAGAAGTCTTATTACCATACATAGTTACAAAAACATTTTTTTTCTTGTGATGAGTACTTTTAAGATTTACTCTCTCAGCAACTTCCAAATATACAATATGGTATTATTAACTGTAACTGTCATGCTGTCCACTACATCCCCATGTAAAACTTTTTTAATATATTTTTTAAAATGTTTATTCATTTTTGAGAGAGAGAGAGACAGAGCATAAGCAGGGGTGGGAGAGAGAGAGGGGGAGGAACACAGAATCTGAAGCAGGCTCCAGGCTCTGAGCTGTCAGCACAGAGCCCGATGTGGGGCTCGAACTCACAAATCGCGAGATCATGACCTGAACTGAGGTCAGAGGCTTAACAGACTGAGCCACCCAGGTGCTGCCCCCCTCCCATTTAAAACTTAAAAAAAAAGATGGGGCACCTGGGTGGCTCAGTCGGTTAAGCGTCCTACTTCGGCTCAGGTCATGATCTCACGGTCCGTGGGTTCGAGCCCCGTGTCGGGCTCTGTGCTGACAGCCCAGAGCCTGGAGGCTGTTTTAGATTCTGTGTCTCCCTCTCTCTCTCTGACCCTCCCCCGTTCATGCTCTGTCTCTCTCTGTCTGAAAAATAAATAAACATTTAAAAAAAACTTAAAAAAAAGACTTATTTATCTTATAACTGGAAGTTTGTTCTTTTGTACTTTTTGACCCTTTTCACCCATGTTGCCCACTCCCCACCCCTCTGCCTCTGGCAACCACTAGTCTGTGTCCCCTGTATCCATGAGTGTGGATTTTGTTTCTTTTTTAATTCCATATGTAAGTGAGATCATATGATATTTGTCTTTTTCTCTATGGCTTGTTTCACTTATCACGATACCCTCAAGTTCCATCCATGTTGTTGCAAATGGCAAGATTTCATTTTTTAAAAATCACTGAATAATATTCCATCGTCTGTATGTATATATATGTGTAGTATATATCACATTTGCTTTATCCATCCATCAGTGGACACTTGGGCTGTTTCCATATCTGGGTTATTGTAAGAAAGCGCTGCAATGAAACTTGGGTGCATATATCTTCTAGAGTTAGTGTTTTTTCATTTTTTTTGAATACGCAGAAGTGGAATTGCTAGATCCATAGAGTAGTTCTATTTTTAATTTTCTGAGGGACCTCCTGACTGTTTCCATAGTGGCTGTACCAGTTTATATTCCCACCAACAGTGCACAAAGTTTCCCTTTGCTCCACATTCTCTCCAACATTGTGGGCTCGATCTGCAATTCCCTGATGACTGGTAATGTTGAGCATCTTTTCATGAACCTATCGATAATCCATATATCTTCACTGGAAAATGTCTATTTAGATCCTCTGCCCATATTTTAATCGGATTGTCTGTTTTTTTTTTTTTTGTTTTTTGTTACTGAGTTGTATGATTCTTTTATGTATTTTGGATATTAACCTTTTATCAGATATATGTTTTGCAAATATTTTCTTCTATTCTGTAGGTTGCCCTTTTCATTTTGTTGATGGTTCCCTTTGCAGGCAGGAAACTATTTTTCATAATGAGAGTGTCTATAAGGAGGTGCCCTATTCTTCCATTTATAGCATTTTTTGCTTGATACTTAATGATACATTATTGGACACATAAAGGATTATGACAGTCAAATGTTTTTTTCTGGATTATATACTTTTTTATTATAATGTGGTCTTAGTGTACTTTTAATGCCTTTAAGCTTTAAATTCAACTGTTTTTGTGATATTAATATGGAAGGCCCTGCTTTGTTTTCATTTCCGCTGGCTGGTTCCTGGTACACCTCTGCCCTGTCTCTCTTCCAACCTTTCTGAGTAGCTCTGCTGAGGGCCATCCTCATTCATGTAGCATATGGTAATTTTTTACCCCAATCAAATGTGTCTTACTTACATGCATCATGATAACAGATACACTTGCTCTTACTTCTATCCTCTTTCTCTGTTTTATGTTTCTTGGACTGGATATTTGTGTTTTCTGTATTTTGCTAAGTGGCTGATGTTCTCTTTGATTTTTCTTTCTTTTAGTAATTGGGAAAGTGCCTTCTTTCCCTCTGTGTGAGGTCACATTTAGGACCCAACGGGCTTCAGAGCTCCCTTTCTGAAAGCAGGTGCCTCACTGGCTGGTGAGAGGCTAGGTGGCAGCAGGCTGCTGGGGACATGCCACTTCACTGCCTGGCCTTGAACTGCCTGCCAATCTGGGTCAGGATTCTGTCTGATTCCCACTGAGACGTCAGAGCTCAGGAGCCTCTTTTAACAGGCGCTGTGGTAGCTGGTGGCCCTGGTGGGGGTAAGGAGACAGCTGGCCCACGCAGCTGCCCTAAAACCACCTGTCCAGCCTTGGCTGGTGGGACCATGATGCCAGGCATGAATCCGGATGTTGAGGACCATTCCTCACCCTTCCACGTGTCCCCATGTCCCCACCCTGCCTGGCATGGCACTGTTATAGCTCAGCGTATGCAGAGAGTCAGGAGAGGCCTGGAAAATGGGCACTGCCCAATCACCTGCTCCCTTATGTGCAGACCAGGGGGGTTCCAGGAGCAAGGACAGCAAGACAGGCTGTGCACGACTGAGCTCCCGTCGCTGGACACGTGGGCCCTGACAGGGGGATGTGCTCCCCGGGACAGACACTTGTGGGGGCAGGTCCCAGGATGGAGAAGAGGTGGGGGCTTCAGGCTGAGAAGCACAGGTGTGGGCTGAGGCACCAAGGGAGGGGGGGACCTGGGACATTCCGGGACAGAGGAAAGGCAGATCTTAGGAGGCCTTGATCTCTCTGCTCATACCTTGAAATGAGGAGGACCCCAATCAGAGGCAGGATCTGTTATGCAGGTATTGTATGTAATCAAGGAAGAAAAATGTTAGAATGAATTAAGGCAGTGGTGGTGGGTTTAGGAAATACGAAAGTGACAGAGCTGAAAGAACCTGGGAACTGACCGGCGGGCCGAGGGAGGAAATGCCCAGGGAACATGAGGTCATGACAGTGCCCTTTAGGTTGGGAGGAAACACAAGGTGAGTGGGGATCAGGGCAGGGGTCATTGTGAGGGGAGCGCCTCCACTCAGTGGTCTGCCCCATTGGGACTAGAGGCTGGGGGAGGGTAATGACACCCACAGGGTGGGGTGGACGCTGCAGGCCTTGGGGCCATGCCCTGTCCCGTGGGGTGGGGGTCTGCCCCCTGTGAGCTGTTCTCTGGACATGGTGTGAGAAGACACAGAACAGGAGCTCCAGAGCTGCCAGGGACCTGCCCTTGGGAACTGGCTGTGTGGGCAGCTGCCAATAGAGAGGAGGTGCCAGAAGCTTCTTCCAGGGACACTCCTGAGGAAAACAAACAAAAAAGAATGAATGACTGAAAGAAAAAAGGAAGATTGGGAAGAATGGATGGAAGAAGGAAGTAAGAGAGTAAGGAAAGATTTCATGAGTTGCTTTCTATGTGGCAGAAGTGATAATGTTACACATATCATATTTACTTATCATAATAATCTTTGTTGCCCTCATTGTCAAGATGAGGAAACAGAGGTGTCACAAGGGTAAGTAATGCTGGGGCCGGGAACCAAACCCTGGCATTTGGGATTCATGTCTCTTGGCTCTGCTGCCTCTAAATGGATAATGAATGGAGCAAGTGGGATAGGGAATAAGATGTACACCATAAGTAACTTATTTTTTTAAATGTTTATTTTTGAGAGAGAGAGAGAGAGGGAGACAGAGCACGAGTGGGGGAGGGGCAGAGAAAGAGGGAGACACCGAATCCGAAGCAGGCTCCAGGCTCTGAGCTGTCAGCACAGAACTCACGAACTGTGAGATCATGACCTGAGCCGAAGTCGGACGCTTAACCAACTGAGCCACCCAAGCACCCCTAACATGAATAACTTATTGATTGCACATAGAAGTCTACAATAATTGTGATCTAAACGGTCTATTGCGGATTCATCTATGCCGTTAAAAGATAGGACAGCGGTTACCCTTGGCGATGCAGCGACTAGGAGGGCACGCGGGAGGCTTCTGTGGCACTAGTCGTTCTGTTTCTTGAGCTGGGTGCTGGTTACTGAGCCTGAGACATGGGGAAGCTTAGATTATTTAAACGTGAAGTCTTAATGGCAGGCGTGGCCTCTTTGGGCAGTTGAGATTACGGCTGATGCAATTAGTAGAGAAATAGAATGTGTCACTGAGTTAATGGATGCAGTGTTCCTGGAATGTGAGCACAGTTTCAATCCGGGCATAGATCTGTTGCCATGGATGAGGGAATCTGTTAGGACTCTCCAAGCTCCATGGGGCTAGAGACACTCGAAAGCTGAAGCAAGACAGGTTGTTGCTTCGGTTCTCTGACACACAGCTGCCAAGAGCCTCATCCAGCTGGCTTCCTGCAGGTTGGGATCGGAGGCTCATCCATGCACAAGAACTTCTGGACACAGATGCCTTGGCTTCAGTGTTTGGTTCAAACAAAAGGCATTTTTGTAAGCCTGTGTCTTTTTGCCCAGCTTTGAGTAAGCTCAGCTCAAACGTTGCGAGTTGCTTTTGGCTCTGGCCAAATTCTGCTGTTTGGAGATTTGTTTTGTTTCTTTTTGATGCTCTATAAGTCAACAATCGCAACATACAGCAAGGAGAAAACATGTGGTGAAGACAATGAAAACCAGATCCATGGCTGCCAAAGAAAGAGGTGAAAAGACAAAACCTTCTAGTTACATAAGAGCACAGTTCAGGGTGTGCCTCTGCAAGACAGAATGCTCTCTGGCCTGGTGGCGGAATCCCTCATGGGCGAGTGCTTCTCTATCTGGGTTTGATAAAGATAATTCATTTCATCTAGTGTAATCTTCAAGCATTCTGTGGCTTTTTTCCCAAGATCTTTCACCTACTTTTTAAATGCAACCGAGAGTGGAGTTAGGGTTGGGCTGGAAGCAATGATGAAAAGTTGGCGATTCAGGGCTTTACGTTCCAAAAGCCATCTGCATCTCACCATTGCAAGGCGGGCTTCTGAAATCCTTTTTAGTCATAGAAACCTCATGAAATTCCACGAACAAAGGAAGACATGAAACCCCACCTCCCACAGAATCTGCTCCACCAGGTGGGATAGATGCTCGCATTCCAGTGATTTGGAAGCAGGGCCAATCTGTAAGGGGGGATTGAGAAACAGGGAGGGGCTCTCCAGTTTGTCACTCAGTCATCCATGAAAAATTTGAGTAACATCCCCCTTGACATTAGAACACAGGACAGAAATGCATATTTCTGACTTCTTGAAATCTGGCTGATAGTTCTAATGGAGCGAGTCAGAAACCTAAGAAATGATTTATCGTCATGAAGTGGTTGACACACTTTCACAGCTAATATAGCACCCAAAAACAAAACAAAAAAACCCCAGCCTAGTGGGGTGGAAACAAAAGAAATTGCCTTCCTAACATCCTTAATCATTTTAAATTATATATCCATATGTTTATGTATTAGCTCATTTTTTTTCCCCATCAGAAGATCATTAGTTCCCTGAGGATGAGGCCTCTTCTTCTCCCCCTCCATTTCTATTCTCCAGTTCCAAAACAATGCCTGGAAGAGTGTAGCTGTATAATTTATATAGTCATTTATTTATTTAACCAAGATTTATTGAGTGCCTACAAGTACCCTACTGGGTACTGTTTCTAGAGGATATCATAGTGAGCAGAGGGACAAAATTCCTGTCCTCCTAAAGCTTACGTGTGAAAGAGATGAGAAAGATGCCCCTCCCTCTCACTCCCCCCCCCCCCAAAAAAAAAAGGAAGAAAGAAAGGATGCAAGAAGAACAGGAAAGTAATAGGGTGGGGAAGAAGATTATAGATTATGTGAGTATATGTATTGGTGGGGGAATGTGGGGAAGTGTTGTTGGAATTTAAACAGAGCCGTCCAGGAAAGTCTTCATTGAGAAAATGCCATTGTGTCGGGTTGTCAAGGAGGTATGGATTTATGGGAAAGAATTCTAGCCACAGGAAGCCACAAGTGCAAAGGACATGCCGTGGAAGCATACCCTAAATTCAAAGACCAGCTCAGAGGTCAATATACTAGAGCAGAGAGGGCAAGCGGTGGCAGAGATAGTGGGAGATGAGGTCAGAGAAGAATGGGGACCAGATCGTGTGGGATCTTGTGGCTGTTTGACATTAGTGGCCTTTATTCTGAATGAAATGGAGAACCAAGGGAGGATTTTTTTTTTTTTTTTCAACGTTTATTTATTTTTGGGACAGAGAGAGACAGAGCATGAACGGGGGAGGGGCAGAGAGAGAGGGAGACACAGAATCGGAAGCAGGCTCCAGGCTCTGAGCCATCAGCCCAGAGCCCGACGCGGGGCTCGAACTCACGGACCGCGAGATCGTGACCTGGCTGAAGTCGGACGCTTAACCGACTGCGCCACCCAGGCGCCCCTACCAAGGGAGGATTTTGAGCTGAGAGGTAACTTGATCTGACTTGAGTTTAGTAGGACCACTCTGGCTGAAAATACATTAAAAGGTGGCAAGAGTAGAAACAGACCAGTAAGGGGTTGCTGTGATGGTCCAGGAAAGAGGTGATCAGGGCTTGGACCTGAGGTTGTTGGTGGAGGTGATGAGACATGGTATGATTCTCGATATATTTTGACATGAAGCCAACAGGTTTTCTGAGGGATCAGCTGTGGTATGAGAGAGACAGAAGAGTCAAGGATGGCTCCAAGACATTTGATCTGAGCAACTGGGAAACTGGAGTTACCATTTATGGAAATGGGGAAGCTGTGTGTGATGTGAGCCTAGTTATAATGGCAGAGGGGTTATATTGGATTCTAGGTATGCTAAGCCTTAAGCTTTCTGGATGTCTCCAAATTTCTTCCTAACATGGTTATCTAAATTATAATTCCAACCGCAGGAAATGAACATTTCAATTTCTCCACTTTTTTCCCAAGGATTGCTGGACTGATGCCTCTAAGGGATATTATATAGTCATTGTGTTTCCCTGATTATCAGGGAGTATAAGCCAGTTCATACACTTATTGACCTTTGGATTTCTTCTTTTTTGAACTGTGTATTCATATTCTTTGCCCATATTTTCTATTTTTATTTTTCTTATTTGTAGGTTCCCTTTATATACTTTCTATATTTCTTGTTCTATCTGTTACAAGTGTCTTCTCTCAGTCTTGGTTGATTTTAAGTGTTAGTTTTGCTATCTTTAGTTGTAGAGATTTGTAGAGATTTGTAAACTTTAATGTAGTCCAATTCCTTCATCTTGGTAATTATGTTCAGGATTTTTGCATCTAGCTTTAAATATTCTCACTTTCCCTGATGTCGTAAAGATATGTACATATATTTTCCTCCAGAAGTTTTCAGTTTTGTCTTTAACATTTGACTTTAATTTACTCATTTAACAAATACTTCAATGTGCCAGATGCTATTTTAAGTGCTTTACAAGTAATTACCTCACTTAATCTTCATGACAACCATAAGAGTTATGTACTGTTATTATTCCCATTTTATGGATGAGGAAGTTAGGGATGGGGAGGTTAAAGAATTTGCTAAGGATCACAAGTGGTAGAATCTTTAGTCCATCTGAAATTACTTGATATAGTGTGATAAATTTTTCTTTCTCCGTACACATAGCTGGTTGTCATGGCACCATTTAATAAATAGCCCATTCTTTCTCAACCGATTTATAATGCCATCTCTGTTGTATTTCAAGTCCCCATAAATGTGAAGATCTATTTCTGGGCTTTTTGTTAGATTAGTCCCTTGGTGAATGCTGTACCATTTTAATCACTACAGCTTTTTCATAAGTCTCAATATTTGGTATGGTATGTCAGGTTTTTTTTTTTGTCTCATTCCTTTTATTCTTGACTTCAAACAAAATTGTCTCAGTTATTTTGTTAATTTTTTGATCACTCCAACAAGTTCCATGAAAATCCTGTTTGGAATTTTGATGGGAATTTCATTGAACATGTGAATTATTTGAGGGAAAGTTGATATCTATATGATGATAAAATCTACAACCATGACTATAATGTCCAATCCAGCTTATTAGGTCTTCTTTTAAGTTTTTAAAATGTTTGTTTTTGAGAGGGAGAGAGACAGAGCACAAGAAGGGAAGGGGCAGAGAGAGAGAGGGAGATACAGAATCCAAAGCAGACTCCAGGCTTTGAGCTGTCAGTACAGAGCCTGATGCAGGGCTTGAACTCATGAACTGTGAGATCGTGACCTGAGCCGAAGTCGGACGCTTAATCAACTGAGCTACCCAGGTGCCCTGGCTTCTTAGGTCTTCTTATATGTCTCTTAAAAAAGCTTAAAAAACTTCTCCATATTGGTTTTGCACCTCTTCTGTTGGATTTTTCAGCAGACTTCATACTCTTTTAAAATTTTTTTTAACGTTTTATTTATTTTTGAGACAGGGAGAGACAGAGCATGAACAGGGGAGGGTCAGAGAGAGGGAGACACAGAATCTGAAACAGGCTCCAGGCTCTGAGCTGTCAGCACAGAGCCCGACGTGGGGCTCGAACTCACGGACCGCAAGATCATGACCTGAGCCGAAGTCAGCCGCTTAACCTACTGAGCCACCCAGGTGCCCCATTCATACTCTTAATATTGTAAATGCAATCCTCTTTCTTAAAATACATTTTCTAATTGGTTGTCCATAGTGAATATTTATTCTTTTATATAAGTCTTATATGTAACCACCTTTCTCTTAGTGGTCCTAATAGTCTTCCTAAAAACACTCTTGGATTTGGAGGAGTTGCTCTTGCATTATGCCATGATCTCTTCTATAGGCCTTTTGCATTTGCTGCTTCCTTTCTCTATAAATCTCTCCCCACCTTTACCACACCCAGCACATGAGCCCCTTTCCTTCCCTTGGCTCATAAGCTTAATATTTGTTTTGCTGAAAGATATATCCCAATCTCCCTGATGTGGTCACTTTCATCAGCACCAGGGAGTTTACCACAGAGGCTTGAAAAAGTGATATGTGTTAGTAGAAACAAGATGGATAAATGAGTCTTCGCCTAAACCAAACACAAGTACAGCAAAACAAAACTTAATAAAATGGCTTCTGCCAAAAATGGAGCAGTGAGTGACAATGATCTCAGGAAATATTTCATAATGGATTTTTAGAAATGGTAGTTTGTGAGCCCCAACAAAATGAAGCCATAATCATCAGTTGCTTTAGTAGGTATCGGATGGCCATAAGATTGGATTATTGGAAACGAGTCAGTTATTCATTCATTTGACAGGCTCACTGGTCTAGAAGAGTTGGATTTGTTTGGTTATTTGGTTCAAGACATGAACAAGGACCATTAATGTTTCTGATCGCCACTTCAGTTAACTATTTCTGTCACCTTCGTGATAACCCACACCTAGTACCATTTTACATGACTATCACTTGTTAAATAATAAACTCAAAGTTAGGTCTGTGTACACTTGGATAAGTGAACCTATCTGAGGATTGATATCATGTGAAAGGGAAATTGTGCAGAGGTATTTTGGTGAGATGGTTTATGGCTTCTTGCCTTAATGTGGGGTTGATTGAAAATCGATAGAACTGGGAAATAGGTTGGAATACAGTCCAGAATTGAAAAGAACTATCTGGGGCAGTTGGCATGTGGAAGAAATTAATTGCATCTGTCCAAGAGGAGGCCAACATGTAGAAGGAAGAACCACACGATTGTGAGAACAGACGTACTGTGACTAAGTTGCTTTGTAAAGTCATGCATTCATGCAGGGTGTTCAGGATGAGGCAGAAGCATTGCTTGGCAGGTAAGGTTGTGTGGCGGGTACTGTCCTTTCTAGCCATCAAATTGCCTGCTTTTTGAGATTCTTACTAAGAGACCCAAAGGAAGATAAGCCTTGCCCCGCTTCCAGCCCTGGTTTCACAGGCCCATAGACAGCTGTGGCACTTGTTGGCTGCTATGGAACAAAAGCCCTTCCCAGTGAAGGAGTTTCTATTTAGTGTGCTCTTAGCAAATTTGTTCATAAAAAGGCAAAGGATGGAATCAGCAGTCAGAAGACCTGGCTGCTGGGACCTGTGATCTCAGGTGTGCTAATTCTCAGTTTCCACATATAAAGAAATGAACAGTAATAACCACCCACAGGGTTGTTGGGAAGATATAGTGAGAATACGTGTATGAAATCTATACTGGTAACAATTATGACGGCCATGAGATGCCAGACGCATTCTCAGTGGTGCTTTTATTTGATAGCTCATAATGATTTGTTCCAAAATTAGCAGAACTTCCAACAGCTATATAGATGTAAAACTTATCAAAGAAGCTCATAGTTTTATGTATAGGTATTTTCAAAGGTAAGATCGATGCCTCTTAGGTACTTTTTGTAGCTATAAAAGGAAGAGATCCAGTGATTCTAGAACTTTACCCCATGTAAAAACATCAAATAGTTATGAAAAGGGAAAGGCCAACTTGCTAGTGGCTCCCCATTCATGGGCCCTGAAATACATGAATCTTCCTACTGCCCCCTGAGCTTTAGAATATCTTCCTCCACAGGGCAGTAGGTAACCCCAAATCTTGACCCCTCCACCTGTCCACATGTCCTCATCCTCCTACCTGAGCAGACATCGCTGCAGCTTATGTGTCTGCACCATTGCAATCCTTGCCTTTGTGGAAGTGGCTGGAAAATGACAGTGTGGTTACTAGGCAAGAGGAAGGGCAGAAATATCTACTGTTCTATTTGTAGTCACCTCACACACGTACTGCAGACCCTCATGGAGATGACTAGAGCATTAAGACTCAACCAAGGCAAGTTTCTCTCTCAAGAAGCTTATGACAGTGTCCAGGTGCCCATATTCTATTTCAGAATTGGAAATGATAAACCACGAGTCTCAATTTAATTCAACATTCAAACATTTATGGAGTGCCTCCCATGCTCTAGGTTCTATACTGAACTTGGAGTAAAAAACAAGATTTCTACCAATCAGAATCCGGTGAAGGGGCAGACACACACATACACCCACCCCCCCCTCCCCCCCCCCCCCCCCACATACACACATATACAACACGGTCACATATATACCATACACACTCCCTTCCACATACACATCCCCCACACACCATACACATATACGCTGCACACTGCCTCCCTCACACAACACATATACACATACCACACGCACACATCCCTTCCACACACACCACACATCCAGACACCCTCCACACATCCAGCACATGCATACATACAGTGTCCCCCCCCACACATGTGCACACACACATATACATTCCACACATAGAGTAAGCTAGTTCAAGAAGGCAAAGTCAGCATGAAAGATTATGAGGACCTATGCTAAAGGTCATGGAGCTGGAGGGAAGGCAAATAATTGTCATAAGTTACAATTGTACTCTGTGTATAATCACATTCAATAACAGTTACCCAAGCTCACCTGCAGAGAAATAAAACAATGGGCATTGTGAGTCTATGAGTAAGAATTGTCCAGACAAGGATCTGGGTGGTGTTCTTGGACCAGGAAGTGGGACTATCTCCTTGGTATTAAGTAATCATAACTACTAGCAGCACTGAATGTGATTGCCAATCCAAGAGTTTCTTTTGGTGGGCAAGGCCTCCCTTTCTCAGATCTACCCTGAATTCACCCACCTGTCTGCCAGGTTTACCCTGTTTTTACCCTGTGTTTACCCACAAGAAAAAGGGAGGGCTGGGATGGGGCTGTCATTCATAAGTTCTTGGACTAGGGATGAGTCAATAAAAATAATCACAGCTACTTTTTAAAGTTTATTTATTATTTTGAGAGAGAGGCAGAGAGAAAGGGAGAGAGAGAATTCCAAGCTGGCTCCACACACAACGCAGAGCCCGATGTGGGACTTGATCTCACAAACCATGAGATCATGACCTGGGTTGAGATCAAGAGTCGGATGCTTAACCGACTGAGCTATCCAGGTACCCTAATAGTCATAGCTATTTTAACAGCTATGATAGCACATGGGATTGTGACAAGAAAAGGTGCAGCACCCAAGGGAGACTCTGAGTAACTCTGAGTAACCAGGGCAGGAATGTTTCCCTGAAAAGTGTTTTATATCAGAGCTGAAAATAATTTTAGAGGGTGAAGTGCTCAGAAAGTTACAGGAAAACGTGGCCTGCCTCAAGCTGATGAGAGAATTGGGACTGTGCAGGCAGGGGAGCTGTGGGAATGGCTGGAACAAGGACAGTACACAGACAAGATTGGTCATATCTATGCAGGATGACCATCTCATGGGTCACAGTGACAAAAGGGTACATTTGGCCTTCATCATTTTCTCCCCAACTGCTAGTAGGGGGCCTGTATATAATAAAGGAAATACCTGCAGGGATGTAGCCTGAAACCAAGTCCTCTTTGACTCGCAGCTTTTGAGGGGGGCAGTTGGCACGGAGCTGGGAGAGACGATGCTCACTGTTAATCCTTATGCCACTTGAACGCTGGCATTTATCCCTCTATCCTCCAAATCCAAGGGGAAAAGTCATCTTCCTCCACAATTAGTTCCACTCAATCTTGTGGCTTCTATGCCACAGGCTATGCTGAATGTCTTGAGGGGGCTTCTCTGTAGATCTGCCAGGCCGCATCCCTGAGTTTTCAGCAGTGACTGAGTCAAGATTCAAACTCAAGTCTGTTGACTCAGACCTTTCTACTTTTTCCCTTGGGCCATCACCTTCCCTGGAGCGAGGAAGGAGGGTGGATTTTGGGCCACACTCATCCCAGCTTTGATAGAAAATGTGGCTCCCCTCTGGAAGGCAGTATGGGGGTTCCTCAAAAAGTTAAAAATAGAACCACCTTACAATCCAGAAATTGCACTACTGGGTGTTTACCCAAGGAATACAAAAGTACTAGTTAGAAGGGATATATGCACCCCGATGTTTACAGCAGCATTATCTACAATAGCCAGATTATGGATATAGCCCAAATGTCCATCGACTGATGAGTGGATAAAGAAGATGTGGTTTATATGTGCACAACGGAATATTACTCAGCCATAAAAAGGAATGAAACCTTGCCGTTTGCAACAACATGGATGGAGCGTATTATGCTAACTGAAATAAGTCAATTAGAGAAAGAAAAATGCCCCGTGATTTCATTCATGTGTGGAATTTAAGAAAGAAAACAAATGAACAAAGGGGAAAAAAGAGAGGAAAACCAAGAAACATGCTCTTACTTACGGAGAAAAAATTGACGGTTACCAGAGGGGTGGTGGGTGGGGGAATGGGTAAAATAGAAAGTGGGGATTAAGGAGTGTGCTTGTGGTGATGAGCACCGAGTGATGCAGGGAAGTGATGAATCACTAAATTGCACTCCTGAAACTAATATGATGCTGTATGTTAATGAACTGGAATTTGACTAAAAACTTAAAAAAATTAAAAAAAAAGAAAAGAAAAGAAAATGAGCCTTCACACACTCTGACCATCAACCCACCTTCTTTTGTCTTTGGACCCCAAAGGTCTTCTCTCAACATTTCAGCTAAATCCTAACAAGACTGGGGCCATGGGTTGTTTCGAGAGAATCTAGGGGCATTTTCTCCTGCCACAACTCCAGTTTGGAGCTCAGCAATTCTATTTCTGGCGACTGTGTCCCACAATTACTTCTCTTGTCATACCCTGAAACATTGGCAGGTGCATAAAAAAGGAGCTGATTTACAACACACCCCATTCTTTTTTTTTTTTTCTTTCCATCCTTGGCATTCTCTTCATAACCCCTCCTTGAAATAGTTATTTTTATTTTATTTTATTTTTTTAGTGGTTTGTAGTCTTTGTTTTAGGTTTGTGTTTGTTTTTGCTTTCCATCTTCAAAGGAGAATTGGCAGTCAGGGCTCTCTGGTTACTTCCTGATAGAATGTCCACAATCCAGGAGATATTCTTGTTCTTTTATTTTGGAAGCAGAAGCTCCCGGGGCTTTGTGTTCTCCACAAGGGTGGTAGGTCATGCTTAATGGCCCAGGACCATTGGCAATCCACAGGGGGGCAGAGCCCTCCCTGCAAGCTCTGTGCAAGCAAAACACTCACTTCACCCGTGTCCCCATTACCCTCTGATTCAGTTACCTAAAATTAACCTATTAACAGTCCCTGGGGAAACAGTTTGGTTTCCTTCTTCAGGGCCAGTCACCATCAGTGGGAGGGAATGGGACAGCTGAGTGCCTGTCCACAGTGTCCTGGTGACCAGGGTCTTCCAGATGCGCTAAGCCTTCCTTTCCACCTGGAAGCTGGACCTCAGTCTACTTGCACCCCCTGTCCCCTGCAGAGAAACACACAGGGTGGGATTCTGGCTCCAGCTTCTCCCTAGGGTGTGGGGGGTTTCCTTCAGCCTCAACAAAGGGATCCTTCTGCAGAATTCCCCAGACAGTGTTAGGGAGTGTCCTCTTTTTGAAGAAAAATGTGCTAGTTTTCTGACATGTTCCAACCACACAACTTTTTCCCTCTGGTGTCCATCTGCCTCGATAGAGATCCTTTCACAGAGCTGTGAAAAATCCTGCCATTATGGATTAACCATGAATCTCAAGTAGGCACTGATGAAGACAACAAAGAAGGGAGTTTTGCATCTTCTGTTGGAGACAATTGTAGAGGAGGGGGCCAGGAGGGAGGAGATCAGCAGATGGGCACACTGACGTTTGCTCCCTGGGCTTTTGCACCAGACAGCAGATACGCTGGAAAACAGAGAGGGCTACTGAGGAAGGGGACAAGGGGTTGCTTGCTCCCTGCTCCCTGCTTAAGGGGCAGTTGCCATGCAAAGTGGGGTCAACCGGAGAAGGATCTCATAGGATTCTCTGTTCAACCTTGGGCTCCTGTTTGTGGGGGATGCTGAGTTGACAGCCGGTAGGCCCACCATAGGGTTCATCATGATGAACAGTTACTGCATATCAGAGACTGGGGCTCCTGGCAGAGGTGAGGAGTGTGAGGCACCATCATGGGGCTGTTCTGAGGTCAGCTGATTCTGCATAGAGGGAAAGCTGGGCCCAACTGAGCTAAGGAATGATAGACTTCCGCATGTAGCTGGTTCCTAGCACTGGGTCAACTAACTGTTTCACATGCTAGAATTTTTGTTTGGCACCTGGGTGTAGGCTCTAGAACTCATCGCCTTCCCTCCACTGCTATGAGACTATGTGATTCCTCTCCACATCCATCCAGAAACTATATTGGAGAGAAGTCCGGGAGGGATAGTGGAAATAAGAGAGATTGGGCAGTTACCCTCAGAAGGCATCATTACTCTGAGGAAGGCTGACACTCTGGAGTGAAAAAGTTGGGCACATTCTGACTGATGAACCAGGGCTGTTAACTTACAGGACCTTCTATGCTTTACATAGTACCAATTTATGTTGTCTATTTTCTCAAACATTCTGCGAAAACAGCAAAGGACAAACCCCAAACTGCCAATTGTTAGGAACTTTCCAGAATCTCCTCTTGACTGATTCCCTCTTTGGTGTCTTTCTCCCCACCAATATTTCCTGGAAGAGGAAGAAATATTGTCTCAGAGTTCACCTTCAGGACTCTGGTGGAGCCAGACATACCAGGGGGCTGTGTGCTTGGGACATGAACAGCGTGCTCGTTTGTTCATTCATTTGGTGAAAGCCTCCTGCTTCCTCCCTCCGGGAGCAAAACATGAGGGCCATAGAGTGGCCTTTTCTCTCTCTCTCTCTCAAATCATCTGCTCACGTAACAGATGTGATAACCAGAACCAAGCAAGGCCTGTAGCTCCAGATCAGGCTGACTGCCTGATGCCTATCTTGGTCTCTTCCTCTGTTCCGGGGGGCCTGGCGTGTGGGGAGGGCAGGGAACATGTCTGAAGCTGCTGAGATGAGCCTTGGTTGCTGCTCTGGAAATACGAAGAAAAGGGACACAGACGTGGTGGCTTCTGACCCCCTGACTTCCCAAATTCACATGAGGATGTGCAATTTATTTATTCCCTTAATTATTAGGATCGGTTTCCCCACACAGTACGTGCTAGTGACATAAAGATAGATGAGAATCATTCCCTGTTTTCAAGATGCTTGCAGTCGAGTGTGGAGAACAATAATTGCAATATCTTAATTAGTGACCCAATGATAGACATCACAGGGCTAAAAGGAGGAAATGATCGGTTTTGGAGAAGGAGAACTTAATATATTAATATAAAAACTTAGGTAGGTGGTTGGGTGGCCAGGGGACAGAGATGGGATTGAGTCCTCCGTCATAATATTTATTTCCTTTGGCATTTAAAATCGGAAAATTTTTAATGCATAAAAACAATAACTTCCCACAGCACTGAGACACTGTGACAATTTTATATTCATATACATGCTCAGAAGAATACACTTATGATTCCAAAAGAGAGACATGCTGAATTTACTGAGCAAACTAGAGGGAAAATAGTTTCTTGGATTATTTTTTAAGACCACTTGGCATTGAGTGCTATTCATGCCAAATATTAAGAAGCTGGACAAAATAAGAATGCAATGCGAAACTTCAAATTTTTTGCCTCTGACCAACAATACCTTTTTGATATCGGTTATGTCTTATTTATCCAAAAATTATTTTTGTGATTTTAAAAGTGGGTGAGGAAACGATGTAAAAAATAGCTGCTCCTTATTGAGGACTGACCTCTGTGTTAAGTGCTCATTCCAAGAACAGGAAGCATTTGAAGAGAGACTTGAGAAGGAGCAGAAATGTTTCTGATGCTGACAGCAGGGGAGACGGCGGCATGGCAGCCCAGGGGTGCATGTCAGCCCTTGTTGTCTTGTCTACAGGGATGAGTGGGGAAGCACCCGGCAGGTCTGCGAGGGGGAAAGGAGTGAAGGCTTTCTGTTAATTGCATTATGGGGAGGAGGTCTCCAAGCGTGAGGAGGGTGCACCAAGAATCAGGTACACCAAAACCAATCCCCATGGCCAGCGGTCAGTGCAAAGCCAGGCTCTTAACCCTGAGGTCGGGTAGTCTTAAAGCCAGTTTGTCTTAAATCATTTCCTAATCCCAGGGCAGTACAGTTCAGGGAAGTTCAACAGGAAGTGAGCCAGGAGTAATATAGAAGCCAGCAAATGCAACCTGCACAAAACAGCTTTACTCAGCCCCTGCCATTTAGGAGACGAGCATCCCGAGGGAGAAGGGGAATGGCATCTCAGTAAGGACTCGTGGTCAGTGTGATCAGACAGGGTTCTAGACAGGAAGAGGTGGCGGTAGTGAGGGAGGAGCTGGGCCACATGAAGAGCTTCAAGCATGAGGAACTTGAATTGTTCTTTTGGCAGTAGACAATAGGAGCCTGACAGATTTTGAGCAGGGAGCCCACATGGTCAAGTTTCTGCTTTAGAAACAAAGCAAAAATCCTGGAATTATGATATCAGAGCTGGAAGGGTATCAGTCATCACCGAATCCTAGTGCTCTCCTTGTATAACAAGCAACTTGCTAACATAATCAAACCCTTTATTTAAAAGCAAAAACAAAACAAAGCCAAACAATACAACCACAAAACCCTTCCTGTTACTTGACTGTGGGTCAACATCCTATTTCTAACAGGCACATCTTAATTATTGGCAGCTTGGCTATTTGATTCTATCTCTGTAGCAGGCCTGAGTCTTTACCATGAAAGAATCCCTCTAGAATGGTAATCTGGTGTCCCATTTTTCCTTTATCCCTTAGGCTGGACTGACCCAGGGCAAAAATGTGATATCGGTGACATTTATCTTTTACTCTTCCTACAAGACAATATGAGTTAAGTAATGTTATTTAATTATAAGAGAAATTTTTAATAAAAACAAATTAAAAAATGTATACATAGAGTGCAAATGACTTAGACTTAACAGGTAACTGATCTGCTCTCTTAAACTAAAATATTTTCCCAGATAAGACCTAGAGGAGTTACATGAACCCACAAAGTTAACTGGAGGCAGAGCTAAGACTAGAGAACATAGTTCCCAATGTCCTTTCTGTTTTATTGTTACTTCTTTACTTTGGTATTGATTAGAGACTATTCCTGTTAGCCCTTGCTGCCTAGTAACTATCCAGAACTTAGTGACTTAAAACAATAATTGGTTCTCTTTCATTGTTCTGTGGTTGAGTGGGTGGTTGTAATCACCTGCTGGCTGGAGTTGTATTTATCTGAAGTCTCAACTGGGCAAGACATCCAAGATGGCTCCCTTGCCTGGCTGAGAGCTAATGCTGGGATTATTGGCTGGAGCTCTTAAACATAGACTCTTCATGTGGCCTATGTGCCTCATAGCATGGCAAATGAGACTTCCAAGAGACCTACATGGAAGCTGTGATGTTCTTTATGACCTAATCTTGACATCCCAGCAATTCCTTTCTACCATGTTTGTTGGTCAAGCAAATCACCAAGAGCAGCCCAGATCTAAGGGGAAGGTAATCAGAGCCCACTTCTCAGTGGGAGTGAATCAAAGGAATCGTGGTTACCTTTAATCTGCCACAGAGAAAGTAGAGAGAATGGGGTCAGCGGTGATTATACCGAACAACAGAATTTGAGAACCACTGTAGTAAGAACATAGGACAACACAGACATGAATTGAACTAATTCAGCAGAAGGCTTGTGTCATAGTTTTAGGCACCAAGTATACAGGAACCCAGTCTCTGTCTTTTAGAACTCATATTCTAATAGAACACAGACATTAAGCAGATAGGTGTTCAGATTTTCAGTGTTATAACAGAATTACAGAAGTGCCTACTGATTCTTGAATGTATCCACCCCTCCATCCACCCATTCATCCATCCACCCACCCATCCTTTATGGAGATCCTAGGGGTAAGATCACTTAGTTCACTGAATTTATATTCTAAGAGAGAAGAATCATTGCATTTGGTCTCAATGATACCAAAAAAATTGAGATGGGGAAATGGAGTGAGGGATTGGGCAGGAAGGGAGTTGCATTTTAGGTAGAGTGATGAGGGAAATTCTTTAAGAGTACAGGAGAAAGAAACTGATACCTGAAGGATGATAAGGGCTCAACCAGGTAGAGATCTGGCACAGATCTATTTTTCCTGTATAAATAAAGGTCCTGAGGCACGAATGTTCTTGGAGTGTTCAAGGAACAGAAGTAAGGGCAGTGTGGCTGGAGCTCTGTGACTGGGGAACAGGAAGTGGAGATGTGAGGTCAGAGAGGGCCTGCCTCAGTGCTGGAGTGCACAGGGTTCTTCCTGGGAGTCACTGCTCCTCACAGAGCAGGTGGTGTGTGAGTTGAGTCTTGAAGGATATAAACTGCACTTGGGTCAGGTGGGTTTATGAAGATTTGGGGGGTCATGGGAAGCTCGGGTTGGAGGCAAGAAAGGATAATAATAAAGGTTATGAATGTTTATTTATCCCTAATTACGTTCCAGCCCAGTGCTGCAGGCTTTATCCTGTTTAAACCTTATAATCTCTTTTTCTTTTTTTTTTTTTTTTTTTTTCAACGTTTATTTATTTTTGGGACAGAGAGAGACAGAGCATGAACAGGGGAGGGGCAGAGAGAGAGGGAGACACAGAATCGGAAACAGGCTCCAGGCTCCGAGCCATCAGCCCAGAGCCTGACGCGGGGCTCGAACTCACGGACCGCGAGATCGTGACCTGGCTGAAGTCGGACGCTTAACCGACTGCGCCACCCAGGCGCCCCTATAATCTCTTTTTCTTAAATAGGTCCTGTTATCCTTATTTTACAAAAGAGTAAATGAAGGTCAGTTGTCAGATTTGGGGGCTTGTTGACTTTGAGGTACTCATAGGAAACATTTAAGTGGAGATATCTATCTATCTGTATCTATCTATCTATATCTATATCTATATCTATATCTATATCTATATCTATATCTACATCCTCTATCTCTATTATCTCTATCTATCTATCTATCTATCTATCTATCTGCAAACCATTGGAATCACACCTTGCTCATATCAGGCACTGGGTAAATCAGTGTTGAATAAAATAGGGGTGACATACAGATTTGGAAGTGAAAACCTTCAATGTGTGCTACTGACTTTGAGAGTGTAGATGAGTGCCTGTTTTGCAGCATCATGGGCACTGGGACGGGTTGCTGACTTGCCAACTAAAATCTGCTTTACTTTCCAATACTTTCTATGACCACTGTGGTGGCCGTGTGTCCTTTCTGGTCAATAAGTCTCTGAACCTCATTCCTGTGTTTAGGTAGAGCTTTTGTTGCCTTAATGAGCAGAACCTACCTCCCACCAAAGAAGGGACAAGGCTCCTTTGAGCTAGTGTGCGGTCACATGACCCACACTTTGAGAATCAGATGCACCTGCCTGAACTTTGAAACAGAAGCTGGGCCACACAGCATCTATTTTGGAGGTGTCATTAGAGGGACTGGATGTGGTGACCTGAGGCTACAGGGACAGAAGTTCCAGGCAGGATTTAGTAACCAGGGTTAGAGTCCTTGTGGTGCGAGGTACGTATCTGAGCCCAGTAGTGTCCCTCTGGTCTGTCTGAGTTCTCTCATTTTGGCTTAATTTTGTATATATTTGGTTTCTTAAAAAATTGCCCTGTTCATTTACATAATTATATTTATTGTGTGGAGTTGAACATTGTCCTCTCTTAAAATTATTTAGTCTCCACTGTGTCTATGTTTACATATCCTTTGGTATTCCTTTTTTTTTTTTTACATTCATAAAGGGATGCATTTTATTGAAAGATACTTATCAAATATCACTTTATATGAACAATTAAGAATGAAAAATAAGAATTTTGTGAAAGTTAGATGTAAGAAAATGTGACACATCTGTATATTTTTTCTCTGAGTGGTTTCATTATTGTTTTTACACATGAATGTTTTTTTAAATTATTGTTTTTTAAAAAATGTCTTCTTATATCTTACTAGATAATTCAGATTTTTTGTAGTGAGCCCATATTTCCTTTGCACTCAGAAAAAAACAAGATGTTATATGAAGAAAAAATTGATCACATAGCAATAAAAAGTTACTCTAAAAGTTATATTTAGGCAAATGTTTTATATAAATATGACAAGTAACAGATACCTATATGAATCTTTAAACATTTTTCCAATGAAAAAAATATTTTTAAATTTTAGACAGAAGGAGAGTGAGCATGATCTGGGGAGAGGAGCAGAGGGAGGGAGGGAGGGAGGGAGGGAGGGAGAGAGAGAGAGAGAGAGGGAGAATCTCAAGCAGGCTTCACACTCAGTGCAGAGTGGGAGGTGGGGCTCGATCCCATGACCCTGGGATCGTGACCTGTGCTGCAATCAAGAGTTGGACACTCAACCGACCGAGCCACCCAGGAGTTCCTGAAAAAAAAATTTTTTTTAATGATGCCAGTTTCCCCACTGCTTTCCTTGGCCAAACGCCATAGTTTTGGTATGAGGTATCCTTAATTGTTACTCAGTTTCAATTTTGTTTCTATGTTTAACTCTGGATTTATTTGAACGTGCAAGTGCTTAAAGTTGTTGGATCTTCTTTTGTTATTAATTTCTGGTTTTATTACATTGTGGCTAGAGAAAGGAGTCTGAAGGATTTTAGTTTTAAAAAATACATTAAGCTTTTTTTTGGGGGGGGGGCTAGAATATGATAAAAGTTTGCCAGTGTTCCAAAGATACATAGTGTAATATGTACTATCTGTCGGGATATAGTAAAACACACCTGTATACACACAGAAGCACATTGTCATGCGCATATATTTATATATCTAGTCTGATGGTTAGCTGTATTAGCCAAGTCCTGGAGTCATTTCAATGCAAGTTTGTTGAGGCAGACTTATCCATTTCACTCTCTGCTTTGCTTCTAGTATCTAATACGATCTCCTTCATACAGGACTTAAGCATATTGAATGAATTAGAACAATTCTTTTTTTTTTTTTTTTTTTTTAGGTAGTGTCATATTTGTAATGATTAAAAACTCCTCTAGGAATTTGATTTTTTAAAGCTAAATAAATTATATTAAAATACTATTAGTTTTAAATTTTTTTTTTCCAACGTTTTTTTTATTTATTTTTGGGACAGAGAGAGACAGAGCATGAACGGGGGAGGGGCAGAGAGAGAGGGAGACACAGAATCGGAAACAGGCTCCAGGCTCTGAGCCATCAGCCCAGAGCCCGACGCGGGGCTCGAACTCACGGACCGCGAGATCGTGACCTGGCTGAAGTCGGACGCTTAACCGACTGCGCCACCCAGGCGCCCCAATACTATTAGTTTTAAATACCATCTGTTAACCCTGAAATGTTATGAACTAATATAGTTTCTCATACTTGGTAGCAGTTATAAAACCTTGACAATTTAGAAGACCGTGGTCAGAACATGGATAGATGCACAGAAGATGTCCTCATCAGAGTTTTATACTGTATACAATGAAACTGGATACATATGAATTACAACAATTCTTGCAGCTTTTCTTTCTGTCCGAGGCATCATTGTCAAAGTGGTGCCAAACTCGTCTGTTTTGGTCATGTAGTTTTGTTAAATTTGTCTATTTAAAATATATTCAAGTAAGTTATTTTGAAGCATTTGGGTACCTAAAGATTTGTGATACTTATATTGGTATTCATTTCAAGAGTATTTATTAAATGCTTGTTATGCCCTAGGCACTGTGCTAAGTAATAGGAATACAATGGCAAATGAAGAAAAATCTAAGCTTTCTGCATTTCATGATTCATACATGTATACTTATGGAAACAAATAACGAAGTAAATAAATAAATAAATAAATAAATAAATAAATAAATATTAATTTAAAAGAATGCTGTTTGCTCTATGAAGGAAGCAAAAGAGCACATGTTAAAGATGGTGAGGAGAGAGCGATTATTGACGGGATGGTTGGGAAGTTGTCCTCCCTGTGGTGGGGACGTTGAATCTGAGGCCAAAGGACAAGGAGAGTGAACCCCATGAAAGTTGAGGGATGGTCCTCCAGGCAAGGGAAAAGTATCTTCTATTAATATGAAATTGCTTCTCTTTCATGTGTTTCAGCTGAGTTCAGTATTGATGCTTCCTTTTTTTTTTTTTTTTGATACTTACATGATACACATAGTAATCCACACAATCATACAACCCATACAATTAGCTATCAATATGCTTTTTAAAAGTTTATTTATTTTAGAGAGAGAGAGAGAGAGAGAGGGAGAGAGCACAGGGAGGGTCAGAGAGAGAGGGAAAGAGAGAATCCCGAGTGGGCTCCTTGTCAGTGCAGAGCCTGATGCAGGGCTTGATCCCACTAACTGGGAGATCATGATCTGAGCAAAATCAAGAGTCGGACACTTAACCAACCGAGCCACCCAAGGCCCCCAGGTATCAATATTTTTGTAGCATTTTTGTTGGTCTTATAAACAAAATAATCTTGGATTCTCCCACAACCCCCCCTCCCCACAACCCACCTATACTTTTTCAAAAAATTTTTTAAAAATTTATTTATTTAGAGAGAGACAGAGACAGCAAGAGCAGGGGTGGGGCAGAGAGAGAGGGAGAGAGAATCCCAAGCAGGCTCTGCACTGACAGCACAGCATG
Source organism: Leopardus geoffroyi (assembly GCF_018350155.1). Classification (NCBI taxonomy): domain Eukaryota; kingdom Metazoa; phylum Chordata; class Mammalia; order Carnivora; family Felidae; genus Leopardus; species Leopardus geoffroyi. The sequence goes on along the minus strand of NC_059334.1, from coordinate 49,653,813 downwards.
TGACATGGGGCTGGAACTCATAAACCATGAGATCATGACCTAAGCCAACACCAAGAGTTGCCCAAGAGTTAACAGACTGAGCCACCCAGGTGCTCCTAATCTCTTTCTATTTTTAATAATCTGATTCCTGACATTTTCCTAGATGCTTTTTGCTCCTCTAGTTTTCAACACTGCTTGACTTTTCTGGCAAGTTTTATATTGGGGCATTATTTATTTCCTGTCCTTGTATGGCTCTGTTAGCAGCCTAGTTTTTGTGTTAATCCACATAATTATCTTTGAATTTCTTTGAGGATACTGACTGGAATCATTCCTCCTCCCAGCTTTATTGAGATATAACTGACAATGAAAAATTATGTATTTTGAAGGTGTACAACATGTTTTTTAAATTCATTTTCATTATTTATTTATTTCAAGTAAACTCCATGCCCAGTGTGGAGTGCAACATGGGGCTTGAACTCGTGTCCCTGAGATCAAGATCTGGGTTGAGATCAAGAGTCGAATGCTTAAACGACCGAGCCACCCAGGCATCCCCAACATGGTTTGATGTATGTATACATTGTGAAATGATGACCACAACTGAGCCAATTAACATACCTTTTACCTCACATAGCATAGCTACCTTTTTCTTTTGTTTTTTAGTGAGAACAATTAAGATGTACTCACAGCAAATTTCTAGTGTTCAAAAAAGTATTACTAATTAATGCCACCACACTGTACATTAGATTCCCTAGAGCTTGTCCATCTTCCATAACTTAAACTTTGTATACTTTCACCAACATTTCTAAATTCTGTGTTTCTTGTAATACCTCTGTTGCCTCAAGGGCAAATTATTCTCCTGGTCCAGCTTGTTGTATCTAATTCACACAGTTGGTTTTCCTCAAGTTTGGGGTGAACATTTAGCATTCACACTTATAAAGAAAGTTCTAGATTGGACACGGATTGTACATTAGTGTACCAGTTAGGATGGTCACAGTTCAGTTTCCCCTGCCAAGTTCTCCATCCTGTTCCCTACCCAATGTCATTCTTCTCTGGCAGGAAGGTGATGTTCAGGAGTAGGCACATGAGCTGCCCCTGACCCCCAGCCAGCCCCGCTTCCGCCTTTGGGACAATACTGAAGGTATTGGCCTGGGGTGAGAGTGCATTAGGAAATGTTAATACTACCCCAGATAGGTGGTTCTTTACCTTTTAACCATAAGGGCAGAGAGACGTTCCCAGGCTACTGTCATGCTGTTTTGCTTGGCCCAGTGCCTTTCTGGGACCCTTCTTTGGTACTTCCCTCTTGACCCAGAGTGAGAAATTCCCTGGAGTTTTTGGTCCCTGTTTCATGCTTTTAAACATTTGTTATTCTTTTCATACTTTTGCATAATTTTTATATTTTTTCAGTTATTTCAATGGGATTTGGGGAGGGAACAGATAAATATGTGGTCTAATTTGTTATCCAGGTCAGAGATCTATGTAGAGAATTTATTGACTGGTAATATAGCAACACACACTGATTTACACTGCTAACTTTTTCAATTTGCTGGCCACAACAGGAGGGCTAAGGAAGAGATTCTTGAGTAGGAATTAAAAAATCAATGAGACTTAATGTAGGTTTAAGATTTTGCTGGGTTTTAATTAATCTGTCACAGGGGGTGTTCCAGGGTTCCTATGCAAATACACTCATAAGAAAGTTCTTTTCCATACTCAGCACCAAGTCAAGTCTGCCTCTTCATGGTTGATGTTTCCTCCCGGCTAATGTTTAATCCGGGATTGCGAGGGCTGGTGAAGGTGGTGGGGGCCCATCACTTCCAGGGGAGCCGCCGAGCCAGCAGACAAGGATCAGAGTGAAGAGTTCTGTGGAAATACAACAGGGGGAGAAGCAAATTAGGAAAGTGTCAGTGTTTGTGACAAAGGCAGAAAAGCGCAGGGCTCATTTGAGGAATGAAATCTCATGTGACTGGAACAGAAAGGAGTGTTGGGGCCATGCCATTGAGCAAGGTGAGTGGGTGGATCCAAGTATTTAAGAGCCTTACTTGCTGAAATAGTTGGGTTGCATTTAACAGGCAAAGGGGAATCAATCACATAAAGCTCTTAGGAGGGCAACGGTGTGATGGGAGAGGTGTATCAGGTGCCAGGGTATGCCATGAAGGACAGACACTGACTGTTTGGCACAAATATGGGAATGCACTTCAGGGGCAAGGACAGTGTTGGTGGGCAGCACTACTCAAGTTCACTGGCGGGAGGGATCCTATTATCGGGGGTCTCCGCATGAGAGCAGAGCAGTGCTGGGCTTAGGCGGAGAGAAGACTCCAGGGCAAGATGGGCTCCAGCTGGGAAGAGCCTGGTCATGATCCCCACAAAAGGAGCTTGCCTGTGCATACGAGGATGTGTGCTGGACGAGGGAAGCACTCCATTGGAGAGCCAGGAACACCATTGGGAAGGTGGTCAGTGCTGACAGGGAGCATCAGAGCTCTGGCACCATGGTGATTCAGGGCCCAACATGATGGCAATGGATGAGTTCTCTGGGATCACAGGTGGAGTTGGTGAGGATGGAGAAGAGAGGAAGAGGAGCATACTTATGGGAAAAGATTCTGACTTGAGTTGGGAACATGTGGAATTTGAGGTACCTGTGGAGCCCCCCATTACTGATGTTCAGTAGGCAAGTGGGAGCATCCAATTAAGCACTGGGAATGGAACTCTGGATCCTTGAAGAGAAGTCAGGAATTGGGTCCTTACCTGAGAGATGGTTATGGTGGTGATGGGAATTGGTGGGATTGCTCAGGTTGAAGCAAAGAAAGCAAGCCAAGGAAAATCAGGGTCAAGGCGGGTACAGTAAGGATCTACTGCATTCTTGAAGTATTTCTTTATCTATAAGGGGCATTTTTATTTCATGTGCAGTGAGAATTCCAGCATTTTATTATTAGTAGTGTTTAAAATGAATGACTCAGAGGGAATTCTGGCTCAACATGAGAGCTGCTAAATGGGCAAGTCTTGTTGCCTGCCTTTCTGAATTGCTTGTGGTACAATTGGGCCATTCACTCTGTTCCGGGCTCTCTGTGTTTCCTCCTTTCCGGATTAGACCTGTTTGCTAGGGAAAACAATCCATTTCTCAGGGCTTCGGTTTTATGTACTGTTGATCTATTACTTTATTTCCCTAACCTCTTTCCCACAGCAAATCGTTTTTATTACCTGGAACCAGAAACAACTTACAGGATACCAAAGCACAAGTTAAGGAAAATCATCTGTGATTCCAGTGGGAGAAGTGGGGAGAAAACAGTCCACCTACTTGCCTGGAAGAGCGTGTGGTCTAAACAGCTATTTGACTCTGTATCCAGTCTTCAACTAGTTGTATTGACCCTATGTTTTTTAATACACTCTAAATCTCTTTACCATATTGACAATTGAGGAACACAGTTCTTCTCCTTGGTTCCATGCATCTGAAGGCCATGGGTAGACAAGTGTGTAAGTGCCAATGGAAAATAGCTTTTCTGGAATATCAGGTTTGGTCCTCAGAGATTAAGAGCACTCCATGTGGTGAGCAGTAAATCTGGATTCTGCTGTGTTTAATTAAGGTAATTTTCCTTCTTAACTCCAGATGTGGAGATGAGATTCAATTTTATTGTATTTAAAAGAAAGTGTCCTTCCAAGCATGCGTGTCATAGGCATGGAATGCAACCACACATTGACTTCCTTCTGCTCGAGGAAGAAGTTCTAGTCTCATCTTCTGCTCCTGTGTTTTTCTATCGCCTGAGTATGGTTTGTGAGGTGATGGAGTCCCACTGCATGGATTCCAGAAGGCAAAAGAAGAGCAGAAAAGGGCAAGAAGATGAGCCAGTGGAGGGGAGAGGTTGTTACATGATGTTTCTTTCCAGATAGAGTATCAGTGGGTAAAGACTTTGATCACCCAGGAAGACTGAGGTTCCATGCTTCTCCCCTCTTTTTGCCAGTTAATCAATAAATGTCAGGAGAATCACGTAGGATCTTTTATCAGTCCCTGAAAAGACTCTCTGAAAGCAGAAATATCATGACCAAGTGAACATTGCAAATTCTAGGACAAAAGAGAGCTAATAGCCATGTTAAACATCTCTGAATTTCCACCACAGTTTTCTTGTCATGAGGTTGCCCGATCTATGCTGGACTACCTCCAGATAAAGGAAATGCATTGTCTCAAAGAAAAGCCCGTTCCATCTCTGGAGAATTCAGGCTGTTGCAAGTGTCTTGCTTCTATTATTGTGAAAAGTTTCTTTTCTCTGAGTCTTTTCCACTTTGTTCTCTTAGAGGAACACAAAGCAAGCAGAATGTTCCTTATCATCTCTTAGGCTACAGGCATCCAAAGTGATAAATACACGTCTTTGTCCTTAAGAACATCCTAACTGAATGGAGAGAGGGAGAAAAACCACCCCCTCCTCAAGGTTAGGGTCACATCTTATTCCTCTGTATTTTTAGTGCCTGGTAGAGCAGGTGGCATAAAGTAGGCAGTGATATTTTTGATCTATTTCTGAAATATCAAAAATATATTTTTGATCTGGTATTTAATAATGTGAATACCTATTTGATGATCGGAGAAAAGCAATGTAGATCTGGTACCCAGAACAACTGAATTGCTTTTCTCTGGTTATTATGTCCCATGTCAAACTCTGGGACTCCTTGTGTCACCTTAGGTGGCAACTAGACTTCTAGCTCCTGCTTCCTGCTCTCCTACCTGGCTTCCACTATCCAAGCTTTGCAAGGCATCAGCGCTCCATTCTGAGTGGCCGTGTCTACACGTGTATCTGCCTAGTGTCTTCCTAAGGATCCCATCCCCTATGGCCTGATTGCAGTTAGCCTGGCTTAGAGGCTCTAGGGAACATTTGAGTGCATGAACACCTGTGTAAGGCATCCTGCCACTATGGAGTTAGCATTTTTTGGATGCTTGCTGTATACTTCTACTGGAAATGGGAAGCGGTTTCTGCTGTGTGTGAAGTCAGTCTGACTAGGGAGATAATATAGCTATGCAAGGAATCCCAAGATAGTTTTGGTGACAGAGGCGTGGTGCAAATTGGCCCAGGGGCGGAAAGGGAGAGTAATGTGCAGGGTTAGTGCGCTGTCCAAGGGTCCTTGACATGGTTAGAAGCATTTCACACCAGATGGGCTAGCTGATAAGACCACTGGCACATCGCTTCACTAAGCAGTGCGTGTCAGAGACCCATTATTTTGTCAAGGAATGTGCGAGTTCCTATTGGAGGATTCATTCATTTGTTCATATAGTTGCTAATAGGAAGCCAACTGTGTGTCCTGTTCTAGATGGGGCTGCTCCAGTGCCCAAGGCATTTTAGATCCCTGCTTTCTGATGAGGTGAGATCGAGAGGAACGAAACACACAAATTCAATCATTTTAGTTAGGCCTTGGAGACCATAAAGTAGGATTACAGGATAGGCAAGACGGGGCTGGTTGGGGAAAGCCTCACGGAAGAGGCGACACCTGAGCTCAGACTGAATGACAGCAATGACCAGTACAGTCTGAGGTCATTTAGGCAGGGATCATGAACTGGATGTGATGCTGGACTCAACCAGGGAGGAGACAAAGCACGGCAGTCTCTAAATCGTCCCTGTTTGTGACCTTTTCTTGTTACTTAAGGAGTCCAGTGGCAATTCTTTATTGACGAGCTTCTAGTTAGGATGACCAGACTTAGCAAACAAAAATTCAAGACACCCAGTTAAGTTTGAATCACAGATAAACAACAATTTTTAAGTAATTTTTTAGTATAAGTATGTCCTGGAGAAAAGAAAATATTAAAGTTCTCTGTTGTGGAAGAAAATACAAAAATAGATAGAAGAGAGGAAAGAGAATGGTCACAGACACCATCCTAGTTAGAAAGAGGTAACTAGGTAGAAACTTCTGGGTTGGTTGGCCTCTCTTCAGCTTTTCAGAGACCAGTCTATCCCATGGCTAGTGTTGGACTCAGCTCAAAGTACAGACAGGTGATTATGTGGGGGAGAGTGTGGATGGACCAAGCCTGGTCCTTTCTCCTTCCAAGACCCACTATAGAAATAAATGATGGGGGAATCTCACTCTTCACCCTGGACCCTGGAACGAGCATGGCCAGAAATGGTGTATCAGAACAGCTGTTCAGAGCCAGGACTCAGGGCCAGCCTGAGCTGGGTACCAGCTGGGGTGCCTTGGGCAAATTATTGAACGAGGATAACAATCCCTTAATCCATCTGAGGCAGATAAGAGAAGGTTAAAGCCCTAAGGATGTTGTGAGGATTGAATGAATTAATGTAGAGAGAAAGGCATTGGTTAAATTCCTGGCCCACAGTAACTACTTAAAAAAAATTTTTTTTTTAATTTCTAAGAAAATATTGTATTTTCTGTTTGCTTCTTCAGTCAGTCTGTATTGCAGATGACTTAAGACTAGGCAGCAAATTTGAGGTGGAGCCATGGTTATCAAAACGGCTGCCCAGACCACAAAGCTGATTTATCTCAATCATAACAGCAGCAAATTCCTGTTATTGTAATGAATCACAGCATGCATACACACAGATGCAGGGGGCTGGGTCGTGCAGCCCGAGTAACGAAAAGCAGACACTTGCAATACCCTAACGATGTGTGTAGCAACTGAACCTGTAGCCTGGTTACACAAAACAGGCCATAATGAAATCCAGTTTTTTTATGGAATATTTTCCCGACATGATAAGGTATTGCATATGGTTCTTTCCCCCTTGTACAGCAGTTCCTTCCAAAGCAAACAGTTTAGAGATTTTAACCGAGGTTGGAAAACTACAACTTGCCTCGGTATAAGAATGTCAGAGCCATCTGCTAGAAAATCGCAGCTCTGCAATATAAAACACGAAGAGCTGTGTTGCTCAAAATAATTTAATCATAAAATACCATTTCCTGGATCTGAAGAGAAACATTTCTACTTGGCCACTAGAGCTTTCTGGAGAAAGTCACTATGTATCTGCAAAGGGGTAATAGTCATTTTGAATTTCAAAGAGGAAACAGAGGAGGGATTTTGGAAAGCAGGCTTTGAAGGGATCATCATTTCAATTCTTTGCAGATGATTTTGAAAGTTTTTGTTAACACGACGTTGACAGAAACAGAAACACAGCCATCCGTTTGGAGGAAAAGAATCAAAATGTACTGTTTGTATTTTATTTTGAACACATGTAATAAATAAGGACTTTTCTGTACCTCGAGAACAAAATCCCAAAGCACCAATGTGATGGGGTAGAGTCAAGAGTCAGATAAGGTGGGGCGCCTGGGTGGTTAGGTCGGTTCAGTGTCTGACTTTGACTTGGGTCATGATCTCGCGGTTCATGAGTTTGAGCCCCGCGTTGGGTTCTGTGTTGACAGCTCAGAGCTTGAAGCCTGCTTTGAATTCTGTGTCTCTCTCTCTCTCTCTGTCCTTCCCCCACTCATGCTCTGTCTTTCTCTGTCTCTCAAAAAATAAATAAACGCTAAAAAAATTTAATATTGAAAGAGTCAGATAAGGTGGCACATGCAGCATTGTGTTCGAGTGATGAAGACTACGTTTTGGAGACTTTTCTCTGGAGGGAATCTTTATACATACATATACATATATTTTATATATATAATATATATATATATATATTATATATATATATATATATATATATTTACCCAACAGAATTTTTAAAAAATATTTATTTTTGAAACAGAGATATAGGGGAGGGGCAGAGAGAGAGGGAGACACAGAATCTGAAGTGGACTCCAGGCTCTGAGCTGTCAGCACAGAGCCTGATGCGGGGCTTGAACCCATGAGCTGTGAGATCATGACCTGAGCTGAAGTCAGATGCTCAACCGACTGAGCCATTCAGGTGCCCCCCACAACAGATTTTTTTTCAGAATGATTGTCTAGTTAGTTCTGGAAAATAGGTTCTGATACTACTCCATTCATTGGATATAAGTTTGATCTTACCTTATTTTAATATTAATTGACAATTATTTTCTTAGTTTTGTTTTCACAAAATGGTGCTTAGTGAACACACAGGACTTTCAACATGACATATTGCCATATTTGAAAAAAACAAGTTTATGCCATATATATGCCTAGACTTTAATAGTTATGAACTTAAATGCAAACATTGTGCTCTTTTAGGCTTAGAGCCACACAAATATTAATAAAATCAGTTGTACGCATTAGTCAATAATGGGCATATATTTTTGAAAGGAGGTCTCATTTCAAAATTCAAAAAAGCTTCAACATTGTCTTAGGTATTTATTCACCTAAAGAGGGATAATCTGGGTAAGCAAATGTAACCACCACTTTCATTCCAGCCCCCTCCTTCCCCTTGCCCCCCTCTTCCCCCCCTCTTCATTTCCCTCAGGGTCCACACATGCCCTTTTACAGATGCTTGCTCACAATCCAGCACACTCTGTTACATGCTCCTCACTTTCATGCTTTTGGAAAAACTCTGCACAGTTTTGAGGATGTTTTATATGATTTTCAGCAAATATTTTATATGATTTTTTCCCTAATTATTGATTTCATAAAGCAACATGTGTTTAGACCTCATTAATCTTACTATAATCCGGCTGGTGCCTGGTTAAATAACTTGTCCAGTAGGGGCACCTGGGTGGCTCAGTTGGTTAAGCATCCGACTTCGGCTCAGGTCATGATCTCACAGGTTGTGAGTTTGAGCCCCACCTCGGGCTCTGTGCTGACAGCTCTGAGCCTGGAGCCTGCTTTGGATTCTGCATCTCCCTCTCTCTGACCCTCCCCTGTTCATGCTTTGTCTTTCTCTGTCTCAAAAATAAATAAATATTTTAAAAAATTAAAAAAAAAAAACTTGTCCACTAAACACGGATTGAGGATTATTTCTACATTGCAACCATTTATACAGTGCTTCAGGATTTTCCAAGTGCTTTCGCGTAGATAATCCTGTTTCATCTTATGTGAACTCCTGCTTGTGCATATCTCATTTATACCAATAAGGAAAACAAGGAATAGAGAAATTGGATAGTGTAACCTCCAGCAACTCTGCTTCTGATCCTGTTCATTTGGCTGTCGTATTGGACCAGCGATCCTCAGCCCAGACTACCCATAAGAATCACCTGGAGTTTAAAACGTCCCAGTGCCCAGGCTACACGCCAGACCAAATAAATCACAATTTCTGGGGGGTGGGACCAGGAACGGTATGTGTCAGACCTCTCCAGTGATTACAGTGTGCAGCCCAGGTTGAAAACTGGGTCTCTGGATCTCTGCCTCCTTCCTGCAAATATTCACTGAACTGTTAGTGCAGTCTTGATTATTACTCTGTTCCAAGTTGGGAATGCATCCTGAGGACCAGGGCTCAGAACGGCATCCAAGATTTTATTGACAGGTGTTCTTTCTGGCTATCACCTTCCATGTCTTCTTTGGTTTGCCTTTCACTGTAATGCCAGATTTTCTAAGTGTCATTCTTTTAAAAAAAATTTTTTTTAAAAACGTTTATTTATTTTTGAGAAGAGAGAGACAGAGCATGAGCGGGGGGAAGAGAGAGAAAGAGGGAGACACAGAATCTGAAGCAGGCTCCAGACTCTGAGCTGTCAGCACAGAGTCCGACACAGGGCTCGAACTCACGGACTGCGAGATCATGACCTGAGTTGAAGACGGATGCTTGACTGACTGAGCCACCCAGGCACCCCTCTAAGTGTCATTCTTAAAAGGAAGGAGGGTGGGGTGGGGGCGGGAATCTCTAGTCCCATCATGAAAGTCAACATCAGTGTTTCTGGGTGACAAATCAATGCCTTATGTTTCTGGAAATATTGCAGCATTCCATTCAGATTTGAATCTGGATAAGCCAAAGCATTTTCTCAAAATTCACCCTTGGGATCAGCTCACAGACTCACTCACTCGGCTTATTGTTGCTGTTCCTTAATCTATTTTACACGCGTCATTGGCTTTATCAGATGGTCTGCTGCTCTGCTGCTCCGTGGATTTTTTTTAAGTTTATTTTTATTTATTTTGAGAGAGAGATAGAGAGCAAGAGGTGATGGGGTGGAGAGAGAGGGAGACAGAATCCCAAGCAGGCTCTGTGCGGTTAGCTCAGAGCCCAATGCAATGAGAGGCTCGAACTGTCATGACCTGGGCTGAAGTCAAGAGTCAAATGCTTAACCAACTGAGCCACCCAGGTGCCCCTGTCTATGGATTTGCTCCTTCAGGGCCCAGGAGCTTTAGGTCTTTAGGCTGTGGTTTGCATGGATGTATGAGGCTGATCTCTCCCCTCTAGCTGGCCTTTAACTGCACTCAAAACACCTTTGCTCTTAGAACAGACAGGAGACTTGGGCAACTCCCTCCCACACAGACTCACTCTCCTCAGGTAAGATGCTAAGGAAGCATACTGGACAGTGTATCTCTCAGTTTGTGGGTTCTCAACTAGTGGTAAATCTCCCTCAATGGCTGGTAACCCATGAGTTCAGCCCTACAGTAATCTAAGGCTGGAGAAAACAAATTTTCTGGAAAAGTCCAAGAATACATCTTAGGGAATCTGGCTCTACTTTCATGCCTTGGATCATACAAGGGAACATTTCCATTGTGAATTAGAACTTGAGTATTGACCAATGGGTATATTTTCTAAAACTATGCCAGTGTGTTCACTGAGCAGATTAAGATTCTGAGACAATAGAGGTGATATGACTGAAGAAAACTATTTTATGATTTTCTTAGTCTTAGGCACAAAATGGTATACAGTGAATGAGTAGGTTTATAATAGGTGACTCATACATAGTAGCAAAAATAAACACTTGTTTTGTTCTTAGATCCATTCCAGTTTTCTAGTTGCTATGGAATTATACGCAAGTGTTTAGCGTGTGGGATAAAAAGAAGACCAAGCCATAAGAATAGAGCCAGCACCAGAATTCAAGCCTCTGGCTATTACTTAAAGTTCCAAGTTATGCACTAATAATTTTCATATGGCACCTGAGAAAACTATCTGTGCTTAACACTGTCCACAAGGCAACCTCTTTATGATTTTTTACTTTTGATAAATACCTACAAGAGGAAATGCTGGGTCAGAGAGCATTAATGAGGTTTTTGCTACATACAAATAGGAAATGTGAACCAATTTTCAGGCCCACCAGCAGTCAAGGGAAGGGCGATCTCCGTGAGCTATTGTCCATGTTCAGACTATCTGATGTTTTTTAATACGATAATTTTATGAATACCATGTAGACATTGATGTGCTTTTTAAATATGCACTAATGTAATTACAAATGAACATGGACTCTTGTTTGCCCTAATACAGATTAATCATCTTTTTATCCTTCTATCCTTTTTCTTTCAAATTTTCCACTCATATCTTTTGTCCATTTGGGCAGAGTATTCTATTTTTTCTGATAGATTTATAAGATATTTTAAATTTAATGATAATGCTTAGCTTTTTATGACATATACTTTGCAAATATTTTTCCAATTCATTACATGCATTTAAATGTTTCATTAACAATTTTAAACATACATATTTTCTTGAATTTTATATGGATTTATATTTTAATCATTTTCCTTTTGGTTTCTGTAGAATATTCCTGATGAAACCCTCACTGTTTTGGAAGCTCTTACATTTTTCTAAGTTGGCAAATTCATCTCCTATAAAGAGAAGGCTTTTCAAAGGAAAATCTTGACCATTTCTATTTGAGCATAATGTTGCTTTTGGATTAAAAAATTCTATTCATCTACTCATCATTACTTATTCTCAAACATAACTTTATTATGGAAAATATTAAACATACACAAAAGTAGAACAGATAGTATAGTGAAATCTCATTTAGTCATCTCCCAGGTTCGATAATTATTAGCATTCAGCTATTTTATTTCATCTATCCCTTATTTTTTTCTTATCTTTGAAGCAAATTTTAGATATGTCATTTTACCCACAAATGCTTCCATAGATGTCTCTAACAGAAAATGATTTTTTAAAAACACAGTATTGTATTATTTTCACATCTAGTACAACAACCATTAATATTTTAATAAGCATTCATATAAAAATTTACATCAAACTACCTTACAGATGCTTTGTTGAATTCGAGGATGCAGAGAGGATCCCCACATTGTACTTAGGTGATGTGTTTCTTAGATCCCTTTCCTAAACTGCAACAGTTCTCCCTCTCTTTTTCATGCATCTGTTTGTGGAAGAAACTGGGTCATGGGTCATGTCCTATAGAGTGTATTATGTTCTGAATTTAGCTGACTGCCCTCCCATTGAACAAGTTTTTTATCTTCCATGCTTCCTGCAAACTGGTGCTTATATCCAAGGCTCAGTTAAAGCTTGGGGTTTTTTTTTTTTTTTTTTTTTTTTTTTTTTTTTGGCAAGAATACTTTTTTTTGGCAAGAATATGAATGCTATGCACTTCCTATTGCATCATATTGGGAAGCAATCATGTCTGTTAATGTCACTTTTAATGGTATTAAGATTGATTGGTGAGTTCAAGTGTTGTGGACCTAGGAGTCACCAATTTGTCTGCATTTCTATTGATAATTTGCTCCAGGATTCAGAGCTGGTGTTGGGTATCATGGTCAAGAGTAATAGGTTGGAGTCAGAAACCTGGGTTTAAGTATTCGTTCTGCCAGTCACTTGTCCTGCTTGGACAAAGTTGCCCGATCTCTCAGACTTTTTAAGGCTTACTCTGTTGTGAGGAGTTGACAATCCATTTTGTGTGTGGGAGCCATTGTTGGAGTTGGATGAGTTCTTTGTGCAGGGTGCAGAAGAGTAGTAGCTGTGATTTACTGTCATTCATTTAAGCAGATGGAATGTGTTTAGATGACCTGAAAGGTCTTTCCAAATCTGGGGTCCTAGGGTGAATTACCATGCAGCAACTTTAGCTGGGTGACCTGCATATTCAGAGAAAATCTGTGGGCAGGAGAGCTCATCAACCAGTTGTAATAGCTCAATAGAGATGACAATTCTGCCAGATCTGGGTCCTGTGGGCAGAGCTGAGAGGTCTATAAATTCACATTTACTTTTCAAGTCCTGGTTTATAACAGCTCGCCAAATGTGTCGCCAAGATGAAGATAGATGGTAATGACTATATTTTGGTAATTCCTTACTTTACTGAAATCAATTCTCAGTCATGTTACAAGCAAGACTCCATCTGGTTCCAATCAATGGCAGTGGGAGCACCATGTTTGGACAGAAGGGCCGAATCTGTATCTATACAGGAAAAGCTGCACGGAGAGCTCCAGCTGAGCAACTATACAACAGATAATTGTGAAGTGGGTGGTGTGGACCACCAGCTGGGCCAGTTCAGGTCTGAGATAGTCAGGTAACTCTGTAGGGCCATTCGTGCACAAATATTGTGGATACCTACTATATGCCATGCACTGTTCAGTGTTCACTGATCAGTGAGCAGAACAAAGTTCCCTGTTCTCCTGGAGCTGATGCATATTATAATTGAGGGGTGCATGATGGGCAGCCAACAAATAACTAATATAATGCATAAATTATAGAGCAAGTCAGAAAGCGATATGAATTGTGGTGAAGAAAGTGTAGAGTAGACTAAAGGGGGGGTCAGAGAGCCCTGGGAAGGGTGTGGATTGTGGTTTTAGGTGGGATGGCCTGGGCTAGGAGGCCTGGTTCACAAGAACAGGATAATGATGGCTTCAGATCTTCAGATTTCACACACCCAGTAAATTATTTGCTCAGCACTGATTTTTGCCCCAAATGAAATTGCCATGCTCAGAACATCCACAGCACCCTAACATCGCTGCCCTGGATACTCAAAGCATGGTTCTTTCCTGTGCTATTTGCTCTCTGCACCCTCTAGGTGGTCTTGAATTACCTCCTCCCCCTACCCTCTGGGTTCTTCTTTAGGTCAGGATTTCAGCTTCAGCGCCCTATGGGGCTCACTGTATTTCATTCATTCCATTAAAGGCACCTTCTCCTCCTCCACTAGCATAGTATGGTCTAAGAGATTTCCTGGCCCCACAACTTTGCCAGGACAATACTGCTTCCCAGGGAAGACTGCACTGGGAAGTTTTGGGCATTTCTGGAAGAGCACTATGTCATCATCACTACCATTATCATCATCATCACCATCGTCTTATCATCTCCAAGAGCGACCGAGGAGAGTCTCGTGTAAGCCACACGTGGACTTGGTTAATGAGCTCTACTGAGCCTGGTCTAATGGGCTGGGCTGGCCAAGCCTTTTGTTTGTCACAGGAAGACAACTTTGTGCAGGCCCTTGTTTAACCTGCTTTTCCCTCTTTAGAAAGAGAATTTCCACCAGATGAATCATGCCTAACGTGCTTACTGGAGCCAGAGACATTTGGCTTCCCAAGCTGTTTACTATAGCACAGACTTTGTCTCATAAGTGTTCTTAGGAAATGACAACAGACAGAAAATTGTCATTGTTTTTGCTTAAAAAAACTGGAGGCCTGGAAATAAGCCAGTCCTGGGTAGAAGGGAGCTCCTATCTGCTGACCTATTCAGTGACATGCAGAACAGCAACAACTTTGGGGCCACCATAGTGACATGCCTTAGGTACAGGTGAGCCCTACTTGCCAAAGCAGACAGAGCATATTCCTGTATTATGTGGGAGGTCCTAATCACTGGCCTAGCAGGAGGCTCTTATCACTTATTACCATCATAGATGTGGCCCTCAAACTCAGAGCTAGTATATAGTAAGGAGAAGACTTGAGAGTTGTTCCCTCACCTCCACACTTGAAATTCTGGCTCATTGTGAGCCAGGCAGGTATCGCTTTGCTTGTTCTTTCTCTCTCTCTTTCTCTCTTTCATGCAGTGTGGTTTAATGGACTAGTACTTGTTTTAACATTTTACTTCTTGAGCAACTGAGACTCTAAGGACACCTGTATTAATAGCATAAATGATGCTACTTAACAAGCTGGATTCAGGGCCTGTAGAGCTGAAGAGAACTAGAAAGCTCTTTCCCTTTCCCCATCCCAAGCCAATATATGAAGGAGGAGAGCTAGGCTAGGAAGGTTGAGGAGGATTTTCCTGCACAGGCTGGCTGATGGCAAGCCTTTGACCTTGGGAAGTCCCTGCGCCCATGCCAGTCTTGCCCTTCCATCCTTACTCTGATGATTAGTTGTCCGTGGCCTGCTCTGGCTTTGAGAGGAGAGAGCCCATTACTGATACACAAGGCAATGATTAGTATGTGTTGATGCCTGATAGAATCAGGCAGGGCAGCTCTGTGCCATGGCTGTGCCCATGGGTCCTAGCTCCCTCCCCCAGCTGACTTTCTCCCACCGCCTCCTGGTTTATGGGTGGGAGGGGGCACTGATGGACTTAGGGATGGAGGAGAGTGTGGTGGATGGGGCCTAAGTTTGGGTTTTGACAGCCTGGTCAGCTCCTGGTTCTGCCACTCAGGAGCTATGTTTCAGTGGTCTGGTCACTTAACTCAGAGTTAACCTCCTGTGCTCACTTTGCTTTGTTTCTGTGCCTTGAATATGGCTCCCTTGGTCTTTCTTCCCTTTGTGATGGTAGAAGCAATCTCCTATACATCATGGAGTGGCTACTGAGCTTGCCTGGCATAGAAGGCATGTCCTGGCATAGCTTCTTGGAGCCCCTGTGGCTCTTTAGAGGTCTCTGTGCACACTGCTTCACAAAGGCAACTGTAGGCAGGTGGAGGAAGTAGGTGCCCCCATGGGGAAGCAGGAAGAGCAGGACATACCAAAGGGGCCCAGAGAACCCGTCCAGGTATGCTGAGAATAAGGGCCTGGAGGGCTCACAGTGCTGGAGCAAAGAAAATCTGTCCTGTGATATTTGTCCCTGTTTTTATTCCCAAATGTCTGGAGAAATTGGATGTATGTATTTGTTACTTTGAGGGTTGGAAAATGTTTCATTGTCTTAATTACTGATCTTTTTCTTTTTTTCACATGTTTATTGGCCATTTCTACTTTTTTATACCCACCTCTTTATTAACAACACACAACAGGACCAAACAAGATAGCTGCAAAATTCCTTTCCTAGGACTCCACTGAAACCTCAGGCCATTTATCTTCTCATGCCTTCTCACCAACTTCTCCTTATGCTTTCTACTGGCCTCCCTCTTCTGTCTCCAACCCTTTCCATCTGGCTCTTACTCCTCCCGATGCGCAGACACTATGCCCTCCAACCAGAAGACTGGAGGATCTCCATTCTGCGCCCTGCCCCTCGCATTCCACAGTGCTGGCCAGGCTCAGTGACCTCTGTAGGGACCGCTCCTGGGCCTGTCCCCCCTCCTGACACCTCCCCTCACCTTTTTCTCCTTCAGTCCATGCTGGCAACCCCATACCCACTTAGCCTGGGTCCTCCTGCCTGCCAGGTCTGCAAGTCACACAAGCCAGTGAGCATCTCCATGTGACATTCTACCGGGATCTGAAACAACAGCAGCAAGGCTATAGCGTTCAGTATAGAATCCCTGGCCGTGCTGCCCCTGATGTGGAAAGTGGGGACCTGCTTATCCTTGCTGTCAATCTCCTAGTTGTACTGATGCCTTCATCACCTGGCAGCCCGGGTACACACTGAGTCCAGCTAAGTCTCTCTTTCCAAATCTGGGCAGGCATCCTTAATTGGGTTCCCATGAAGTCGGTGACCACGACTGATCACCAACTGTTTATTCCCCACAGCCACTGCTGCCATACTCTAGACCTCCTTATTTCTAAAAAAAATTTTAGTGTGTATTTTTGAAAGAGAGACAGACAGACAGAGAGAGAGAGAGAGAGAGAGAGAGAGCGAGCATGAGTGGGAGAGGGGCAGAGAGAGGGGGAGACACAGAATCTGAAGCAGGCTCCAGGCTGTGAGCTGTCAGCACAGAGCCCTACATGGGGCTCGAATCCGCAAACTGTGTGATCATGACCTGAGCTGAAGTTGGACACTTAACTGACTGAGCCACCCAGGTGCCCCTGGACCTCCTTATTTCTTATAAGACTGTAGTATTACCCAGATGTTGGAATTCCTAGCTCCTTTTTTTTTTTTTTTTGTTCATTTCAAGTTACCTAATTATAACCATGATCTTCCCTAAACATAGCTCGGATTATATTTCTCATAGCATTTCCTTGCTGGCCCCACTTGTTGTTCTCTGCATGCCTCCAAGTGTCTCTCTATTCTGTCATTGGACTTTTTTTTTTTTTTTTTTTTTTTAGCATTTTCAGCACTGTCTCCCAGTGCAGCCCATGAAATACTCCTTTTCTTTTTTTTTTTTTAAACTTCTTAGCAGCTTTTGACGTTGTTAACTCTTCACTATGGCTTCAGTGAGCTCCTGTGAGCATTGAAACATGGCACTGAAATCTTCTAGAACTTTCTTCTCAGCTCCAGAAACACATATCCAGCTGTCTTCTCGAAGCTTCTATTTAGATGGCACCTTAGTCTTGACACAATCTAAAGAGAATCTGAATCCAGAACCCTGAGTCACTCATTGTTCCTGTGTCCCTTGTGCTAGGAAATCACAGACATCGTCCTCTCAACAACTCCAAATGCAGTCTGCCCCCTGCTGATGTCACCTGCCATGTATTGTCAAGTGTCTCCACCGTGATTCACAGACAGCGCCTCTGTGGGAGCAGCAGCAGCAGCATCTCTGTCCTGTATCACTGACATTGCCTCCACACCTTTTCCGTGTCTGTTCCTGCTGCTTGTAATCCTTTCCTGACACTGTGGCCAGTGGGATCCTTTTCAAGACTCCATTGTACCACTTCCCTGCCTAAATCCTTCAGTGACTCTCTGTTCTCCTTCTTCCTTCCTTCCTTCCTTCCTTCCTTCCTTCCTTCCTTCCCTTTCTTCCCTTTCTTTCTTTCTTTCTTTCTTTCTTTCTTTCTTTCTTTCTTCTTGTTCTTATTCTCGTTCTTATCCTCCTCTTTCTCCTCCTCTTCCTCCTCCTCCTTCTTCTATTTATTATTATTATTATTACTATTTTGTTTTCATTGTTATTTTCAGAACAAAAAGCAGAATCCCTAACTGGACCCAAAGCTCCTCCAGTCAGGCCTCTGGCTCTGAGGCTGCTCTCCACCATGCCCCCGTGCTCTGGGCCTGGCCACTCTGCTTTTTAGGCTACTGTATGTTCCTTTGGTTGCCTTCCTGAGCTTCCCCCTTCTCTGGCCTGTTCGTGCACAGTGTCCTCCAGACTTCAGTCCCAGAGTGGGTCCTTAGAGACCTCAGTCTTGGAGGGGCAGAGACCTATAGCCTTGTGGTGCACGGTGTCACCTTCTTTGCCCCTTACTGCTGCGACTTTACGTCTTCCCACATAATGGCTAGATGAACAGAGGTCTTTCAGTGCTGTGAGAATCGTGCCTCATTGTCCTTAACCACTAGTTGAGAGAATAAATTTTTCTTTTCCCAACAACAGCTTGGCATCGTATAGACACTGTTTAGTAGCCCTCTGCAAAAGCCACTGTGGCTTTGAGAAACATCCTTCATGGATGGAGAACACAAGACTCGGATGACTCAAGGATCATCACAAGTTGGGTAGAAAATCTGGAGGCTCCGGGTCCCAAGCCAGCAGGGCTTGGTGCCTGTAGGTCCTTGGAGTGTCCTAATTTGGCTACAGTTTTCTGCCTGAGAAAAGCCCACAAAAGCCAGAGCAGGGTGAGAGTGACTCACCCTGTGGCCCCTGATTGTGCCGGTTTTACCCGGAGGAAGCCTTGCGTGAACACGGGCATCCTTGAGAGCCATTTCAGTGCCATCCGGAATGCGATCAGGGTTCCTGCATTTGTAGTGAGCAAGTTCCTGGCTCCTTTCTACCCTGCCCATCACCTTCTGTCCGTCTGTCCCCGTGGCTTCCTTATTTTCCAATCCCTGCACCTTGGGTGGACCCACCCTTGTCCGTCTTCTTCCTGCAGGGCTCATTCTGTTCTGCTCTCTGGCCCTGCTCAGATCCTCCCCTCCCTGAGAGAATTTCTCCCCTGACCCGTCAGGGCCTCACCTCTGGAGGCAATTACCGCCTGGCCCAGGAAAATTTATCAGGAGATTCGAAGAGCTATCATGTTACATCCTTCATATTTTACCAGCAATAAATCCAGCCCTTTGCTCTCGAGTGGACTTGCAGCTCTATAAATTAGGAGTCTATTCTAAGGAGGAAGATTTCATATTCCCTGAGATTCCCTACGACCTGCTCATGTTTCAAGTGTTGTACAAGGGCTGGACTGAGAAACTGGTGGCTCTCAGCATAGAAGGATGTTATGCTCTGGGAGCTGAAACCACAGACTCCTTGCTTCTCTCCTTTGTGCCAGCTCTGACTTCAGCTTCCCTCAGATTCCTTTGCTGCGCTTTGGCTCTGGCCATCTGTCCTCAGGCCGTCCCTGGATCCCCTTGTGCTTTATAATTGTATCTTCCGGGCCTTTTCTTGGAACACCTGTGTCCACGGGCCTGCAGGGCTTGCTGAAATGCAGCTTCCTCAGCTCCCTATGTCAAGGCAGAATCTCTGGGGCAGGGGTCTCAAAATCTGCATTTTCATCTCTTGCAGGTGATTCTTATACATGGAAAGGTTTGAAAACCACCGCTCTGTGAGCCAAGTTTTTGGGATTTGGGATTTGAGTTCCATTTCCAAAAACCTGGCTTTAACTTGCTTCTTATTTTAAACTCTATCTTGTAGGTGTTGACCCAGCACCTCTCTGCAAATGAGTCCTCAAGGCAGCCAGAGAGTAGTCCTCTTTCCCTCTCCATCCTACAAACCTTCTTGCCCTGGGCCCCCAGAGTACCAGGATCTTGGCTGCAGAGAACTCTGGGAAGGTGGGAGTGGCCCTGCCAATAGCCACATGGTGGCTTGGTGTTGCTAGGGGAGAACTTTTCTAGGGCAGTTCAAAAATGTGTACAGCCAAACAGAGAAATAAACGTCACTTGGAGAGTGGCTTAAGTCCTAGAGATAAAAGACAGGAACTGCATCTACATGCAGGGAAGATGCAGAGGAAGGGGGCAGAGGTGGGAATTCAGCAGAGAGGAGGAGAGGCAGGCCAAGGGTGGTGGCAGAGAATGGATAGGGCAGATGGGCGAATGAGGTCCACATGGAGGGTGGTCCCTGACATGGAGTCGGGCTCACACCTGTCCCCTCCCCTTGCCTCCATCCCGGGATTCAGGCTGGAATGAGGGATTGTTATATGTCTAGGGCTGGGAGGGCCACTCACTGAATTTGAGGCAGGCTGAGGGGTGGGTGCTCCCTAGCACATCCTCCCTGTTCTCGGTTCATTCAGTCAGGGAAACTGCAGCTGAACAAGATGCCTTCAGGCAGGCTGGCCAAAGACTCCAGTCCCCCTTCCCTTCTCCAGCTAACCAGCCAGGCTTGTGCCTCTCCCTGGACCTTACCAGTCTCAGAGCCCTCGGCAAGCTGTGAACTAAAACTTGCTTTCCCAGGAGGAAGCTCTGCCTGTGAGCCCCTCTCCTCATTGATGGCAGGGACTGGGTGGTGACGCTGGTGGGGAAGTGACAACACGTGGGGTTGGGAAAGTGAGGCTCATTGGGGCTTTCCTGTCTGACCACATGCACTCACGCTATTTTGTTTGTTTCATTGACAGAGGGGCTAGAGACCCAACATTTCTTGAGCATGCGGGGGCACAGACCTCTGGCCCCGAATCAGGCAGGGTATAGTATGACAGTGTTCCTGGGATGGTAGATGGAGAGGATAGAAGACTCTCCCAGGTCTGTGGTGAGCAAGGACACCAATTTCTGCTTAGGGACAGTTCTCCAGAATGGATTCTGGTATGTGGGGAAATAAGAGGTTAAGGAGGGGCCTTCAGTTTGGCTTGGATCCAGAGGAGGGACAATTGGTCGTAACTAATATTATTATTTTATAGGCAATAAGCACTGTCCTGATGATCACTGATGTGAATGGGAATAGTTGTATTTGCTCCCGAGCCATCGCTTATGCTTGGGAAAGATGAGGCTAGGGCTGATTGAACTCTGGTGGGCATCGGGTTCACTGGGGAGATTTGTGAAATCCCAAGGCTCACACCCCAGCCTTCTCTGAGGATCCTGGGGCTCTGGGGCTCTTATGATCCTCCCAGGTGACTTAGACCAGGGCAAAGTCCGAGGACCACTGACTAGATAATATGGAGTCCTGCGACATGTCTGTGGGACAGAAACACAACCTACGTGGATAGAATTGCAGCCAGGCTGGTGGGACGAGCAATAGACTTGAGTCAAAATGTCTCTTTGAGGCCTGTCAAGTGTTTTCAACCCTGGCTGCCTATTAAAATCAGCAGCAGAGTTCAAAACCAATAAAGATATCTGACTCGCCTCCTAGGGATGTTCTGTTTTCATTGGTCTAGGGTGGGTCCCGGTTCATGGTACTGCTACACCTTTCCAGGTTTCCAGTATGCAGTCATGGCTGGTGATAACCCTTGGCCCATGTGCCTGCTGTCATTTTGATCTTAGTTTTAGATGCCATCTTTGCTTGCTTGGAAGGGCTGCAATAGACGGCCAACCTTACATTTTTAGATCGAGAATCAGATATTGGGAATCATAACCATCGTCTACCCATAGGCATTCCGGGGGAAGATTCCATTGTGTGGAAATGAGGGATTTGGTAAAAGTTGGACTTTGCTTGCACATAGCGCCATTCTTGCCTGCCCCTGCCCCACACATGACAAGAGGAGGGTGGCTTGTGCAAATGGACAAACTTCCACAGGGGCTTGTCACAGGGAATGAGAACACAGATCACTTCAAAGACAGGGTGGTGGATGGTGATGAGTTTTAGCCATACTCATTTTGTTCCCATGGCCCTTTTACTGGAGGATTACCACTTACCTATGTCTGTATCTGAAAGACCTCGTGAAGATGCGGCCAGGGAGCACAGCTCGCACAGAGAGCTGCTGTTGACAGAAACAACCTTCGGGACTTTGAAAGCTGTCATTGTGCATTTTCATTCCCCAAAGCCCAGCCCCAGTGGAGATCTAAGAGAACAAAAGAAGCGGGGCTTGCCATGTGAGGCAAACGTGCTTCATGGTCACAGAGGATGAGGACTCAGCCAGTACAGCCTGGAGCCTGCCAATTGCCCGATGGCCCCACTGGAGACTTGCTGCCGTGTGCACTCGGCTGACCTCCTCTGACTTCCCTAAGGGCCACGCCTTCAGCATTCCCATTGAAGTGGACTCCCTTCCTTTACCGGCCTCAGAATTGAGAGGAGAGGTTCAAGGTTGACCAAGTAGGAGGAGAAGAACACCCATGGTCCCTCAGTGCTGTGGAGGGCTGTACTGTAAGGCAGTGTGGACGCTCGGTCCTTGGTTTGTTAAGCAGGAGGGGTTGCTCATAGGTGATGCCCTTCTTACACAGCCCCATATCTTTATAGACAGATGCTGTAGGGACACTGTGGTTTCCATAAATGACAGGCCAGGAGGATAAGATTGTGGAATGTGGCTTTAACATGTCTTGAATAAGTAAACCAAACATGCTAATACATAAAACACTGGTTCTTGCCCAGGACAGTCCTTCTTTCTGGGAGGTTCCTGGTCTGTTCAGGCTGCCCAGAGGTATAGAATGCACTGGCAAGGGAAGCTCTGGGGAAACCCAAGCGATGCCAGCTTTCCACTGGAACTTTACCTTAAAGCTTATTTTCCCCCAGGACAGTGGTGGGAGTATAGGAAAGGCAGCAAGGACAACCTACTTCTCAGCTCTACTCTTTCTACATTCACAGCCTTGGGAGACAGAGCTCTATCTCCATTTCAATTCTGTCCTCTCCCCTGGGAGAGTGTTACGGTTTAGACAGATACTGCTAGGTGTTGTCATTTCTTATTTTCTAGGCTACCAGTGAGAATGATCCTACGACGGGACTCCAAAGATGCTTTATGCTTCTTCTGTTTGAACAATTGCTAACAAGAATAGAAGAGGGTTAGAACTGGGACCAAGGGCTAGATACTATAGTGAACTAGATTTGGACTCAATCTGGAAGTTTCAGTAATTCTAGAGGCTCACATGGAATGCTCCCAGCCTTGTGAGGAAGTAATGCCCTATGCCCCAAATACTTCAATCAGAGGTTGATACCATAATTAAATAATTCACCAAATATTGAGTATGTACTTTGTGCCAAGCTTACTGCACCGGGTCCTAGGGTTATAACCTTGAGAGCAGTTGAGTAGAAATATGCATGGCCATGGATGCAGAGATAGATGTACGGGACCAGAACAGAACCACATGGGGGTTAGAGGCAGAACATGGCCCGGACCCAGCACTCAGTGCTCCCAGGGTTGTCATGTCTTTTCCATTGGAACTCACCTATGAGTTCCCTCAAGTTAGGTTCTGAGATCTTATGGCCCTTTACAGTCCTTAAGTAGTAGAATTCATAAAGTTTGGGAGGCATTTATAGCACCTGGTTGTTGAGACAGTAAAATTAAATTCACCAATCTTATTGTGGATGCAATTTTCTCGATTGACAAATTACATGGAGTTCCAATCAGCTGGATATCAAATCATCTTGGCTTTGCTATTGCATTGCTTCAGCTATGAAATGAGCTCATCTCCTGATTTGAAAGACAAAAATGGGTAGTGGATGCCTGAGAGAGGCTTATGGGAAGCATCTAGAGAGCTGGTGACTTCTGCTACTAGGGAGCTTAGCGCGCTTTGTTTCACTCAGGCCTTCCCTCTGAAGAGGACATTCCTGGAGGAGACAAACTTTTGGTTGCCAGCCCTCAGGCATGGGTGTTTTTGTTGGAGCCCATAGTCTTGTCTTCAACAATGAAGCCATGCTTGGAGGCCTGGACGCTATTGGAAGGGGCTGGGAGAGGAGGGTCTGCCTAGAGCAGCTGAGCTCCCACCATCCAGGAGCCCCTGCCCTACTGCCCTCGGCGATGTGCTAGAGTGAATGGCAAGGGCAAAGGCAGAGGCCTGCAGCTGCCTGAACTGAACCTCATTGAGGCGTTCTGCCAGACGAACCTACTTTTGCTAATCTCGGGTCCTCTTCGCACATCTAAGGTTCTCCCTGAAGCCACAGAATCCATTACACGAAGCGCAGGGCTGTGCTCAAGTCTGGACTCGGCAGTGTTGGAGAGACCCTGGTGCAGGGTGGCAGGAGTCTAGAAGCGATGTCAAAGATAACCGGCACACTGGGTGCATTTTACCCAGAAAAGAGAGGATGCAGAGGGGAGGAATTTGGTTTCAACACCCTTCAAGAAATTCAGTGGATGATATTTGCATCTACTTTTTCCAGGCCTAGTTCAGATCCAGCGCTATGATCCAGGCAGACAAGGCCCTGTTGGGGCTGACATGTAACTGAAGGGAGGTGGTGGGAGATATAAACAAGAGGAAAGTATGGTAATGTTGGAGGGTGATAAGAATAATAAAGAAAAAAGACAATGTGATAGAAAATCACAGATCTGGGTTCCAGACTAGCAATGCCTCTATGAGAACATTTCTGATGAGAACTGAATGGCATGAAGAATCAGCTACAAGGAGACATGAGGCAGGGAAAAATGAACAGGGCAAAGGTCGCAAGGCAGGGATTGGGTTGGTGCAGTTGAGGGCTATAAAGGGCGTGGGGCACAGTAAGTGAGGTACCCTTTCGTATCTGAATCATCAGATATAAAGTGTGAGTGGGTAGGATCACCTAAGTGCTTCAATGGAGAGAACTGTAGCCACACTAAGGAATTCGGATTGTTTTCAGAGGACAGGGGAAGCCACCAGGAAGTGCTAAGTAGGGAGTGAAGGATTTTATTTGGGTACTGGGGGAAGAATGATCTGTCGGCGGGCAGAGGGAGAGGCTTGTTATGAAAAAGCAATTGCAGTTCCAGATATTGTGTTTGACCCGGGAGACATCGTAGATGAAGGAAAGGGGGCCCATGGAAGATATATTTCTATAAACAATATGGATTAGATGTGTGGGTTATATACAGTGTGGATTAGACTCAGAAAGGCAATGAAGAGCCGATGGTGGACACTTGATGCAAGCATATTTCAGTTTTACGCCTTTCCATTTGAGAAGCCGTACAATAGAAACACCATGGGACTTGGTGTCTGTCAGACGTGGATTCCACCTCAGCCCTTTCACTCAAGAGGCGAATGACACAGGGAAACTCAATCTTGGGACCTCCGTGAATCTCGGTGAAATGGAGACAATCAGATTTCCCTGTAGAATCGCAGCAGAGTGACCACAACACGTACAGGGCACACGCTGTCCAAGGAGCTCAACGCGGATTAGTTCCCTTTCCCTTCTGTTCGCTGTGCACAGGAAGTGCTCAACTTTAGGGGGCTCCGCCACAGGGGGCTTCAGTGTCAGGGGAGGGGGCGGGCAGTGGGAAGGTTTCTATTCTAGGTGGGAATTTGGACTTACAACCTTAAAGGTCCTTCTCCTTTAATGTTTCAATGTGACGTGGCTCTGTACATTGTTTACATCTACCTGTAGCCATTGATAAATGCATGAGGAAGAGAGTTTAAGGCTTGTTTTATGAAGCCCGTGGCAGAGTGGTATTATTGTCACCGCAAGATCAGTGGCTGACACACCACCGTGGCCAGCGTGAATTGCAGACCTCATGGAGGACAGCGCGTGTCACAGAGAGTTCTTCCATGTGCTAGATTTCATTAAACTACAAATAATGCCCAATAGGGACGTTTCTTTGTGTTTTTCAAAGCAATTACTAGTTTTTTTGGTCTTGTTTTTAAGATTTGGCCTTTAGAGATAAGGGTATTACATTTGGTTAAAGTTTATTAAGTCTTTGGAAAGCTGTTGTGAAACAGATGATCAAATGAGACAGTGGTTGATTAAAACTGTTGAGTTGACAAACCTGTCATCCCATTATGATCCAGGAAGTGTCTTCAGATTAGGAAACTGCTCGTGTGAGCCCAAAAAAGTCCAATTATTTGAAATGATAATTTTCAGAATTTGGATTTATGTCAAAACATAGGCAAATCCTGAAATTTTGTGTAAATCACGAGCCCTGTTCATGTTTGATACCTGTGAGTTCTAGTGTCAGAATGAACAGGAATGACAATTGGAGAGGTTCGGGCAGGGGCAAATTTTCCAAAACTATGTATAGCGTATGTATTCCTTAGAAGTCAGAATTCGTGAGGTTCCAGTACCCTTGAGCTTGAGTTCTTGGGAATTCTGAACTGTAACCTTGATTCTTTTTTTTTTTTTTAATGTTTATTTATTTTTGACAGAGAGAGAGAGAGAGAGAGAGACAGAGCATGAGCAGGGGAGGGGCAGAGAGAGAGGGAGACACAGAATCCGAAGCAAGCTCCAGGCTCTGAGCTGCAGAGCCCGACGGGGGGGCTCGAACTCATGGACCGTGAGATCATGACCCGAGCCGAAGTCGGACGCTCAACCGACTGAGCCACCCAGGTGCCCCAACCTTGATTCTTTAAAATGAATACAGGGTAAACTTATTTAAGCCCTGGTTTCTCTGTGACTCTGTTTCTCCCTCTGTGAAGTAGTGGCAAAAACACTTGTTCCTTTGATAATTCTTAACATTGGGCAAGGTTTTCAGAATAGTAAAATAATTTGATAACCTTAAGTAAAATGTGCTCTAAAACTGTGTTTCTCTCCATGAAATGAAAATTAGCCTGTTCATTTTTTTCTTAGCTGTAATCGCCACTGGGAGATTAAGCTAAAATAAAAGAGTTTTATAAATAGTGCTGTTCAAGGGCATTCTAATTAGATTACTTCTTGTCTAACTTAAGGGTGAGTTTCATTAACTCTGATTTTCACAAGTTGGAGGCAGCTTCTGTTGTGTTCTGGTCAGAAGTCACATCTAACGCTCCTTGTGGATAATTGCACGACTAGTTGTTAGAAGTGCTATAAGCAGTTGTTACAAATGTTACGGTGTGGTCTCTCACAGGAGTCTACACCACACATATTTAAGCTTAATGAAAGTCATGAGCTTTGATAAGGGTGTATTTATGTCTGCCTTTCATGAAAATTGGTATTCCTCTTGTCTTTTATTTCAGCAATTATAGTTAAATTATGAAACAAACTTGACCAACTAAGCGTGTGTATTTCACTTTCTTAGATCCAATACCTATGCAGCTTGCAAAGAAATTTGAGTTGATACAATTTCCTGTGAAGCATGTGGCTCAGGCTCCAATTTTCTCTCCCAACCCCCACTAGCAACCTTCTGACAAATTGAAATGGAAGGTAAAGACTGGAACCTTCTCTTTTCCCTTCGTGCCCTTGACTGTTAAAAAGTCGTATTTTATAGTTACCGTGTAGGACAGTTGAAGACATGTTCAGGGAGCTGAGGAGAGAGAAAGATGAGTCTCCTTGCTCTGCAGCTTAGCCAGTTTCAGGATTGATGGTAGAACTAGATATCACGATTTATTCCTAACAGTTATTTGTTGGGAGCTAAGGAGTGTATTTTTTTTTTTTTTTAATTTTTTTTTTCAACGTTTATTTATTTTTGGGACAGAGAGAGACAGAGCATGAACGGGGGAGGGGCAGAGAGAGAGGGAGACACAGAATCAGAAATAGGCTCCAGGCTCTGAGCCATCAGCCCAGAGCCCGACGCGGGGCTCGAACTCACGGACCGCGAGATCGTGACCTGGCTGAAGTCGGACGCTTAACCGACTGCGCCACCCAGGCGCCCCAGGAGTGTATTTTTAAGAAAACACAAGGATGGCATAAACAATTTGGGTTATTACCTGCAATTTCCAAGTCTTTGCTCAGTTGTGGTCCCTCCAGTTTTAAGTCTCAGCCATCAGAAGGCCACTGTGACTGACCAGAAGGATAGGATGTGCTGGTGGTGACTCTGTCACTCTGACACATTTGCTTCAGGTGGCATTCAGCCATGACCCGGAAGCTGCTGGACACTGGAGACAGAAGAATTGAAGTTGGGCAAATGAAGTCCTCTGTGTCTTCTAGCCTCTTTGCCTACCCTCCCCCGCCCTCCTTTGCCCCCACCAGTCCCCAGGTATCAATCATTTACTGGCCTCGCTCAGATGCTGAGGATTCAGAGATAAGATGCCCTCCTCCCAGGAGAACCACTCATTATGAAACTCTTTAAAGCGGCTAGGAGGACTCCGCTTAGACTATCGCAGAAATAAAAAAAATCAAGAAATTCAATTACAGGGAGCTGTTTCTTCTGCATTTCGAAAGCCCTTCATTTCACGTCTAGGGGCCTGCGTGGTGCAAATGACGTAAAAGTCCGTGTTTACACATTCCCGCCGAACTGAACCCCACGCAGGAAACATTTATTATTTATTTATTGAAAACAAGTTTTAAATGTTTTTATTTATTTTTGAGATAGACAGAGTGAGAGTGGAGGAGGGGCAGAGCGGGAGACACAGAATCGGAAACAGGCTCCAGGCTCTGAACTGTGAGCACAGAGCCGGTCGCGGGGCTCCAGCTCACACACCGCGAGATCATGACCTGAGCCGAAGTCCTTCGCTTAACCTACTGAGCCACCCATGCGCCCCGTGAAACATTTAGTAGTATTTCTAATACCACGTGATGCAACTTCGCTTTGTGTTTGTGGGTCTCTCTACAAAGGTTTCTGACAGTAGAATGCCACCCACTGTCTTAAGCGGGAGCGGGAACGGAGAGACCGAGAGGCAAGGATCGGTCCAAGGCTGCTTGACAGTCCCAGCTCAGGCTTGGCTCAGCAGCCTGACTTCCTGCTTCCCCGGGCTGCCTGGCGCTCCATCCAGCAGTAGCTGCCAGGGTGGCTGAAGCTGCTGATTACAAAACCACAGCTCATAGGCTAATAATTTTGTCTGGACTTCTATCAAGGCCAGGAAGGCCGGTCAGCAGCAAATGCAGGAAATTTTAAGAGATCAAGAGCAGTTGACAACAAAACCCATTCTGGGATGTTTTTAACAAAACAAGGATTCAGCACTTCCTGGGGGTGAGGACCAAAATGGAACATGACTGGTAGCCAGCATCACCTCTCTAGTCTCGCACGTCTGTTTTGAACCATGAGGAATGGTCTAAAAATAATGCCTGGACCTTACAGTATTGGTGCTTTTGTTATTTATCCTTTTGTGCTTTGGCCTTTTGAAAAACATCTTTATATGGACTGAGAGTTTCCTATCACTTGTATTTATAGAGTCCTTTATGCTGAGGGCGTCCAAGCGCCTACTCCCTTTTCTGAGAACTCAGTGGCAGGTCTTGCCTGGGGGAAATGTTGAGATGGGTTACAAAGACAGTGGTGGAAACAGCAAATGAGAAGGCTCATCTTTTGGTAACTTAGGGTTTGGCTTGCTCAGTCGCTCTGATTCTTCCTAAGAAAGGATAGTACTCCCTCTTGACTTTACCAGGGCTGTGGTCCCCATCTGAGTCCTCCCCTTCCCTCCCATGTAAAGCATACTTTTCCTACTAAGCCTCATGGAATCGGGCCTTATCTGCCCTTTGCTTCTGATGACTGCTCTGTTCTTGATTTCTGAGGCTTCTTACTGTTAGTTGTGACCCCTCACACCACCTTTAGGTCACACTTCACGTGCAGCTGTCTCTCCAACATGGTCTCAGGCCCTTTGTGGGCAGAGACCTGACTGGTATATTTTTCCAAGTGACCACTGTCTCTAATGCGACAGTTAGGGCCTTCACATAGGAGCAAGTCTGAACTGAGGTGGTGCTAGTCCCTAATACTAACCCTAATACTAACGGTGATTCAGACCCAAATCACAAAACAGACAAGCCTCTGGCAGCTGAACTGTACCCCTGATGCACCGGAGGTGGTGGCTTATAGTACCTGTGTTCCCTGCATTTCCGTGTTATCCGTGGCCAACCCCATCATTTCTCAGGGCTTCAATTAATTCATCTGAGTTACGATAGGATATTGCAGAGAATCATGAGTAGTAACTGAGAAACCAAGAGGAAGCCATCTCCCCAAACTAGAAGAGTTTCATAAGTGTGGAATAATTAGGACGTGCCAATCTTGGCTCATAGGAACAAGGGAGTGAACATCTGTGGTTGAACGGGAACACCAGTTGGGATTTGGTTTAGATCTAGCACTGATTTAAGAACACTGATCACAGCCATGAAACATGAGACTGAGGAAAATGCTACCCTCCTTGGGCGCAGTTCACACTTTATTCCATATCCAGATTTTCTTCATGAAAAGCACCTGGCCTGGTGGATATAAAATAAGGTGTAAGCTGGACGGCTCACCTTCAGGGAAGGCTCAGGTCTCAGTGCCGCTGCCACAGCCAGCGTCAGAATATCAGCTCCTGGGCACCTTGGTCCCTCCAGAGTCCTGGCTGCCCCTCAGCACGTATGGGGTGTATCCTGATGGGCAGGCAGCAGCCCTGTCCCTCAGATGTCTTGTGATCTGGTCTTGCTTTCTTTTTTCTAAAATTAAAAAAAAAATTAATGTTTATTTATTTTTGAGAGAGAGAGAGAGAGAGAGAGAGTGAGCAGGAGAGGGGCAGAGAGAGAGACACACACAGAATCCAAAGCAGGCTCCAGGCTCTGAGCTGTCAGCACAGAGACTGACATGGGGCTGGAACCCACCAGCTGTGAGATCATGACCTTAGCTATAGTAGGACGCTTAACAGGCACCCCTGGTCTTGCTTTCTGAGTTGGTCCTGACGTATCCAGTGGCCTGCTTGCTAACAGCACAAGGAAAATAGGAGTAAATATCACCTACGGAGGAAGGCCGTGGCAAACTTACTCAGAAAAGGAGGGAATTTTGGCAAGGGTTGGAGAGAATGTGAACAAGTGGAAGGCAATGCCGTCCAGATAAAGACATGGGGGACTGGAGGTCCCCGTGGGCCATCACGTGTGGAGGGGATGCGGTGAAGGGACCAGGTCCCAGGTTCCCAATGCCTGCATGCTTAGAAGAAACCATTGCCAAGAGCCATGGAAACAGCATAGAATAATGGTAACAGCTCATTTGGAAGTCCGAGATCATCCTCAACTGCTTTGCATTCTTGCTTTCCCACTTGATTGCTTAATATATCCTGAACAATTTATTAACCTCCCCCAGCCCTTATTTCATCATATGTGTGATGGTGGTTAAAATACATACCTCTCCAGCAATAAGAAGATTTAATGAGAAAAATACATGAAGACAGACAATAAATACCATAAAACACCTAGAAGTATTTTTAAGGAAAACCGATGTGATCACAATGAAGAAAAATGACAAGTCTTTACAGACGTATAAAATGTACACTTAAGATTATATATACATTTGGACAAATACTATGTTCCCAGATAAGGAAATTACCATTGTGAAAATATTAATTGTTCCCAAAGTAAGGCACAAATTTAATGTGAGTCATTTTAATTATCCTCAGGGCTATTTCAGAAACAGAAGAAATTTTGAGACTGCTAATGTGAATGTTTAAAATAAATCTTTGAATAAAAAATAAAATTAATTTCGTTTAAAAAAAAATGTTCAGGGGCGCCTGGGTGGCGCAGTCGGTTAAGCATCCGACTTCAGCCAGGTCACGATCTCGCGGTCCGTGAGTTCGAGCCCCGCGTCAGGCTCTGGGCTGATGGCTCAGAGCCTGGAGCCTGTTTCCGATTCTGTGTCTCCCTCTCTCTCTGCCCCTCCCCCGTTCATGCTCTGTCTCTCTCTGTCCCAAAAATAAATAAACGTTGAAAAAAAAATTAAAAAAAAAATGTTCATTTAGTTTTGAGAAAGAGAAAGAGTGTGAGTAGGGGAGGGGCAGAGAGAGGGGGATAGAGGATCTGAAGCGAGCTCTGCACTGATAGCAGAGAGCCTGACGTGGGCCTCGAACTCACAAACTGTGAGATCATGACCTGAGCTGAAGTTGGACGCTCAATGGACTGAGCTACCCAGGTGCTCCCAAACTAATTTAGCTTTATAATTGTTAAACTCTGTTATAAAGATACAGCTTTCAAAACAATTTATTTTTTGTTCATGAGTAGACAAATCAATGGAACAGAAAAATAATTCAAAGATCTTGATACATAAATAGAGATATAGATATATTGATATGTATATGAATGAATGGCTATCTGGTATATAAAGTAACATGAATAAGTATAAAATAAATGTGTTATTCCACAAATCACATGGGAATAATCTGTTAGAAATTAGGGAGAAGAAGTAATTAGTCTTAAAACACAAAGTAAAGTTCAAGTTAATATAAAAGTTAAAATACAGAACAACCAGAGACAGATGAAAGGGACAGCCTCATCAAATACTTGGAAAAAGGATTTGCCCTTCATCCTGTGGGCTCTGACACCCTCCCAAAATTTTTAAAAAAATTTTTACTAGGGTTTATCAACCCCCTGAATGCTGATTTGAGCTGTACAAACTCATAAAACCAGTGTATATGATTTAGTGACAATTTATGAATTTATTGGGGGACAAAGATCTGTGAAGGCTGTCCTTATCCCTCAGGACACTACATGATGAGTGTGGAATCAGAGCAAGGAGAGGCGGGACCCTGGCCTAGTGTCTAATCTGCATCCTGCTGGACCATCTGGAAGTTAAGAACTACAACACCCAATCAGATGGCATCACATTGCTTTGCAAGCCTGCCTGAACACTGCCTGAGCATTGCTATTGCAGTGTTGCCTCACTCTTTGAAATTTTGGATCATTCAAGAAGCCCAGGAAACCATTTGGTGAGCCCTCTTGTCTCTCCAGGTGGAAGGATCGGATCTTTCAGCTCACGGGTGCCAAAACCGCAAGGCAACTTTGGTTCCAGGCCAGCAAGGGGGTGCTCTGGGTATCCCCACTCTGGCTAGCTTGGTGTGGCTTCAGAATTCCTCCCACCAGCTCCTGTAGGTGGTACAAGGCCCAATGCTTTCAGCTCTTTCCAGCCTTGCCTTCTGAGGCCCATGCTTCGGGGAGCATCCAGGCTGTGGAGGAACTGTTGACCATCACCTTTCTTTTAGACTTCCCTTGCCCCTTTCCAACCCTGGAGAGGGAAAAGGGTCCATCCCAAACTTTTTTTTTTTTTTTTTAAATAATGTTTATTTATTTTTGAGACAGAGAGAGACAGAGCATGAACAGGGGAGGGTCAGAGAGAGAGGGAGACACAGAATTGGAAGCAGACTCCAGGCTCTGAGCTGTCAGCACAGAGCCTGATGCGGGGCTCGAACTCACAGACCGTGAGATCATGACCTGAGCCGAAGTCGGACGCTTAACTGACTGAGCCACCCAGGCGCCGCCCCCCCCGCCTTTTTTTTTTTTTTTTGAGAGAGAGAGAGAGAGAGGGGTGGGGAGGGGGAGATAGGGAGAGAGAGAATCTCAAGCAGGCTCCATGCTGCCAGTGCAGAGCAAACTCACGAACTATGAGATCATGACCTGAGCCGAAATGAAGAGTTGGATGCTTAACCAACTGAGTCACCCAGGTGCCCTCATCCCAAACTTTTTGTGCAGATGAGGGTTCACCCATCTGGTCCCCTAGAAGATGCAGGCCTGACCTTGTCAAATCATCTATAGAAAGCTGACCATGTAGTTTATTTTCTGAAACAATACAGTTTGAGAGCAAAACGGAGGTTAGCAGGTGGTATTAATAATAATGCTGAGGTGATGGGAATAAACCAGGACCATCCAGCCCCATCCCTTATTTGTATGGTTGCTTTTTCTGGGCTTCCCTAGCCAGCTCACTGCTACTTCTGATTGTCATATACTTTAGCTACCTCGATGCCGTTAATACCGCTTCATTCTTCCCTGCTTCCATCCCTTCAGGGTAACATCTCAGATTTCTGAACTCACTGATTATGGGCCAGTTATTATAATAGAACTCTCAGAGGAAATCTTGGCTCCAAGTTCCTGAGGGCATCTCAGAAAGGTTGACTACCTACTTCCTCTTGCCTTCCCTTTTCCTCTCCCCTGCCCCCCACCCCCGGGCAGGGGAGGGGGGGATTTATCTAAAACAATCTGAAATTATAGTATTATTTAAAATAATACAGAAATAAGACCCCAAGAGAAATGCAAATGTCCCACAATAAGAAATCTCCAAATTGACAGTATTTGACAATATCTAGATGGTTGCTTAATATTTAGGAAGGTGATGATTTTGAAGAATTTTGACAACACAGGAAATGTATATGGTATAATGATTATAATGCTGTAATGGTTAGTGAAAAATTAAGAAGGAAGCTATAAAGTTGTGCCACTTTGACTTTAATTATGTGAAAATAATAACAAATATGTTAAAATGTCAGGATGGAAAATAATGCCAAAATGGTAACAATAGCTTTGTTTCAATTATGGGATTAGGGGTGATTTTTTTTTCTCTCTTTCCCTTTTTTTACAATTTTTCTGGAATGTGGTTAATATAATGGAAACAATGTCCTCTCCCTCCCCTTCTGCAGGAATTAAATGAGGTAATTACTATGAAGTGCCTTTCCATTGTTTCTTCCCTCTCTGTAACCCATTGTATCCTTATGACCTTGTCCTGAAAGAGAGAATGGGGCTTGGGTGGATTCCCTTGTTCATGGGGGTATTCTCAGGGCAAGGCTTTCTCCAGTTTTCTCTCTTGTCCTCCAGCTACGTCAACCTTGAGTCACAAGTGAAATGCTCTTGACAACCCCATTGGACTTATCTTGGGGACCTCCTGCACCTGCAAGGCAAGGGCTTCCATATCACTTCCATAGAAACTTCAACCCTGTCAAAAACAGCTTTGTTATGTGAAGTTTTATTGGGAAAGGAAATGTCCTGAGAATTTTCTATAGTTCAGCGTGTTACGAAAGTTCACTCCTCCTCTCTGACACTCACTCAGATTTCTGGCCACGTTGGTGGTCCTGGCTCTCAGCATGTTGAACTATGATTCCCTGTTCAGGATCTGAAGTTATTCTGAATTTAGCCTCATCTTGATATATGTTTTCCATTTCTTCGATTTTATTTTATTTTTTCTAAGCCATTTGTGAAAAGGAAAGGGATTCTTCTTGAGGACGAAGCATCTTTCCTCCATTAATGAAGCCATCACTAACCAGGACCCCCTCCCGAGAGAGTCTTGGAGGAACCAATGTGTCCTGACAGCACAGAGCAAAGGGTATGAACCTTGGAAAGGCCAGGGGAATCCTGAACACTTCTCTCAGATTTTCTTCCATGAGCCGACTAAACCCAGAAAAATGCGCCTTAAATATATTTCCTACGCCTTTGGCAAATTCTGACCTCACTAATGTAAAAGAGCCTTTGAAATACATCACCCAGTTTTTCAGCATGGCTCCTAATAGCAGACTATTGGACACATTTTCTTAATCATCAATAGAGGTGAATTATGGTTCATTCTAACAAGAAAAGTGCTAATTTAAAAAGCGAGTGTACAAGGGTATGGGCACTCAGGTGCCATTTGCATTAAAATGTATTTAGCATGTGTATATTTACATGCGCTTAGGATATATGTTACATACCTCCTCTGGGGCAGATCAGTGGAGGGCTGAGAAACAGGAGAAAAGACAGGTTTTTATGTTTATTTTTTAAAAATTTCTTTTGAATTTCATATATCTTAGCATTCCTATCTATTATGCATTTAAATTTTTTTCTACTAAATATGTGGATATATGTATGGATATATGTATATATTATTATATTTATATTTACTAGAAAGAATTTAAATGTACAATTGGTGGGAATGCTAAAGAGACTTTTCCATTTGGGTGAATTACCCCTTAGGACAATTTTCTTATTTTCATCTATCTGCATTAAAAAGGGAAATAATTTCCATGC
The DNA here is from genome assembly GCF_018350155.1 of Leopardus geoffroyi. NCBI lineage: Eukaryota > Metazoa > Chordata > Mammalia > Carnivora > Felidae > Leopardus > Leopardus geoffroyi. The sequence goes on along the minus strand of NC_059334.1, from coordinate 49,618,407 downwards.
CTATATCTTTGGCAAGCCCTCTAACCCTACTTTGCTTAAATTGCTTCAGGCTGCTGCAAACACATTCAAGGTTTGCTTTCTTTGCTTTTCAGCTCCTCACTCTCTTGGGAGCCACTTTAAAAATTTTCTGGCTAAGAACTCACCCCACCTCTCCCTGCCCCACCAGCAAAAGGTGCAAGAAATCTAAAACATAAATACTGGAAAATTGATTTTTGATAAGAACTTAAGACATAATATTTATATAAACTTTGGTTCTTGCAAAGTGCCTCGAATATTCTGGATGTTGAACGATAAGGAGAATGCAGCTTTCAGCAGCAAAGTCAAGGTGACCTAAAATCGTTTACATGTGGACGGACAGAGGAATTAATAAGTGGATGGTGTAAGTTATGAATCGCTCCTCCACATTCAGGTGCAAGAGGCATCACATTTCTTAATTTTTCTAAATCAAATTACACCTGGCTCCTAGCGTCTACTCCTCTTACTAACAGGGTTAACCAGAAACAGAATACTGGCTATTCTTGGGGCTCCCTTCCCTTCAGTTAGATCAGACAAGGATCCTGGGGCTAACAAGTCCAGGGAAATAGGCAAAAGCTGCTTCTAGGCCTGTGGGGCTGACAATTGTAATTGTCGCTGCTGTTTTCTCTCTGCTGCATGATTCTCCTGTCACCTGTAGGGCACTGGGGTGGGAAATGCATCTCACACCACATGATTGGCCAGAGGGAGTGTTTGCCACAAGCTGGGCTCAGAAGCAGCAGAATGTGATTTCTAGCTGCCATGCAGCCCCGAAGGATTGATTCCCATACTCTCCAGAGGCTTCGCTGCACCCCAGACATGGGTGTTGGTTGGGGCATAGATTCCCCAGGCTCATTTGCCTGTGCTGCCCTAGGCATCTTCCCAGTCTTGGAAATCCCATCTTCCCTCTTTTTACTTATACAAAAAGCACAATTTCTTTTGAATGCTTAGTTTCTGAAACAAAAGCTGGTGTCTTCAAGGCCACCATCCTATCTTCCGAAATTTGGGGCTTGGGTGTTGAGGTCTCAGGAAGACTGTGGCTGTTTCTCTGAGCAGTGGGTTGATGCTGGCCCTGGTAGGTCCACAGCAACAGCGCCTCCGGCAAAAGGGCAGCCTTTGTTTCCTCTCTGCCCATCTTACACTCACCTTTTACACTCCTTCGAGCCACCATAGCCTTAGAGCTCTTCTCCTGTTCCACCAGGAGAGCCAAGCGCATGTTATTGCTGCCCTGAACACTTTAGTTGCTCTCTGGTCCCAGGTCTCCAAGCTCTGTCACTCTGTGCTGCCCAGGGTGGATGCCTGGCTCCAAGGTTCTGGAAAGAGCAGATTTTATGGCTCACCCTTGGGTGGCAACACCCTTCTGCTCTTAGTTATCGGGTGTGGCTTCCTCTGCCCCAGGGAATGAGGTGCCTGCAGGAAGTTTGGAAGCTTCCATTCACGACTTTGTAATATATGGCCCCACCCCAGCTTTTGCAGTGTATAGAAAAGTGGTTTTCAAACTTTGGCTGTGTTAAGAAATCATCTATCTGGGGTGCTTAAAGGACACACCATCTGAGCATCTGAGACCGTCGGCCTTGTGGAAGATGACTTCTAACCACTCCCGCAGTTAATTCTAGCCTGGCTGGTGCTTGGAGCTCTCAGTGAGAAACGTTCCTTACATTTACCCAAAGTCTGTCCTCAGAGTTACTCTAAAATCTCCACTCATTTTTCCAATGGCATCTCCATTTCCAGAAAGTGGCCAAGCAGGGCCTTTCTGTGTTGAAACCTGCTTTTAAATTTTATCTTATATTTTTTAGATGATAAAGAGTAATACGTGTTCAAGTTCAATGTACACAACACAGGTGTGTCTGAATAAAATGTTAATAATGCCCGTCCCTTCCCCCAGACTCACAGCCCAAAGGTAACTGATGTTAAGGCATCGGTACGCAACCCTTCACATTTTTCTTAGTGATCCAAAACTTCTATAAACAGAGGTAGAGGATATTTTTCCTAATAAATGAAAACAAAAACAAATACAAAAGTGAGCACTTTTTATTTTTATTTGTTTCTGTAACCTAACATTAAATAAATGGACCTCTGTCATCTAAACAATAAATCCTGCCCTGCATCAGCACAGAGCCTGGATCCTGCTTCAGATTCTGTGTCTCCCTCTCTGTCTGCCCCTCCCCCTCTCACGCTCTGTCTCTCTCAAAAAATGAATAAACATTAAAAAATTTTTTTAAACAATAAATCCTGGACATCTCTCTAGGTCAATTCAAATAGATCCAGTCTTTTCTTTTACATATTATTTCATATATTCCATAATATGGCTGCACTGTAACTAAGTCTTTCTGAGTCTCTTGTCTTTTTCACTTTTTTCCTTTCCCTACTCCACCAGGGTGCCTTATTTTCTCCTCCTCTTTCTTCTGGTTTATACAAATAATCTTGTAAAATCTTTGAACCCTCCAAGCCCCATGGTGACTTCGTGCAATTAGGAAAAAAGTCCTCCCAAGACATTTTACAATGAGAAAGCTGTCATAAAATATATGTAAATCCTTGGTGACTAATCAGGAAACATGTCTTAGAGCTCACAGCTGTACAGCCTTGTGCAGTGGCTGTCACTCTCCCAACGTATTCGTGTCTTTATGACACGAAATCCCTGACCAATGCACAGGTATACTTTTAGTTTTAATAGCTTCTGTCAAATTACATTCCAAAGAAGTTGTAATACTACAATGCATGCAACTCATTAACCACACTCTCAATCGCATGAATTTCTAATTTGAAGATAAACGCTTTAAAAATGTTATTGCTTCATTGTAAAATGATATAAGCTTATTGTTAAAAAAAAAAAAAAACAACAACAAAACCCAGAGTTCTGGGATGCATGGGTGGCTCAGTCAGTTGAGCATCCGACTCTTGATTTTTGATCAGGTCATGATCCCAGGATCGTGAGATCAAACCCTGTGTCGGGATTCATGCTGAGCTTGGTTCCAGCTTAAGATTCTCTCTCTCCCACTCTCTCATCCCCACCCCTGCTCATGTGCATGGGCACATGCATGTGTATGCATGTTCTCTCTCTAAAAAAAAAAAAAAAAAAATCTCCAGAGTCCCAATAGCCTAAGATGGTCATTGTTAATACTCAGGTCAGCATTTGTTTTGACATTTCCTTATGCCCATTGACATGTATGCTAATACTCTCAAATGAGTGGTATCACATTAAAACAGCTATTGTTTGACCTGCTTTTAAAACTCAGTTTTGTGTTGGGAATCTTTTTCTAGGTCAAGGAATGGAGATTTGCAGCACTATTTTCTGGGGGTACACGTATTCTTTCCTACCTCACCTTCTGTGTACATGTACTATTTCCCACCCTCACTTTCTGGGACACATGTATGCCTACCTGTCCCCATTTCCAACTGTTGGAGGTACTATGTTTTGGGTTCGTTTTTTTACAGATGATAGATAATTACATATGAAAATATCTGAAGGTATGGGCTTTTCTTCAAAGATGTGAACTTACTGTTAAAGCAAATATTTGGATTTTTGAATTATTTATTTAATTAAAAAAATATTTATTTTTGAGAGAGAGAGAGAGAGACAGAGTGTGAATGGGGAAGGGGCAGAGAGAGAGGGAGACAACAGAATCTTAAGCAGGCTCCAGGCTCTGAGCTGTCAGCACGGAGCCCAATACGGGGCTTAAACCCATGAACTGTGAGATCATGACCTGAGCTGAAGTCAGATGCTTAACCAACTGAACCACCCAGGTGCCCCTTGAATTATTTATTTTTTAAATGGTACTTATATTATGCTTTATTGACGTGCCCCTGGTCTTTAGTTTTGCAACATGTTCTATCCTTTTTTTTTTCTTTTTAATTTGGAAAGTATAGCATTTTTTTGGTTGCATGTTCATAATGGTAAGTAATAACCTTAAATCTACCTTTAAAATTTTTAATAAAATTCTTAAACATTTTGTTCAATATTTCAATTTTAGAAATAAATAACTGTACATTGTCACCCAAGATGAGGAAATAAGCATAGATAATTTTCACTCACTGCTCATCATGCCCCAATTTTTTATTCCATGTTCTGGAAGTTTTGCTCACTGGTACTATTGTAAATTATTAATATTTTTACATTGAGAGGATTTTCCTTTTAAGAAGGGGAACTATAATTACCTAAGTTATTTATATTTAATTTTCTTTATTTTTCCTTATTATGATGTACTTGAATAGGTAAACTGCACATGTTTAAAATGTACACTTTGAAAAGTTTTGACACATGTCTGTGAAACCATCACCACAATCAAGATGAGTGTATCACTCACCCCTAAAAGTTTCCTTGTGTCCTGTGATAATTGCTCCTTATTGTCCCCCTCTGATTCCCCTCTTCAGATGACTAATGATCTCTCCCCTGTCACTATAGACAAATTTGTATCATCTAGATTTTATATAAATAGAACCATTCAGTGTGTAAGCTTTTTGCCCACCTACTTTCATAGTATAATTATTTTGAGATTTGTCGATATCTCCATGTGTATTAATAAGTTAACTTCTATTTATTTCTGAATGAATTCCATTGTACAGATATATGGTTGACCCTTGAACAATGCAGGTTTGAACTGCGTGGGTCTCCTTATGCACAGATTTTTTTTTAGTAAGTACAATACAGTGCTATAAATGTATTTTCTCTATTTTTTCTCTTAGTAACATTTTCTTTTCTCTAGCTTACCTTCGTATAAGAATACCGTATATATTGGGGCACTTGGGTGGCTCAGTTGGTTATGTGTGAGACTTGGTGTCAGCTCAGGTCATGATCTCACGGTTCATGAGTTCGAGCCCCACATTGGGGTCTGCGCTGGTAGCACGGAGTCTGCTTGGGATTCTTTCGCTGCCCCTCCCCCGTTCACTCTCTCTGTCTCTCCAAATAAATTAATAAACTTAAAAAGAATAATACCGTATATAAATAAAATGTGTGTTAATTGACTGCGTTTGTTGTTGGTAATGCTTCTGGTTAACAGGAGACTATTAGTAGTCAAGTTTTTGGGGAGTCAAAAGTTATCTGTGAATTTTCAACTGCACAGAACGTTGTTGGTGTCTCAACCCCCCTGCTGGTCAACGGTCAACCGCAACACAACTGTTTATTCATTCTCTTGCTGACGGACATTTGTGTCTTTTTCAGTATTAGGCTGTTACAAATAAAGCTGCTTGGAACATTTTGGGTGAGTTTTGCATAGACGTGTGTTTTTATTTTTCTTGGAAGGATACCAGGGTGCACGGTTGCATCATGTAGAAGGTGTAATGCCTAACTTCAAAAAAAAAAAAAGTTTAATTTTTTAAGAAACTAAAAACCTATTTTCCAGAGCAGTGATGCCATTTTACAATACCGACAGCAATATATGAGAATTTAGTTGCTGGTCATCCTTGCTAACATTTGGTGTCTTTTTAATTTCAGAGATTCTAATAGGTGCATAGGGATCTTGTGATTTTATATTTTATTTTCCAAATGAGTAATGATGTTAAGCATATTTTTATGTGCTTCTTCACCATTCACTTGTCCTCTTTGGTAAGATATCTGTTAAAATCTTTTGCCCATTTTTCTTCGGTTGCTTGGTTTCTTATTGTTGAGTTTTGAGAGTTCTTTATGTATTTTGCATACAAATACTTTATTATTATGCAAGTATTTTCTCCTATAATTTGCCTTTTAATTCTCATAATAGTGTATTGGCAGAGCTGAAGGTCTTAATTTTGGTGAAGTCCAATTTATCAATAAATATTTTTATAGGTCATTTTTTGCTATTATAGCGAAGCAATCTTTGCCCAACCTAAGGTCACTGGAGTTTTCTCCTAGAATTATAATAGTTTGATATTTTATACATAGGTCTATGGTTCATTTTAAATTAATTTTTGTGTACAATGCAAGGTATCGGTTAAAGGGGTTAATCCATTGCAAAATACAGATTATCATTTTTTTTCCAGCGCCATTTGTTGAAAAGACTATCCTTTTGCCATTGAATTTTCTTTGCACTTTTGTTGAAATTGCTCATGAATGGGTAGGGTTATTTTTGGGCCTCAGATTCTACTCTACTGATCAATTTGTCTATCTCTATGCCAATTCCACACTACCTTGGTTACTGTATTTTTATCTTGGAATCAGGTAATATTAGACCTGCAAACTTGTCATTGTCTTGCAAATTGGTTGGTCTCTTCTAGGTCCCTTGCATTTGCACATGAATTTTAGAATCAGTTTGAAAACTTCCACAAAAATCTATGCTGGGATTTTGGTTAGAATTGCATAGGTTCCGTGGACCCATTTGGAGACAGTTGTTATCTTTTTTTTCTTAAATTATTTTTTTAACGTTTATTCATATTTTGAGAGACAGAGCATGAGTGGGGTAAGGGCAGAGAGAGAGGGAGACAGAATCCAAAGAAGGCTCCAGGCTCTGAACTGACAGCACAGAGCCCAACGCGGGGCTTGAACTCACAGACTGTGAGATCGTGCGTGACTAAGTTGGATGCTTAACCGACTGAACCACCCAGGGGCCCCAGAGACAATTGTTATTTTAATAGTATTGAGTCTTTTGAGCCATGGGCATGATATATTCCTCTACTTACTTGGGTCTTTTAAAATTTTTTTCAGCATCATTTTGTAGATTTTAGAGTACAGGTCTTATGTATCTTTTACCACATATTGACCTATGTATTTCATATTGTTAGTGTTAATACTATTAATTTTTGAGTGTCAATTTCTGAATTTTCATTGTTAGTGTCTAGAAATACAATTAACTTTTCTATATTAATCTTTTGTATATTAATCCAATCTTGTTAACCTTATGTACTAGTTCTAGTAGTTTTTTATAGATTCTACAGGACTTAATATGTAGATAATTGTATCATCTGCACATAAATATAATTTTACTTCTTCCTTTCCAAGCTGGATGCCTGTTGTTTCTGTTTCTTGCTTCACTGTCTTGGCTAGAACCTTCATTTTGATGTTGAATTAAAAGAAAGAAAAGGTTAACTATGGGGGTGATGGATATGGTAATTAGTTTGGTTGTAACCATTTCACCCTGTATGCACCTATCAAAACATCACATTGTACACCTTAAATATATACAACTTTTATTTGTCAGAAAAAAAGAAAAAAAACAGTGGTGAGAGCACGTGCCTTGTTTTGGACCTTGGGGGAACCATTCAGTCTCTTACCATTAAGTGTGAGATTAGCTGTGGGCTTTTGTAGAGGACTTTTATCAGATTGAGGAAGTCCATTCTATTACTAATTTGCTGAGAGTTTTTTTTTCTTAAATTTTATTTTTGGGATAATTGGTATTCTGATTTAAGAAATAACACAGAGAAATCCCATAAGGCTTTTACTATTTCCCCAATGATAGCATCTTGCATAACTATTGTACAATTTCACAACCAGGAAATTGACATTGATACAACCATTGACCTTATTCAGATTTCACCAGATTTGTGGTTTCATTTGCCTATGTGTGTGGGCGTGCATGCGCGTGTGTGTGTGTGCGTGTGTGTGTGTGCGTGTAGTTCTATGCAGTTTTGTCACAGGTGTAGATTCATGTTACCACTCCCACAATTAAGATACAAACAATCCATCACAAGGGTCTCTAAAGCTAATCTTTCATTTCCATAGCTGCCTCTCTTCCTTTTGTCCTACGGCCTGACAACCACTATCTAGTTTTCTAATACCACAATCTATTCTTTGTCTCTATAATTTTGTCATTTCAAGTATTTTATGTAGAAACATATAGTATGTAACCTTTTGGGAATGGCTTTTTTCACTCAGCACAAGGTCCTGGAGCTCCATCCAAGTTGTTACATGTACCATGGTTCATTCTTCCCTGTTCCTCAGTAGTTTTCTAAATCTTTAGTATCTGAAATTTTTACTATGTTGGGTCTTCCAACCCCTGAATATGGTGGACCATAGTTTGTTTCAGCATTCACCCATTAAAAGACATTTGAGTTGTTTCCAGTTTTAGCTATTACAAATAAAGCTGCTATGAACATTTGTGTGTATGTTTATATAAACATAAACCTGGGATAAATTTCTTAAGGACAAATGGTCAAGAGTATAATTACTGGATCATATGATAATCGTCATCAGTGAAACGTCCTCCCATTTTTTTTGGCCATTTTCTAATTGGATTGATTTTTTTAAATTGAGTTTTGAGGGTTCTTTGTATAGTCTAGATAGTAGTCTTGGGTTAGATATGTAGTTTGCAAATATTTTCTCCCAGTCTGTAGCTTATATTTTTATCTTCTTCATAAGGACTTTCACAGAGCAAAAAGATTTTAATTTTGATGAGTTCCAATTTATCAGTTTTTCCTTTTATTGATTGTACTTTCATTACTACTTTTTTTTTTTTAGCGTTTATTTATTTTGAGAGAGAGAGAAAGGGAAAGAGAGAGAAAAAACAGAGAGAATGAGCAGGGGAGGGGCAGAAAGAGAGGGAGAGAGAGAATCCCAAGCAGGCTCCACGCTCAGTGAGGAGTCTGACACGGGCTTAATCTCACAATCATGAGATCGTTCCCTGAGCCGAAATCAAGAGTCGAACACTTAACAGATTGAGCCACCCAGGTGCCTCAGGTACTGTTAGTACTGCCAAAGACTTTCTCTGGTGTTTTATTTCCTAAAAGTTTTATAGTTTTACATTTAAGTTTGTGATTCATTTTGAGTTAATATTTGTACAAAGCATAAGGTTTAGGTTTTTTTTTTTTTTTTTTTTTTTGGCTTATGAATGTCCAATTACTCTAGAATCATTTGTTAAAAAGAGCCAACCATCCTTCCTCCTTTGAATTGCTTTTGCACCTCTGTCAAAGATCTATTGGGCATATTTGTATGGATCTACCTCCAGGTCCCATTGATGTATTTATGTGTCTATCTCTGCTAATACCACACTTTCTTGATTACTGTAATGATAGATAAGCCTTATCATTGGCTAAAGTGATTTCTCCCACTTCCTTACCCTTTTCCAAAAATGGCTTCACTACTCTAGGTTCTCGCCTTTCCATATAAATTTTAGATAAGCTTCTCTTATTTTAAAATCTTGCTGTAATTTTGTTAGAAATTCTATTGAATTTGGAGATCAATTTGGGGAATATGGGAATTTTACTATGTTGAATCTTCCAATCCATGAATATGGTATGTCTCTCCATTTATTTAGATCTTCTTTTATTTATTTCATCACATTTTGTGAGTTTCAGGATACAGATTCTGTACGTGTTTTGTTAGAATTGTACCTAAGTATTTTGGAGAAGTCATTGTCAATTGTATCATGCCTTTAATTTTGGCTTCCACATGTTCATTTTTTGTGAATACAAATTTGACTGATTTTTTTGTGTTGATCTTGTATCATGTAACTTTGTTGAACTCCCTCAGTTCTAGGGTTTGAAAACTGTTTTTGTAGATTCCTTAGGATTTTCTATATACACAATTGTGTTATCGCAAATAACAATTTTAAATCTTGCTCCAATTTGTATGCTTTTAATATTCTTTCATTACTTCTGTCACTTCCATTACTATGTTTAATAAGTGTGATGGAGGGGCACCTGGGTGACTCAGTCAGTTAAGCGTCTGACTTTGGCTCAGGTCATGATGTCATGGTTTGTGAGTCTGAGCCCCGCATCCGGCTCTCTCCTGTCGGCACAGAGCCTGCTTCAGATCCTCTGTCCCTCTCTCTCTCTTCTTTTTCCTCACTTGTGCTCTCTCTGTCTCAAAAATATAAATACTTAAAAAAACTAAGTGTGATGAGACAGGACATCTTTGCTCTATTCTTGATTTTAAGACTAACGCATTCAATCTTTCACTATTATGAGTGATGTTCTTGTAGGCTTTTTGTGGATATTCTATACCAAGTTTTGGTAGCTCGCCTCTATTTCTAGTTTGCTGGAAGCTTTTATCATGATTTTCGACATTGGATTTTTTATCATGGCTTTGGATTTTGTCAAAAGCTTCTTATGTATCAGTAGGTATGGTCATATAACTTTTCCTCTTTAACCTCTTGATATGGTGGATTATACTGATTGATTTTGAAATGTTGAACCACCTTCATATTCTTTGGAATAAGCTCTCTATTTGGTCATGGTGTAAAATTGTTTTTATGGATTGCTGAGTTTGATTTGCTAATATTTTCTTGTAGATTGATATGTCTAGGTTTCTGAAATTAAATGATTCTGCAGTTTTATTGTATTGTTAAAATGAGTTGGGAAGTATTATCACCTCTTTTGTTTTCTGTAAGAGATAGTGGAAAATTGGTATGAATTCTTCTTTAAATGTTTGGTAGAATTCTCCCGTGAAAGCTGCTGAGCCTGCACCTTTCTTTTGGGAACTTTTAAATTACAAACTCCGTTTCTACACTTTTAGGACTCTTCAGACTTTTAATTTCATGTCAGCTGAATTGTGATAGTTTGTAATTGTCAAGGAATTGATCTATTTCTTCTGAGTTGTTTAATTTATGAATGCAAAGTTGTTTACAGTATTTCCTTATTATTCCTTTAGTAGCTGTGGGAATTTGTAGCGATAACCCTTGTTTTAAATCTGATATCAATGAGTTAGTAATTCTTAGAGGTATTGTTTTTCTGCTTCCAATTTCATGTATTTCTGCTTGTATCTTCATTATTTCCTTCCTTCTGCTTGCTTTGTACTTATTTTGCTCTTCTTTTATAGTTTCTTGAGGTAGGCACTTAGATTGTTGATTTGAGACATTTTCTGTCTTCTAAATTTTTGTTTTTAACGTTTTATTTATTTTTGAGACAGGGAGAGACAGAGCATGAACAGGGGAGGGTCAGAGAGAGGGAGACACAGAATCTGAAACAGGCTCCAGGCTCTGAGCTGTCAGCACAGAGCCTGACGCGGGGCTCGAACTCACGGACCGCGAGATCATGACCCTAGCCGAAGTCGGCCGCTTAACCGACTGAGCCACCCAGGCGCCCCTTTCTGTCTTCTAATGTAAGCATTGTAGTGTCATAAATTTACTCTTGACACTACTTTAGCTGAACATCATGTTTTGACTTGTTGTATTTTAAGTTTCATTCACTCCAATGTACTTTATTTCCTTTGAGATTTCCTTTTTGATCTATGGGTATATTTAATTTCCAACCGTTTGGAGATTTTCCTGTTATCTTTCTTACGCTGATTTCTAATTAGTTTATGCATTATGAATGTAGCGGCTTCTGCTTTTTAAAAATCAGTTTTATTAATGTTTGCTGTAGGTGTGACAACATACTTATGCAATAGCTCGCTCTTACATTTTACTAGTTCAAGTGAAGGCAGAAGCCTTATTTCCATTAGGTCCCTTTATCTTCCCCTCTTTTTAAATATGATTGTCTTAAGCTTTTCCTCTACACATTGCATCAGAAGGTGTTATAATCTTTGCTTTACCTATCACATCTGAGTTAACTAACTCATGATAATTATATTTGGTATTCTTTCAGCCATTCTGATATTCTCTCCCTCTCTCTAAGTTCTGAACCTTCTGTTATCATTTCCTTTCTGCTTAGAGAACTTCCTTGAAGTGTTCCCTAAGGGTAGGCTTTCCAGGGACCAATATTCTTAGTTTTTCTCCATCTGAGAATTTCTTTATGTGCCCTGCCTTCCAGAAGGAGGTTTTAGCCAGATGTGGAATTAATAGTTGACCATATTTTCCTTTCAAAACTTGAAAAGTGTTGTGCCGCTTTCTCTGATCTCCATGTTTCAGGTGATAATTCCGCTGTCATTCAAATTGGTAATCTCCTATAAATAATGCATCATTTTTCTCTGGCTGCTTTCAAGGTTTTTTTTTTTTTTTTTTTTTTTTTTTTCCAAGTCTATTAGATTTTGGAAATTTAATTATAATGATATGTCATCTTACGGATTTCTCTGAGTTTATTCTATTTGGATTTCACTCAGTTTCTTAAATCTGTAGATTTGTTTTTTCATCATTGGGAAATTTCTGTCCATTATTCTTTCAAATACTCTTTTAGTTCAGTCACTCAGCTTTCTTTTAGAACTCACATGGTACAAATCAGCTCTTTTGTTGTTGTTCTACGGGTCTCTGAGACTGTGTTTTCTTATTTCGATCTATTTTCTCTCTGTTGCTCACATTGGGTAAATTCTACTCAAGCTCACCGATTCTATCCTCTGAAAGCTCCACTTAACTATTGAACCCATCCAGCCAGTTTTTTATTTTAATTATTATATATTATGGACAGAGTTGTGTTTCCATAAAATCCATATATTGAAGCCCCAACTTCAAATGTGACCGTACTTGGAGATAGGGCCTTTATAAAGGTTATTGAGGTTAAATGGGATCTTAAGTGTGGGGCCCTAATTCAATAGAACTGGTGTCCTGATCAGCAGAGTGAGGGAAACCGAGGCTCTTTTTCTCTCTCCGAGCTTGTACAAAGGAAAGGGCATAAGGGAAACATGTGAGATAGTGGCTGTCTGCAAGCCAGGAGGAGAGCTCTCACCAGAAACTGAATGTTCCAGCACTTTGATCTTGGTCTTCTAGCCTCCAGAAACGTGAGAAAATAAATTTCTGGTAAGTCACCCAGCTGTGGTATTTTGCTATGTATGGCAGCCCAAGAAGACTAACACATTGCATTTTTTAGTTTTACGATTTCTATTTTTTTTAAATCTTTATACCTTCGTTTATTTGTTGAGATTTTCTATTCTTCATGTTTTTCAAGAGAATTGATTGTTGCCGATAGAAGCATTTGTATAGTATTTGCTTAAATATCCTCGTCAGATAATTCTACCATCTGACTTATCTGAATGTCGTGTGTATTGTTTCTCAGGTTGTGATTTTCCTGGCCCTTGGTATAAGTGATTTTCAGTTGTATTCCGAATATTTTAGATGCCATATTATGAAACTCTGGGTTTTATTTGATTTTGTTTTCGCCGGTGACCCCCCTTTTGAGGTGTAGCATTTGGGCCGGGTGGGTGGGTTTATCATGCTTTCTGCTAACACAACCTCAACACTGGCGTCCTGCGAGTGACTGGGGAGGAGGTCCAGCTTCTCCCGAGGTTCCTGCTGACACCATCCTGGTGAAGTAGAGACTGACAGTCTCCAACTTATTACCTCTGAGTGGAGGTGTAAGCTCAGTTCCCTGCTGGGTGCCTGGCACCAGGGAGGGGGGCGTGAAGGGTTGACTACTGCTCTGTTGCCCCAGGATGGGCAAGGAAGCTCTACTGCTTTCTACCGAGACCTGCTGACACCAGGGAGGAGGGCGGGGGAGCAAAGTGCCAACTAACCCTGCCTCGGACCAGCCAGTTCCACCTCCTTGGTGCCGCATGGCAGAGGAGACTCATTTCCCTCTGGGTATGTGAACACCGTGGAGGGACAGCGGAGGAAGCATCAACCAGGTTGGGGTGGAGTCTAGCTGTCCACTTGGTCCCACTGACAGTGGACAGGGGGTATCGTTTGGTCCTGCTCCACATTGTCTTCTTTGGTCTCCGTGATGCTGGCTGCATCTTGAGGTTTAGCTTCCCAGGGGGCTCTAATGACACCAGGGGTAGGGAACAGAGGAGTTCTGGGTAGTCCTGACTCACACTGACTCACTGACACTGGGCAGGGGTAGAAGCTGACCTTATTGCTGTGGTTTTCGTCCTGTTTCTTTTCTTTTCTTTCCTTTTTTTTTTTTTTTTTTTTTTTTTTAGGGTTAATGGAGGTTTTTGGATTTGTGGGTTTATAATTTTGCACACATTTGGAACATTTTCAGCAATTCTTCAAATATTTTTTCAGTCTCCTTCAGGGTCTCAGTTTATACATATATTTGGCTGCTTGAAATATTCCCATAGTTTGATAATGCTCTTTTCTTTTTTTTTAAATTATTATTTCTTGGGTGCCTGAGTGGCTCAGTCGTTAGCATTTGATTTTGGCTCAGGTCATGATCTCACAGTTCCTGAGTTTGAGCCCTGCATTGGGTGAGCTCGAGCCCTGCTTTAGGTGAACACGAGCCCTCTTTGGGTAAAACACGAGTCCCGCTTTGGGTGAGCCCTGCTTCTCTCTGTCTCTCTCTCTTTTACCCCTCCTGGGATTCTCTCTCTCTCTGCCCCTCACTCACTTGTGTCCTCTCTCTCCCTGTCTCAAAAAAATTATTATTTCTTTCTGTTTTCACTTTGAGTGGTTTCCATTTCTATGTGTTCACGTTCACCAATCTTTTCTTTTGCAATGTCTAATTTGCTATCAATCTCATCTTGTGTATTTTTTATCTCACACTTTGTAGTTTTTATTTATAGAAGTTAAATTTATTTTGGTCAGTTTTATGTGTTCCAGATCTTTATTTAATATGTTCAGTATTCTACCTTTTTGGACATATGAAAATAAGTCATAGCTTTTTCTTTTAATTCTCTAGTCTAGTAAATAAATCATCCGTTTCATTTCTTGGTCAGTTTCATTCAGCAAATTGATTTTTCTCCACACTGTGGGTTGTATTTTCTTGCTTCTTTGCATGTTTGATATTTTTTTTCAGATGCCATATATACCTTGTTAGATGCTGGATATTTTTGTCTTGTTCTAAATATTTTTGAGCTTTGTTTTTGGACTTAGTTAAGTTACTTAAAATATAACTTCTTTTATATTTAATTTTAAGTAGGTTAAATGTTCACTGTAAGTTTTTTAATAGTTATGTTCCCAATTGGATAATACTTAATTTAGATTAATATGCTTTTGCTAGATTATGTTTTCAGGAATAATTATCAGGAAGTTTCATGGATCATCCACATTTGGATGCTTACCTATCTTAAGATGGATTTCTGTTGCTGATAATCTAGACATATGACAACTTGGGGAGTACTAGAGCCCCTGTTACACTTTTCCCTTCAAATTTCTATAGTTTCATTGTGTTCTTTTTTTTTTAATGTTTATTTATTTTTGAGAGAGAGAGAGAGACAGCATGAGCGGGGGAGGGGCAGAGAAAGAACGACAGAGAGGGAGACACAGGGTCCAGGCTCTGAGCCGTCAGCACAGAGCCCGATGCGGGGCTCAAACTCACAAGCTGTGAGGTCATGACTGAGCCGAAGTCAGATGCTCAACCGACTGAGCCACCCAGGCGCCCCAGTTTCATTGTGTTTTATATGTAGAAATGCTGAGAAGATTACAGCTTGCTAATAGTTTTCTTTTTAAGATTCCAGTTTTTACTTCTTCAAGGAGTCAATGATTCTTCGTTGGACAAATCTTGATGTTTTCATCCGATACTTTTTTATTGGGACATATTAAGCCTTTGCCTTGTATTTATGTTTTCTTTCCTTGAAAGAACAGTCCTATTTATGTCTAGATACATTTTGTATCTTGAAATTTGGTTTCTAGTATTTACTTAGGTAAACTAATTATTTTTATGTTAGATTTCAATTTCTCTCCTATTTATCTCTGATATTTTCACTCTTGTCCCTTTCATTTCTTTACTTGTTGTCCTTTGTCTACCATTAATGTTTTCTTCTTTGTTTCCTTGGAGTAAATCTCCCACAGTGTTCTCTTCAACTACCTTTTGTATACTGCATGCTTTCTCCGCCCCCCCCCCCCCCATCCTTTCCTCTTCCTTTTCCTTCTCCTTCTCCCTTACTAATCCTATATGTTCATCTCTTCCCCTGTTAAAGTTTTTTGTTGTTGTTAAAGTTTTATTTAATATGGAACGTTGTCATTTTAAATATATTTGTCTTTAAATAGAGTCAGTTCTATTTGAATTTGATAACCAAAATAACATGGGTAGAATTTTCTTGACTCTACCTTTTCTTTTCTTTTTTCTTTTCTTTTCTTTTCTTTTTTCTTTCTTTTCTTTTCTTTCTTTTCTTTTCTTTTTTTTTTTACATAGACAATATTTTGATTGTCTCCTTGGGTTGAATTAAAAGAATGCATTAAACCCCCTATTAAGACAAAGGACATGCTGAGCTAGGAAGGAAACGGCAGTTATGATTCCATTTCATCTAAGAACCAGTGAGACAAATCTTACTCAATGTTTACTTACTGAATGGATGAACCACTGAATGCTTGCTGGACCTGTCTCACAGAAAAGTGCAGAGTTAGGTCGGAGGACGAAAGCCACACTGCTCATCGCCAAGGACTCTACAAATCCTGGGCTGAGGATCTCAGAATTAGCCAAGGCAGTGGTTGCAGGACAATGCATTTTGGTAAAACATTCCACTTTCTCTGAGACATCCAAGGTTTTTATCTCAAAGAAATTGTGCCACGTGTACTTGGGCTTTTTTGCATGACCACAGAACAATGATGGTTATTACAAATTAGAAGTCTGTGGTTGTGACCAAATTCCTGGAATGGGTGACTCCAAGGCCCCAGACAGGCAATGTCTGCCCTTCTAAGTGCAGACTGGGGAGGGAAGTCCCCAGGCAGTCCTGCCATTGATGTAACACATCTGTGCAGGATGCTCGGATGCTCAGTACAAAGCTCTCCTTTTCCAAACATTTCTACACGGCCATGTGGGAGTAGATCCCTTGAGGTACATTAAATCTGTGCTCTGCCGCAAGGCCCATGACTCCCAGCAGCCTTCAGGGATGGACAGTGTGTGTGATTTGGGGAGGTCACTGGGTCCCCTATCACTCTTGTTCTCTCTGCACTGTGACATTTTATGGAGAGTTCACACTCAGCTATGTCAGAGCTAAATGGTGCAGGCTGATTTGGTGTCACTGGCTAATGCCCTGGATTCTTTATTGCTGTAGATATGCATGTGTGAGGGACAGCTCAGACTCCCAGTCGCCCAGCTCTGCCCGTTTCCCTGCTGGATGGGACAGCGAGCCCACTCCTTCCTTCACCTCCTGTCAGAGCAAAGTTTTCGCCCTCGTCCTGTTTTGTATAACTGCCTCTCAGACATTGATTGAACTGAGAATTTTAACATTCACTTGTTACTGCTTGATCTGGCCTGTGATTCTGTGCGTTGATGGCTAAATGCACCAAGAGAGAGAAAGGACCCACAAATCATTTGCAAAAATAGATGGGAGATTTGCATCACTGAAATTAGGCTTGAATTGGTTAAGGAAGTCTCAATGAAAACTTAAAACTTATTGGATGTGCGTCACACAAAGTAGGTATTCTCTAGCTCACAATTCTTGCAGGGTATGAGTGGGATTATCCACCCTCCTCTAGGCCATGGCTGAATGATTCAAGGGAGGGGGGCCCGATCCAAACAGATCACATTCTCTCTTTCAGGACTATGAAAACTTGAGTGGAGACAGAAGAAACAGAAGGTGTTGGAGCACATTTATCTTAGGACAGAACCCTAGACCTAAGATCCATTGGTCCCCCTCTCCTCTGACATCCTCTCATTTCTGCCATGCCTCTTCGCTATTGTTTCTATTGACTGTGATCTCTGCCCTCAAGAGTCTGAAAATTGCCACAGCCAGTCCCCTGCTGTTGGCTATGGTTGTTAGACATGCCCCTATATCTTTTTTTAAATGTTAATGTTTTTATTTATTTTTGAGAGACAGAAAGAGACAGAGAGCAAGTGGGGGAGGGGCAGAGAGGAAGACATGGAATCCCAAGCAAACTCCAGGTTCTGAGCTGTCAGCACAGAGCTTGACATGGGGATCTAACCCACAGATCACGAGATCATGACCTGAACTGAAGTCCGACGCTTGACTGAGCCACCCAGGTGCCCCGCCCCTGTATCTTATCCTGGCACAGCTCAACGAAGCGTTGTCATAATCCAGGCTTCTGAGCTCACTGTGTCAAGGTACTCAAGCTCCACCTTGACCGCCTTCGAAGGTCACAAAACCCCAGCTATGGAAATAAAATGAAGATGGAGGTATATACCTTTCCAACAAATTTGCTCATAGATTTCTGGTCCATTGGAGTAAAACATTACCCACTGTGTTCAAGAATGTATCTACAGGTCCTAGAGTTATTATCGGCAACTGAAATGTATGCATTCATTTAATACATTTACTAACGATTATAATTTCAAGTTTGTGCTTGGTGTTTGATGGCAGGTAAACAAAACATGGATATTGAGTCAGTCACAAGGAATTTAAAATAGATAATAATGATTTACTTGTTAATTGGTGGGATAATACTTTTTTTTTTTTTAAAGTAGTTTTCATGTGCAGGATGGAGCCCCGATCTGGGACTTGAACTCATGATCCTGAGATCAAGACCTGAGCCGAGATCAAGAGTTAGATACTCAACCAACTGAGATACCCAGGCACCCTTTGGTGGAATAATTCTTTAATTTATTTAATGGCCATTCATCCATTCAACAAAGCTTTATAGAGAGCACTGTCATGGCAGGGCATGTGTTGGGGGAGACCAAGATAGGAGCAAGACATAGTGCCTGTTCCAAGGAAGCTTAAGGTGGGGAGGCAATCTTAAAAAATATCAATATGTGTTACTAAGCATGAGAAAAGACTTGTGGAATGAACTCGAGGAAGTAAATTTAATCCAGGCATAACTGAAGCCTAGTAGACTAGAAGTTTCTTGAAGTCATGCAGGTGGGAGATGGTAATTTAATTATAGTAATGGTAGTGGGTGTGTGCCAAAGAGATGTTGGCAATTCCCAGAGATATTGAAGCAGTAGCAACTATGGAACTAAGTGACTGGAAGGGATGGGGGTAGACAGTGAGGGAGAAGGAGAGTCGAGGGTACAGTCCATGCTGCTGAGTTAGAGAGGTTGGTAGATGTTGGTGGAGATAAAGATAAGAAAGAAAGTTTATGTGGGAAGTGTGCTGCTGTTTCCTCACATGGGCTGGTTAGATTCAAGTGGAAATGTTGAGAAAGTCTGAACTTAGGAGAGAATCTGGGCTGAGCATCTAAGTAGAGAATCATTTTCTAAAGAGAGGTAATAGAAGCCATGCAATTGGAAGAGATCACCAGAAAGAGTGGTTCGGGGCAGAATGGAATAGTTTAAGGCTTACCAAAATTTAGAAGAAAGCTTGGGAAAAAGAGTATGGGAGATAAGCGAAACAGGGACGAAGAGGGGGAAGAAAAAGTAGTAAGAGTGTGGCGGTAGGGAAGCCAAAGAGAGTATTTGGATTAGAAGGGACGAATCATTTCTTTTGAACACTACTGAAATGTAAATGGTGATGTGTACCAGGTTCTTAATTGATAACTTCTATTTTCTCTGAGTGGCAGGAGAGAAAGTGTTCTGATGAGAGTGAGTTTCAGAGGTTTGAGAACAAAATTTCTGGGCAACTTTCCAGCCTGATGTAGGAAGCAGGATGAGATAATCTATGTAATGTGCTTTGAATAGTGCATGGCAAAGATTAAGCTCTCAGTAAATGTTGGCAACTATTATAATGGTACCAAATTGTTCAGCTTTGTGGTTTTTCTCTAACAGTGATTAGCACCTGGAATATAAACACAAAAAAAGTTGGGCAAATGCACTAGTTCTGAGGGGGATTTTTCAAGAAGTGAGGTGGAAGAATAAGGGAGTTGTGAAAATTGGCAAGTGTGACAGAAATATTGTTCTGTGGAATCTTAACTGGATTAAAAAAACCCCACAAAACAAATGAGAAGACAAGAGAAGGCTGCTAGATAATGAGAAAATAGACGGTTTCTGGGCCAGAAAGTCTTGATGATGTTACCACACTGGTGCAGTGGGAGTAATTAAATGAAAAAGACTGTAGATGGAAGGTTGAGGAAGTGTGGGATTTGTAAATTTTGGACTTATGAACACAACAGTAATCGGTGATGACAATGTTCTGGGGAGACAATGGAAGCAAGTTGACCAAGTAGAATGGGGTGAAGGTCACTGAGCTTGTTGAAGGACTGAGAACTCAGGTATAGGGCCTGAATGTTAAAGTCACTCAGGAGTGGCAGGACTTGGAGGTAAGGGAGTGACCAGGAGGCTGGCATATGGCAGAGGTGGTAGCTGGAAGTGGGTGATCTATCTTCGGCTGTTTTCCTTAGAAGGCAAAGCTTGAAGCAGAGACTTGAGTGAAAGTTCTTTACTGGGACCCTAGGAGTAGGGGTGAGGGTCAGGGAGAGTGAAGCAAGAGAAGAGGAAAAGCCATATGTTATGCCGGCCACTCTATCAGGCTGCTGGTTGCTGGATCCCATGGGACAGTTTAAGGAGTCATGTGAATGGGATCTCAGGATCTCCTCTATGGGGAGGAAGAGGGAAACATTTATCCATTGGCTCCCATCCCCATTAGTCAAAGAACCCCTGATAGGGTGTCATTGCTGCTAAATTTCTGGATTGAGCATCTGTGTACAAAGTAGGTTGGACAAAGAGAAACACTGAGGCAGGAAATGAGAGATCCATAGAGTGATGCTTCCAGGTTGTACCTGCATGAATGAAGGATGTTAACTCCTACAGAATACTGGCTGCTCCATGTGGCTAAAATAAGAGGGAGGTGAGGCTGAGAGTATCTGAGAGGATGCCCAAGAGGTGTCCACTGAGGCCACCCCTTGTCCCAGACATATCTGCTCATTTCACCCGTTCATTCCCATCTGTCACAAGGTCGGCTTCAAGGTAGTGGCTGGCAATCTCTATAAATATTTAATTTAAAAGTATTATTGAAACAAGCTATAGTCACTACTGCAGCTCTCTATGTGGCAATAACTAGTATTCAATGATTATTCCTCCACTATCCATTGTAGATTTCCCTCACCCTTGGCCAAGACTTGGGCTGGTCTGGGTCACTTGCTTGGAGTGGGAACTTTGACCTTCTCACCCAAAGCATTGAAGTCCTTGGTTCTCTTGCCTTGTTACCTGAAAGTTGCTGCAACTTACTATTTACCATCATCACTGGCTAATGGAAACCTCAAGAGATGTACCAATAAATCACCTGGGTTCTATATAGGCCCTCCCTGAATCCATCACATAGGAGAGGCCGTAGCTCCTCAGACCAGTCAGGATCCAGAGCTCCCACCAATAACTCCTTTTTTTTTTTTTTTGCCTACTGATTCACTGGCATTAATGGTCCAAAAGTGACTAGCTGAGAGTTCCAACTTCAAGTTGAATAGAATCTTTATTGTGTTCACTTAGAGAAAATCTCTCCCCTGACCATCACTGTGCCATCCCTTGAACCAGGGTCTTTGATCTATCAAAGCCCAAGGCTGTAGTGACAGGAAGCACAGATTCCACGTAAGGATCAGTAACAGTGAAGGGAGAGGCCAGACTGACTTCTGTACTTTGCTTGATTTCCCCGATCCTCTAATCAGCTTGTTCTGGGCTCTGACCCATCCGCCAAGCCATCACCTCTTCCCAGAAGTGGTGGACTTAATACCTCAGACTACTTCCCCATACAAACTTACCAGCCATAGGGATTCTTGATCCTCTGTTCACCAGGAGGATTTTCCTTTACTCACGTCCTCTAGAGACCCTGGAGGGGATGGAAAATACAGTAGCAGTCTACTTCAACTGGTTAGCACCAGCTTATGCCAACTCAGGTATGGGAGCAGGCCTAGGTAGTTTCTCCTCTGGCAGCTGGTGGCAGGGAAGCTCCATGAATCCACGGATGCGAGCAGAAGGAGAGACATGCGTGCAACAGTGCGGGTGACATGGGAGACTGGGCCATCTGGTTATGTAACGTTCTGTTTCCTTTGGGTCCACGTAGATCCGATCTTGAACGTACCAGTTCCTCTGTGTACAGAATTGCTGCTGTGTCCACCCAAACTTGTGACATATGGGACATCCAGCCCCAGATCCAGGGTGCCTTGGCCTCCCCTGGCTAGGAACTGGTTTTTTCCAGGGCCCAGTGACATGCCTGGAGATGTTTTTCAAATAGTGAGTAGCTTTCGGCCATAGAAAGGTGACCACCTTGGGGTCTGTGAGCCAGCTCTGCTACAGGAACTTTCTGGACACTCTGCGGAATCCTGTTCCACCAGATACTGCATTGCCTAGGGAGCAGGGCAGTTTGCGTTCAGCTGGACTGGTGGTGGAGCCTTTTGTTGCTCTGGGCCCTACTCAAAATTGGCAGCTAATTGGATCATCTGATGAATGGATCATATCAATACTTCTAAGTGTGATCTGTGCTGTATTCCAAGTCTACGAAGCCTAGCAAACATCATCTGCTTTCTTCGTGGTGGGAGGTACAAGGTGCAACAGTGTGCCCTTTACCTGAGAGGAAATGTCCCAGCATATTCCAAACCACTGGACTCTACTGGATTCACCAGGGGGGGAAACCTTGTGGGATTTATCTCCCATCTTTTGGCTTCTGTGTGTCTTATGATTGCATCTATAGTACATTCATATTTTCAAATCAGAGAACTCTGCATTTCATACCTCTAAACGGCCAACCAAGTTGTGATTTACACCATTAGGTTTCTCAAAGGTCAATTCATTTATTTCCAGCTGAAAAATGGGACTATTAATGTCTACCCTATACTTATCACAGTGTTATAATGAGGGTCATATGAGGTAATAGACATAAAACACTTTAAACTGTAAAGCATTGTTCCAATATTAAATGATTGATATTATCTTTTTCTTTCTTCCTTCCTTCCTTCTCCCTCCTTCCTCTCTCTCTTTTTCTTTCTTTCTTTCTTTCTTTCTTTCTTTCTTTCTTTCTTTCTTTCTTCTCTCTCTCTCTCTCTCTGAAGGTTGAGAAAGGAGAGAGGAGTGGATTAGTGGTGTTCAGAAAAATCTTGTGAATTAAGCAAACAAGGGACTGCTCTTATTTATGTAAGCCTGTCCTCAGGATCCCCTAAGTCCTAGCTGGTGACCTGGGATCAGTAACTGAAGGGTGAAAAGGAACATTTCCAAGATCTGACTTCTTAATTTGTATCTCTCTTCTGTGGGGATACTTAAGTTGCAGCCAAGTTGTAACAAAACTCATCTTGAAAAGAAAGTTCACCAAGTATTTTATGAACTCTGTATACTGCAAGCCTAGCCGGTTATTCCACGAAGGGGGTTGGGAGGGTCCATGCCCTTGGTGCAGGCATTTGAGAAGGAGGGTAAGGTCCAGAAGCTCTCGGCACTGGCATACTATTTCAGTCTGGGAACTGGGTCTGGATGGATTGGATTTTCCCAGGGTTTCATTGCTCCTTGAGTAGAAGTTGTGCCCCGGAGTAAGCGATTTGACTCAGGAACGGATGGATGGCCAGGTGCATGGATTCCTAGGAATAATGACTGGAGCATCATGACAACTTGTTGACAGTGGCACAGGAAGACATTCTATGAGCAGACCTTGGGGATTTAGCTGTAGGAATGCGTTCTGTCCGGCCTCATTTGCACTCTTGCTGGGCTGTGCCCAGCTTGAAGATGGGGAGAAGGCCAAGGTGCTCCCTTGCAAGTCGGCTTTCTGGGAGCAACCATGTGCTGGAGATCCAGGCCTTTCTCCTGCGTGCAGCCGAAGGAAATAACTAGAAATACAGCTTCGTTATGGACATTGAACAAGCGTGACTTGCAAGATGCACTTTCAAAACAACATTTATTATCTGTGTGCTGATCACTTATTTTTTCCTGGTAATGTGGGGATCTGAAAGGACGCAGGTAGAGTCCCACAGGTACATGACAGTGAATGTTTAGTGGGACAGGATGGGAGACCAAAAGTCAAACTATTCTTCTTTCAACAGCTGTGCTTCATGTTTTTGGGCTGCTGACATCCAGCCTGACCTGATTCAAAAACCTTCTTTAGAAAGCAGTGTAAGTCTTCCTGAGCACTTATCTGCACATTTGGGGTAGTATATCTATCTATCTATTTTTCCCAGAATCAATTTCCAGACTTTTGGCAAAATCATGGCAAGTTAAATTAGTGAGGAACAATAAATTTGTAAAGGGTTAGGAACAAATTCAATGGAGTATTATTATTGCCTTTTCTAAATGCAACAATTCTAAAGCTGGTCTAGCAAGCTGAGAGTAGTCAGATAAATCCAACAACATTGTCAATATCTTGAGAAAACCAGTTTTCTTTGTGTCACACTACAATCTCAATTTCAAAGCTCCATAGTGCTGTAGGAAACAGGGCTAAAGATTTTTCCTGGTGTCTCCGTGGAAATATTATTTTATTGCATTATAAGGGAAAAAATACATGTAACTCTGTGAAAGAAGAAATTCACATATTTGTAAATGTTCCCAACACTTTCTAAATTTCTTGGGATTGCAATATAAACAAGAAAACCCTTAGGAATCATTTCACTTGTGAGCCTGCAGATAGTTCCTGTCTTTACTGGGTCACGGGGCATTTCCTCAGAGACCAGTGGTGTAAAGGCTGACCACAAAGGCTGAATCAGATGGGTTGGCCAAGCATCCCAAGGCTGTCCTTTATTTTGCTTTTGACTATGGGAAGTTATATCACCTTTATAGACCTGTACTTTCATTTGTAAAATTATGATAGAAATTAGCACCGATTTCGTAGACCCATTGTGAGAATTGATGACAACTGTGAAGTACTTATTAGCGTAGAACATAAAACTTTGAGGTGAGTTGATAAATGACGCCCTTTTCTATTTTTATTATTACTGTAAGGGACATTCATCAGAAGCCGAGTGAGTTGCACTCAATTAAAATTATAAAACACTTACTTTGTGCAAGACACTGTACCTCAAAGGACTAGAAGGCTATGGAGGAGCAGTGCTAGGGCACCTGAGGAATAGAAAAGGCCAGGCACACACATCCAGGTGCATGCACCAGCAGCCTGTGAACACCCCCCCCCAACACACACATACACACCAACACACACACACAGAGCAGAGCTCCACTCTTCAATATTTCATGTGCTCCCCACATTCCCCAGCCTCCCTTGCAGTGGGTCAGATGTTTTGGACCACAGATTGTGAGCAGAAGTGACAGAGTCACCCCTGTAATGAGCAGGTAAGAGCCAGTGTGCCTCCTCTTTCCCTGCCGTCAGGACCTTGGGGGCCATTGTCCTAGAGCACATAGCTCAAGGTGGAGGGGACTGCCTGAACCCCATCAAATATTGTGTGAGAACTTTGTGTGTTAAGTAACAGAGATATTTGCGTTAGTCAAAGAAGCTAGTCTTGCTCACCCCGTGGCACTTAACAAGACAGGGCTGAGCTCTAGAATGAATTCTGGGCAAAGGCAAGAACAGTATCTGTTGGTTGCTCTTATCAGACAGCTCATATATGGTTGATTTTTCATAAAAAAAGTCATACCTATTAAGATGTACCCCTGGAAAGACCCTGTCGGTGAACCATTGCCATATCTATCAAGCTTGTATTTAGAGAAGCTATTTTCACCACCATAGTGGTTTATGCCATGTTGGAAATCTCTGAGAACTGGACTAGTTTCCCATCTCTTTCTGGCCTTTCTGGTGATTGAGGCTAATGTCTCTCACTAATCTACACATCCAGAGCAAGGGGTGTGGCTTCTTGGAGGAAGACAGGGAAGGGCCTGTGAAGGACCAAAGGAGGTCTGCCCACAGGCAGAGAATATGACAAAAAAGTTGGGGAGGGAAAGGGGTGTAGCTAGACAGTCTATGGAGGACCAATGGAGAATAGCAATCCGTGGGATCCACGCTCCGGATGGCATCAGACAGGGTCAAAGTGCTCTTAATGGTGATTGAGATGAGGGAAGAGGGAAGAGGCTGGTGGCCACAATCGGGCAAAGTGCTTGTTCAGTGATAACTAGCCAGTGAGTACAAATATCCGTTATGTGCTAAATATCTTGTGAACACTATCTTGTTCTGATCTCTCTGATAACCTCATAAAATAGGATTGATTACATTAAAAAAAATTTTTTTTTAACGTTTATTTATTTTTGAGACAGAGAGGGACAGAGCATGAACGGGGGAGGGTAGAGAGAGGGAGACACAGAATTTGAAACAGGCTCCAGGCTCTGAGCTGTCAGCACAGAGCCCGACGCGGGGCTCGAACCCACGGACAGTGAGATCGTGACCTGAGCCGAAGTCGGACGCTCAACTGACTGAGCCACCCAGGCGCCCCTAGGATTGATTACATTTTAATGGTGGAAAAAAATTGTTGCTCAAAGATGTTAAGTAGGTTGCCTAAGACCACAGAATTATTAAAGATTCAAAGATTCAAATTCAAGATTGTTCAAGATCCGAAAGCAGATTTCTCAGACTCAAAAGCCCTTTCTCTTCTCCTTAGCTTATTGCTGCCCAAGAAGGAAGGCATGAACAAAAGGGTCATTACCCACACTACCTGGCAGGACCACGTGTTGGGGCCTCAGCCAGGAGGAGGAGGAAACTGGGAATAGGTGTGGAGGACGCAGGCCAGATCCAAGCCAGTTTCATTTTCCAAGGGGAAATCTGTTTCAGTAGTTGGGCAGTAACAAACGTTTCCAGTAAACACAGGTGGAAGATGAAGGTAGCGAGATTCCTGTTCCACCTGATCTGTTTGGAACCTTGCTGGAAGTCTAGGGCAGTGTCTAAGCACTCACTTGGGAAGGGGTCTGGTCAGGACTGGGCAGGGCATCAGTGCTTCCTCCGGGATCCCAGGCAGGGCTCTAGTCCCAGTGCGTGGACTGGGTACAAGTGAAAACGTGATGAAGCACCTGGCACACTAACCAGGGACACACAAGGGCTCTGACAGAAAGGGTTCTGTGAAGGCGTCCAGACTTGCCTGCGACCACGGATGCTAACAGGCAGCTAACAGGATGCTACCAGTAGGGTGCGCTCTTCTGGCTGGTGGGTTTAAGTCTCCAAATACTTGGGCTGCGGTATGCCTACAGCTTAGGGTTGTGGAGAAAGTCAGCGACCCACAGAGGTCCAGAGGTAACAAACTGCCACGTGATTCCAAGCTGCGTGGTACATTTCACCCTGTTTGAGGATCCAGTGCTGAATGGAATTTAGGGCCATTAGAAGTGAGGACTGAGGGTCTGTAAGGTCAGGAGGTTGGTTGCGGACTAGCATGAAGATGACGATGAGACAGTTTCCAAAAACTTAAAGCCGGGCAGATGCCAAGAAGGGTGAGACAGGAGATAAAGCGTTAATTCTTCAGACCCTTACTGACAGGCTGTGATGTGAGTCTCTAGGACCACCACTGAGGGAGGACCTCCAGACTTGCCTTTTGTTCCGTGTAGATACACTGGTCCAGCTTCAGACTTTCTGGGGCAGGACTGACAGTGAAGCGAAGGTTGGCTTCACCCTCCCTGCCTCCCCTCTGCAACCATCTTCTCCGAGACAGGACACAGATATGCTCCCAGCAGCCCCCATGCTCCCCACCAAGCTGCTCAGTCTGGAAAAGGGAGACCAGGGAGGAGGAAAGGAGAACATGTGGTGAGAAATGATAGTAAGACAAGGGTTGGAAGGGGGCAGCTGAGACCACGGGAAAAAGAAAGGCTTTCGCCTAGAAGTCCAAAGGCAATGCTGATGTCCAAGGTGCTTTTTGTGCGTGTATTTCCCAGGTTCTTGAGTTTCTAATCATAAAGGTTTGCTTGGCCTATTGAATAAGGAGGACTAATGGAACGGCCAGAAGGGCCATGTTTCGTGTGCCACCTTCCAGGAGCTGGCGGGCATGGTGCCTTTGAGAGGTATGTTCTGGGGTCTCCAGAGGAGAGGAAGCTGCAGGTTTGGGGAAGCACAAAGATGTGAGTAGAGCCGAGTAAGTTAGAACTGAGAGGGCGATTGTTCTTTTGTCCAGCCTGCCCTGTCCCACAGGTCAGCACACGTGGCTGTGGAGACAGAGAAGGGTCCCAGTCCCAAGGGAGATATGCTGTGCATGAGGGTAAAATACACTCCCCCCCCCCTCCCCCCCATATTTCAGAGACCTGGAGCCAGAAGACAAATGTAACCTATCTCAGTAAGTTTCATGTATGTTGTGTGTCGAAATGATAATATCTTGGATATATTAGGTTAAATCAATTATACTATTAAATCATTTTACTGGTTTCTTTTTGCTCTTTAAAATGAGGCTACCAGAAAATCTAAAGTTACACATCTGGATTGTATTACGCTTTTATTGGACAACACAGGTCTAGGCTCTTCTTAAAGCTTCAGGAGCAAAATATAAGAACCCATGATGACAGATAGACAGACAGAAAGACAGACACACACTCATTCACACACTGCTGAGGGTTTCAGGCAACTCCAGCAGCTAGTAGATACATCTGAAATGTTATATGTTCTCAAAAAACAATGCAGACTCGTCCTCAGCCCTTGGTGACTCCTTGCTATTGATCAGTTTCCCCCTTTCCTCCTGGTCATCAGCCCCTCCATTCCTGCTATCTCTGCCTCCCACATATACTTCCTCAAACTCAGCTTAGGCTGTTTTCTACTTTTTAAAATGCCACCATAGATTCAGGGTGTGAGATGTACTGGAGAAAAGCAAACAAGTACTCACATTTTGGGAATGAGAAATCATTTTTTCCCAGACTTTGGAAGAGAACATAATGGGGCTTTTCTGTATTCCAGCTGCAATGTTGGATCTGGCAGGCTGGCTGTTCTCTGATATAATGTGAAACATAACTCAGTGGTCATTTCAATGTGTAAAAAGTTCAGCAGTATTGTTGGAACTATCATCATAAATCAGGAACAACTTTCTTTAGGGACTCTATTGCCACTTGATTTAGTATTTCCTGGCAGCTTGCCTATCATGGAATGAAGCCACGATTGCTTCCTACACAAAATGTTATCTGCAAAACATCCCGCCAGAAACCTACAGAAAGAACGCTGACCGGCTTGTGGGTTTTGATAATCTATGGCTGCTCTTTGTATTGAGAATGAATTTGACAATGGGACTCATTGTTAAATTGGACAATATATTCCCTGGACCAGCTTCCAAATTAAAATGGGGTTTACACATGTTTTACATACCACTTGTTCCAAAGGAAAGAAAAGTGAAATCTTCCAGTTCCAAGAAGAAAATTCAGCAAAATATGTATACTGTGAAATATGAGAAATTATCCTAAGCAACTTTCATGCTAATATGTTCAGTTATAAATACTGGGGCGAGGTGGGGGGAGGATGTAAATTGCAGAGAGTAGGGGAGCACGACACTCTCATGTCTAAAATGTTGAAGAATTTCCTTTATGTTAGTTCTGTGAGGATGTGCAGTTTCTTACATGTAAAGGAGTAATTGACCTGGGAAGTATTGGAAGAAAAGGCTGGAAGGATCTCTCCTATGCCCTGTAGTTTTGTCTGGCAGTGTGGTGTGGGGGAGGGGGCTGGGAGCAGCACCTGGGAATTCAGTAGATGCAAATGTTGTTCACTTCATAAACCTGCAGTGGCACCAACACCTCCCCCCCCCCCCCCCCGGAAGACACTTGTGGGCCATGACCTTAGGAGCTCAGGTGAAGAGCAGGACGATATAAAGAACAAAGACGTCTGCCCAGAAAATACCCAACACCCTCCAGAACTTAGAAAAGACATTCATGCAGAGATACAGAGCTCTGTGCAGGGCGATCTCAGAGAGGCTCATTGCAGAGCTCCCTGTCTTCCCCAGGCTGCTGGATTAGCAAAGTTAAAACTTAAGTAAACCTAACCCTATCTTTTCTTCCTTTTCCCTTCCCTTGGGTCGGAACAATTCAGACTAGGGTCTCAACTGCTGCTTCTGAACAAATATTGAACTCCCTCTGTAATGATGAACATGCAGAGTAAAATTACCAGGCAAGCGAAAGGACAGCATGGTTCAAAAGAAGGGACCACTCTGAGGAATCAGAGGAAATATTTTCCTATGAAATATAATTTCTGCAAGAGACGGGAAATTTTGAGGACTCTCCTGATTTGTGTTTCCAACAAACTTCAAAAGGACAATTTCTTTTTTTTTTTCAACGTTTATTTTTATTTTTGGGGACAGAGAGAGACAGAGCATGAACGGGGGAGGGGCAGCGAGAGAGGGAGACACAGAATCGGAAACAGGCTCCAGGCTCTGAGCCATCAGCCCAGAGCCTGATGCGGGGCTCGAACTCCCGGACCGCGAGATCGTGACCTGGCTGAAGTCGGACGCTTAACCGACTGCGCCACCCAGGCACCCCAAGGACAATTTCTTTTATGAAATTCGAGTAGAGAACTATAAAGAGAAAAACAAACAGGCTAGGGAAGCCAGCGTCAAGGTTTTAATTAATGTTCATTTCAAATTGAAGCAGAGCAAACGGCAAAATGGATCTTGCAGCAAACAGGTATACAGAGCATAAGTCAACTTGGACATCGCGAAACTAAGAGACAAAGGATAAAAAGATAAAAATAATGGGAGAATATATAAAAAGCATGGATAAGAGATGTAGTTAATACATAAATATTAGGAATTTCGGGAGAAGAACCAGTAAAAGTAGAGCCGTCTTTGAAGAACTATTTGGTGGAAATTTTCCTGACCTAAAGAAAGATGTGAGTTTTCTAAATACCAGGCCAAATTAACAATAGGTTATTAATACCCACATTTATCTTGATAATTTAATTTCAAGAATAAAAACAAATTCAGTGAGGATCCAAGCAGATAACGCTTACCTCCTACTTCTTCCTTGAAACGTGAAGACAATGACCGTTGTTTACCGAAGCGTGAGGAAAGAAGAATTGTGGCCTGAACGCAATAGTCAGATAGAATGTGGGATGCCAGGTGATATTGACAACGTCCTTAAGCTAAGAAGTTACTTGATGCTTCTCAGAAATTCAAATTTAGCTGGGTATCCTCCATTTTTATTTGCTAAATCTGGCATCTTCAGCCCCTGTGCCCGGCCGGGTTGATATGCATATACCAGTACAGAGGAGCCCCAAAGTACATACCCTATGTGAATGTCCTGAAAAAATAAACTTACTTAAATTATTAAAAAAATTTTTTTAATGCTTGTTTTTTTTTGAGAGAGAGAGAGAGAGAGCATGAGGGGGGTGGGGGTGGGGAGCAGAGAGAGAGGGAGACACAGAATCTGAAGCAGGCTCCAGGCTCTGGGCTGTCAGTACGGAGCCTGACGTGGGCTTGAACTCATGAACCATGAGATCGTGACCTGAGCCGAAGTTGGACGCTCAACTGACTGAGCCATCCAGGCGCCCCATTACTTAAATTATTTTTAAATCAGCCGAGTGAGGAATCAAAATATCAAATAAAGAATGGAGAACTCATGATATAAAAGACTGGTGAGAAAAATTGTCAAACAGACAAATACCTTCTCCCCTCGCCCCAAAACAAAGAGCCATTAAACAAAATTAATGTAATTCTTAATATGATATTAAAACATAATGAAAATTCCAAAAATAATTTTCGAAAGAGGGCACATGAATAAAAATATTAATTTAATAATGATGATCTAGTTCAAATTACCCACCAAAGTCACTAAACCTAGGACTTAGTGGACCAGAAGATAGGAAGGAAAAGCCAAGTAAATTCCTCATATTACACGGGAATAAGCAATTGACACTGGTTTACTTTTGATAATGAAAATTAGTGAAAATAGATTCCAATATGTGTATTTATTAAATGTCACTACTAATAGAATAAACATAGTAGATCTGATTTCCCAAAACCCAAGGGAAAAGTTGAGTTACAACAATAACTACAGTCAATCTAGACAATTAAAAAGAACCATAAGACAAAAGAGTAGAAATAAAACTAAACATTATAAATCTTGTCAATAAAATGGTTGGGATAAACTCTCATTTTGTATCACAGACTCCTATTGGGTTGAAAATAAAATGTAAGTGTTGCATTAGTGTACCCAATCGATCCAAAAACAATCAAAATAAGACAATGGCTAAAGATATAATGTAGAACCCAAGCCAAAACAGGAATGGGAACATAAGTAGGAGAAAGGGTGGAGCCCAAGGCTGATGAAAGATATGATAGATAGCATTACATTTATTCCACTGAAAGAAAAAATCTGTAATGAAGATATGACAGAGTTGTACTTTCTATGATGAATATAAAAGTATCAAATGTAGTAAACAACAGCTTTTAGCAATCCAAGGAGAAAAAGAGAAATGCTATTATAGTAGGCTATGTTGACATCTATTGGGACAGGTCAAGCACAAAAAAAATGAACACATTTGTAGAGGGTTCAAATAATGTACCATATTTGTATCCCAAGTATGGAGAATGTATAACTTTTTCAAGCATACTTCCAACGTTTCTACAAATTGATCACAAAAAATAGTTTAATAGATTCCCAATCAGCAATTAAAATTCCACCAAACGGACCCAGGTTTTTGGTAGTGTGGTAAACTACCCAGTGCTGTTGAGAGAACCTCATGATGATGGTTATTAGCATCACAAAATACTGACCTAGACCTTGAATGGGCCTGTCCCTCTGTACTATGCCCTTGAGTGGGAGCTTAGGGGAGGCCACCACCACATATTCAAAAGAAAAGAAAAGAAACTAGGCTTTGGTCACTTGTAAAAGTACCATTTTTGATCCCCAAACTTGGGTTCTTTGTCCAAGTAGCAACTGTTAACTGTTCAGCCAATGATGGAACCAAAATCTAGTTAGAGTCTCTGGAGTAAATCGTTTCCACTTCCAACACAAACACAGAAACCCATACTGACCCTCGCTTCTACTCTGGATTCCAGACTCAGTCACTTCAGAGCGCTGCTCACTCCAGAAGGGCTGTATTTCAGAAAGGATGATTTTTATTGCGGCGCCTAAGCTGCTCTGGAAATATTAGCTGTGTAACTTGGGAATGGCATGTCTCATTTTGAGACATTGCAGGAGCATGGGTGATCCTTTCTAGATTTATAAAGTGCTTTATAAAGTGATTCTTCACTGCAGGAACCAAGTCAAGGGACCTTAAATGCTGACCGCTGTTAGTATGTTGCAGATCGGATTAGGCTTCCACGCAACTTTTCTGGAATGCAGTTAGTACTCCAGGTAGAGCCAATGTGCATCTAGGAGGAAAAATCACTGAAGATCTGAACAGCTGTCAGTGGAATGTCAAATGAAGAGCGTGTGTGTCAGGAGGAATATGTGCATAAGGACAAAGTCACCTGGTGCACAAAAGAGAAAATTATTTTAAATAAGTAGATAAATGGAGAAAGAGCATGAGAATAGTTCCTTCACCATACTGCATGGGCTCCATTCTAACCACTGATGTGGCAGTGACTTTGTGTTGTTAAGGAGCTGAACTCCCTGGCTATCCTTGGCCAAGTTAGTTGAGTCTGATCAAAAAGACTGGCGCTGGAAAGGTCCTGTAACCTCAGGAGCCCTGTTTGTCCTTCCAGGTCCCCTG
The DNA here is from genome assembly GCF_018350155.1 of Leopardus geoffroyi. Lineage (NCBI taxonomy): Eukaryota > Metazoa > Chordata > Mammalia > Carnivora > Felidae > Leopardus > Leopardus geoffroyi. Next base: position 49,585,460 of record NC_059334.1, on the reverse strand, counting down.
CCTGTCGGAGGGTGAGCTGTAATTCACACGCTCCAGGTCTGAGAAGCACACGCCTATTTACATACATACATGGTCTCATTGAGAGCTCCTTTGAATTTAAACACTTAGCATCAGTTCTTTATAACCGTGTGATTTCATTCCACATGGTGGTGATATTTTTTTCTCCAAATATGGACTCATTAGATGGCAATAAATAAAGCGATCTGGGCGTAGGAAATGCAGCATCCTTCCCCCGGGGTTATTCCAGGGAAGCAAAGACGGAAGTGAGCCTTGCTATTTCAGGAAAGCTGGTGGAGGCTGCATTGGAGGCTGGTAGCTGGGCGGCAGCTGTCCTCAATCTTGAAGCTTTAACGGAGGGGAGCTGCCAGATTTACATTGTTTAAACACTTAACTAAATTAGCTATGAAAAGAAGGATGGGAGGAGCCCTGTTTAGTGGGGGAACTTAGGCCTTCTGGCTACACACACACACACACACACACACACACACACACACTGACTTTTCCTTAGACTCTGCCTGGAGGAACTGGGGAGAAATGCGTGCTCCATATAGCAAGATTGAAAACAACAACAATGATGAAAATTTCTGGTTTAGAAAGCTGTATCAGGCAGTGGCTGGTAGGGGTTTTGGGGCTCAGGGCCTGTCAGCTAGGCTGAGGTTTGGAGCTGGACTCTGTCTCAGCCAAGCGAGGACTGGTCGAGGGCAGTAGATCTGAAAACCAAAGGATGAGAAGCCAGGGATTCTAGTGCTGGGGACAGGAAACACTGGGGTAAAGGGGCTGCAGGTCTGGCTCTCTGAGGCTCTTTGGAAACATCCCTGGTCTACTGGAGTTTCATTTTTAAATTTTTATTTATTTTTGAGAGAGAGAGAGAGAGCGAGACAAGTGAGCACAAGTGGGGGAGGGGCAGAGAACTAGAGGGAGACACAGAATCTGAAGCAGGCTCCAGGCTCTGAGCTGTCAGCACAGAGCCCAACGTGGGGCTTGAACCCATGAATCGTGAGATCATGACCTGAGCCGAAGTCAGATGCTTAACCAACTGAGCCACCCAGGTGCCCCTCGACTGGAGTTTTAGTTTAGCTGCTGCTGATTAGTGGACAATTACATCAAAGAATATTAAATATTGGCTCTTTGTCAAGTTGGAATGGTCTTGAGTGGATGGCCTCAAAGCTCTATCACTGAACTTATCTTCAACATTTAACCAATGGATTGTATGATACCAGGGAAGATGTTTATCTGACATTCTAGTAACTTAAATATGAAAGCATATATGAACTAGAGACCAGAATCATGATTTGAAATAAATTTGAAGAAATGGTAAACGGAGCCAAGACCAACAAGGTGAAGCTTCCCAGAGTGGGTGGAAGATTCTAAAACCAGATTCCAGAAATCCATTTCAGAAGTGCAGTTATAGGAGGATCAGAGTGTGGCAGACGCAACACCTAAAAAACACTCCCTGATGAGTCACGGAGAGCCAGCACTGTCCTGTGGTGGAGACAGAAACAGCCCGGGCAGCACCCACAGACCCGATCTGGCTCAGCTCCGTGGACCTGTGAACAAGCCCCAAATGAACGCCCGCCTTCTCAAGGGAGACCTTTGGGAAGGGGGTTGGGTTACTGATCCTGGAAAAGAAAAGACTTCGCGAAGATGCAGTCTCCATCCCGTGGAGGACCCTTGAGAGGCTGAACCGCATCTTCAGCAGGTGGAGAAAAGGGCTTCAGTGTTTTAGCCAGAAAAGTCCTCTGGGCTGAGGAGGCGAGACCAAGGCATGTACTGGGTCTGGCTTGGCCAGTCTTGGCGTCCGGGGGACCCACCGTCTGAACTGATGCTCAGAGACCGAGACGCGTGCACCAGAAGATTAGCCGGGTCGCGTGTTCGTGGCCATGTGTTCACGTCATTGCACTCTGGCCACGATTGACGCTCTTCCTGTACCCATTCTGGGGGATAGCAAGGAAACTGGTGACGGGCCAGGGGGCCTTTGATCAAGCTGCATAGGCGCCAGAAACCACCACAGATCCCCAGTCTGTCATTTTCTTCCTAAACTGGGAGCAGAAGATTTTCCAGATTGCCGCTGCCCTAGTCCAGGTTTGTGACAAACCTCAATCCGGGTCCTATTTCTGCTCGTGCTTGCTGGGTGACCCTGCGCATATTATTTGGTCAGCCAGCATCTCAGTGACCTCATCTGCAAGGCAGGGATAAGCGTGGTTAGCTGGGTGATTGTTGTGAGGTTAAAAAATATAAGTGTGCATACTGTAAACTGTATACTCACACACCACAGGCTGTGGCACATACTGAGGCCCTGGGTTATTGATTGTCACTATACTCACTATTTTAGGTGATTGAAAACATCTATTTTCTATGTTGCCAGCTTTTTTTTTAAAAAATTGTTTATTTGGAGAGAGAGAGAGAGAGAGAGGGAGAGAAGGAGGTAAAGAGAGAATCCCAAGCAAGCTCTGTCCTGTCAGCACAGCCCCAGACATGGGGCTTGATCTCACGAACTGTGAGGTCATGACCTGAGCCAAAATCAAGAATCAGACGCTCAACCGACTGACCCACCCAGGTGCCCCGATTGCCAGCTTTTTGAAGATGGGACTTAGGTCTTAGGACTTTTTCCGTAACGCAGAACTGGTTCTAAATTTGGCACATAATAGTTGCCCGAGGAATATTTATTACATAAATGAATAGTCTATATTTTTTTATTTAAAAAATTTTTTTAAATGTTTATTTTTGAGAGAGAGAGAGAGAGAGAGACAGAGTACAAGTGGGGAAGGGACAGAGAGAGACGGAGACACAGAATCTGAATCCAAAGCAGGCTCCGGCTTTGAGCTGTCAGCACAGAGTCTGACCGGGGGCTCAACTCACAAACCGTGAGATCATGACCTGAGCCAAGGTCGGATGCTTAACTGACTGAGCCACCCAGGCGCCCCTTGAATAGTCCATATTTTAATATAATGTACTAATGATTATGGAAAGACCATCAACATGATGAAGCAGCTTTGAGGTAACAATACAAATAATGAGCAGTTATTAATCAGGTCCTTTGTCTAGACACTTCACAGGCGGTGCTGAATTCTCACAATAACTCTCAGAGAAACTACTTTTTTATTTTATGTTTTTAAAGCTTATTTATTTTGAGAGAGACAGAGACAGCACGAGTGGGGAAGGAGTAGAGAGAGAGAGTGGGAGAGAGGGAGAATCCCAAGCAGGCTCTGTGAGGTCAGTGTGCAGAGCCTGACATGGGCAAGATCTCAAGAAACCTTGAGATCATGACCTGAGCCGAAAGCTTAACCGACTGAGCCACCCAGGCACTCCTCTCAGGGAAACCACTAACTCCATTTTACAGATGGAGACATTGAGGCTGAGAGTGTGGATAACTCACCTAAAAGCCTACATAGCTTGGATTTGAACCCCCAGGGTGCCTCATACCGAAGCCTGTGCTCTCCACCACCAGGTGACCAGACCTTGGGACAGGTCTCATTTCATCCACAGCCTCTGCATACAATGGGAATGGTCCCCAACCCCCAAGCCACACCCTGGTCTGATGTAGCACTCCATCTGGCCCTTCCATGGAGCCCTGGAGAAGCTGTGTTCCTTAACCCAGATTCTAATCAATAGCCTCACACTTTCTATACATGTCCTTGCTGAGTGCGACTGCATGGGGAGCATCTGTTCTGGAGACAGGCCACCCCTGATGGGTTCCTCTGCTTCCTGTCCCCTTAGGGCACTGATTTATGGCACAGAAACAGTGAAAGACCTGGCTGTATGAGTCTTGACCGTCGTCGTCATCATCATCAGTATTCCTTTGTGGCCAAGAGCATTCTGAAAGTCGAGATGAAGGTCTTCCTAATTGAAACTCCTTGTCAGTCCCTTTGAAGGCACTCATCACTTGACCTTAACACATGTACTATGACTCATTTATCATAACAACTCTCACAAATACATAGAAAACACGAAAATTAGATTAACTGGGAAGTCATCTTAAATACCTGTTAATTTGGATGTTTACAAGACGAGCTCATCTGGTTAAATCTAGACTTACATTTAAGTGACACATCGCAGATTTGTGTTATCCTCATGAATAGCAACAGGTTCATTTATTTCTGCTTGCTTTGAAGTCAGAGAGTTCAAAACTGGAGCTGTCTGTGTGATTTCTTATATATACTGCACTGCCATGACCTTATTGAATGCATTTGTTAATATCCTTTTTATATGTGTGATCTTTGTTAAGTGGGCTGGAAGGAACCAGGACCAAAAGAGAAAAAACAAAAAACAAAAAACAAAAACCAACAAAAAAAACCCTTCTCCCGGAAAATTTACTTACAAAACATTCTTCTTTGATATTTTAGTAGCAAAACAATTTTGCATGGAGAGCTCCTAATTTACATTTTCTTATATTTTGACTCAAAGCTTTTTTTTTTTTTTCCTCTCTCCTTCAGAGGAACAGATGTATCCAGATATATTTGTAAACGTGGTGCTCTGCTGGGAAGGATAAGCACAAAGTCTAGAGCAGGAGTTGGAAAATTTGTTTATAAAGGGCCATAACATTTTTAGTTTTTGTCCCCCAATTTTATTCACAAAACCTGGCAGATTGGGCTCTCAAGTGTAGTTTACCAATTCTTATTCTAGAGAATGAGTCAAACAAACTTCAGTTCAAATCAGTTGAGCTGTCAATTGTTTAGTAAGTTGAGCAACATACAGTATCAGCTCTGAGTGACTGTAGGCTGTGAGCCTCAGTTTCCTCATCTGTAAAATGGTCATTATAACACATATTTCAAAGAGGTGTCAGGGTTAGCTGAAGTGTAGTGCTTCTGAAGCACTAATTAAATGTGTGACCCTGAAATAAAGAAAAAAAAAGAGGATGATCCACACCATCAATGAGTTCAATGCAAGAATTTTATGGTGGCTATGAGGCTGAATTAGAAATAATTCCTACCTCACCGCTATTTTTTTTTTGTCTTTGGACTTTGTCTTACTTAAAAAGATTAGGGAAGAAAGAATTGCATGGGATTTGTTCACTGAAAAGATAGTGTTACAGGTATTTTCTTCTGTATTTCTCGGTGAGACCACAATGATGATGTGGGCTAAACAAGTTCTCAGACAATCTTGTGTTGTCCTTAAAGGTTTTTATGTTGATTTTACTTCATGGATAATATCAATCACATTACTTTCCTGTTTTGCCATGGCTACCAGGAAGCTCCAAATGGAATCTGTGGCTCAACTTTCAAAACTTTCAACAGAAGTTACAACTTTATACCCTTTTTAATGTTTGTTTGTTTATTTATTTATTTATTTATTTATTTATTTATTTATTTATTGAGAGACAGAAAGAGAGAGGCAGAGAGAGAGAAGAGAAAGAACCCCAAGCAGGCTCTGCACTGCCGGTGTAGGGCTCCATGTGGGGTTCGAACTCACCAACCATGAGATCATGACCTGACCCAAAACCAAGAGTCAGACACTTAACCGACTGAGCCACCCAGGCACCCCCAGGGATTGCAACTTTATAATATTAATCCAAATAGTGGTAGATATTTTTTTCTATCGGGCACCTACTGTGTGCTTGGCACTGTTCTAGGCACTGGGATTTGGTGAGCCACATGACTTCACACGTTCCTGATCTCTTGGCGCTTACCTTTGAGTGAAGGAGTTAGATGATAGACATGGTAACAGAAATATTAAATAATTTCAGAGACCGACAGAGTGTCTGATGAAGCTAAAGCACCATGACATGCTAGAGATGGAAGGTGCTTCTGAGGGGTGATCAGGGAAAGCCTTGGAGGAGCCATGCAGAACACGTGTAGCCTGTTGGACGCTTGCAAGACACAGAGGAGCTTCATCAGAGTGGTCACGGAAAAGCCTCCGGGGACCTCCCAGCTGGGGGATCTGGAAGCCTGGATTTCCACCCCACCCTAAACTTGCTTCATCACTGAAATGACATTTCTCCCCTACCTGCCACCCATCTGAAGTCTTGGAATCACCAGTTGCTCCCCTAGTGGGCTTTTTGTTCAATTTACTTAAAAAAAATGGACATCCCATAAGATGCGCTCTTTCTGGCGTCTAGTGGATGTTGATGAGGGATAGGAGTCGGGTAACCACCCCCACAACCAAGCATAGTTCATTCGAATCCCCCCATCTTACCCTCAGAGCATCCACACAATTGCCCCTTTTCTCTCCTGACCTCGTCCTGCCTCCCTGGCCACGAACTCCCAGTGTCTTGTAGCCTTTGTCTTGGGTCTCTCAGTGTTTCATCCTCTGTCCTTTTCTCATCTCATTCTGTATGTTTTCCCTCAAGGACACCCACCCAGCCCTGGTCCTGTTGCTAGCCCGCCAACAGCCTCCCCTTGCAGATGCCTGCGGGGACCATGTGAGTCCTCACCTCCCTTGAGTCTGCTCACAGGTCAGCTCTGGGTGGCAACTTTCCCTGACTCCTTCCCAGCTTCCCGGCGTAGGTCGTCTTCATCCTTGACAGCCCTTCTCATGCCCAGCTGTGCAATGCATGGATTTATGTGCTTACTGTCTGTGTCCCCCACTGAAGATAAGCTCTAGGAGGGGAGGGGTTTCACCTGTTTGGTCACACGTACAGCATCTAGAGCCAGGCTTGGTACACAATGGTTGTGGGATGATTGACTGATAGAATAGCAGCGGTGGCCTGGTGCTCCTTTGGACATCTCATTCTGAGGCTCTTCGTTCCTCAAAGGCACCCCGCCCAGCTCTGTTCTCAAGCGTCACTTCCCCCTGGGGGCAAGAAGAAACTCGGTCCTTCGTATGGATTAGGGTTCCTGAAGCTGGGGCTGCTCTGGGGAGACGGGGACGGGGAGTCGAGCCCAAGTGCATGGTGTGTGTTTGCACAAACCCAAACAGGGAGGTTTTCAGGCATGAGGGCCCAGGTGCCTCAAGAGGGGAAGGGTGGTGTCTGCAGGGAAGGGCCTGGAACGTGGAACAGGATGTTACACTGGGATTTGTTTGCCTCCTACGTTCTGAAGTGAGATGCCAGCTCATCCTGACCGGAGCAGTGAATTAAAGAGCCTGAGAGAGACCGTTTAGTTTTGGGAAGCACATTGGTGAGCTATTGTATTTTCCCCTCCCTCGTTGTGCTCCTCCTTTCCTCAGGCCAAGTGGGGAGCTTCAGGGTGATTAGTCAGAGGTCTTGAATGTGAGTCTGGCAGAGCATGTGGGGCTGCAGCCCTGACCAAGCCTGGCTGCTTCAGGAATGATCTCACGTTGTAGATTTTGTCAGGATAAAGGATGCATGAGTGTGTCCCCTCTACCAGAGGGGACCCAGCCTAGAGACACCTGCAAGACACTGCCCAGGTGGGCTACCCCCCAGGGAAGCGATGCTCCAACAGAGGATCGTTGTAGGGTGGATTACTGAGGCCCAGTCAAGGGGGCTGCAGGAGAGAGAATTCCAGAGTCAAGCCTCTCTGGAGAGGGCACAAATCTCTCCAAGGAACCCTAGGGAGAAACCCCATTGGATGATGGCAGGCCCCGCCAAGTAAAACAGTTGCAAAACATCCCACCTTTCCTTCCTTTTCCTCCCAAACCCAGAGGGATAGAAAACTTGGCTAGCAAAGCAGGGAGACGGATGGGGAGGGACAGCCATGTAAGGTGGGGAAATAGAGCAGGTGCTCGCACTGGGCTTCACCCTGGGATGGAGCCATGCTGAGGACCAGTTTCAACTTCAAGAAGTGCACAGTTGTGCCTATTCCAGGCGACAGGACAGTGACTGAAATGAGACTGTATTTGAGAGAAGTCATAGGAGAAATTCCTCATTGTCTGAGATCACCCGACAAACACCACGACTTACTCCAGGGACAGCGGGAGAGGAGCAAACCTGGCGGAGCAGGCAGTGAGCCCTGGTGCTGTGTGATTGCATGGGTGGGTGAGCTGGATGCTTTGTCCCCACTGGCTGAGGAGAAGAAGGCATGGCCGCTGAGACCCTGGGCAGAGGTACTCAGCGGTGGGACAGAGGCTTGGGGAGAGCAGGAGCGGGGAGAGGGGCTAAGCCTGAGGTGGGACGAGGGTAATGACAGCATGCACAGGTGATGTGAGCTACACTGTGTCCCCCCACCCCAATTTCATATGTTCAAAAGTCCTAACCCCTAGCGCCTCAGAATGTATTCGGAGATGGGGCATTTTAAGAGGTAATTACATTAAAATGGGGCTGTCGGGGTGGGCCCTAATCCAATAGGACTGGTGTCCTCATTAGAAGAGGATATTAGGACACAGACACACGTAGGGGGAGGACCATGTGAAGACACGGGGGGAAGATGGCCATCTGCAAGCCAAAGAGAGAGGCCTCACAAGAAATCCAACTACTGACACCTTGATCTTGGACTTTTGCCCTCGGAGACTGTGAGAAAATAAATTTCTGTTGTTTAAGCCACCCAGCCCGTGGTATTTTGTTATGGCAGCTGTTGCAAACGCATGTACCTCCTAACTATTTATTTTCCTGATTTCTCTTGGTTATTCTTGTATATTTAGTCTTGTTCTTTAAAAAAGATACCGAGCAGATTCCATAAAGGAAAACGTCAGCTTCTTTATTTCTAAATGTCTGTCTCAGCTCAGCTCACCTCCACAGGGCTTTGTCTACATTTGGTGCTCTGTGAGTACTCGGACAAAATGTTTTCATGGGGAGAAGGCTCAGAAGCCGAGGAGTTCAACACAGAGGGTGGGGGGCGCAGGTACCGGCACTGGGCAGGAGAGGGTGTTAGCCCCACGGATGTGGACTCCGGATTAATAGCAGGGTGTGGGGTAGTGATGCTTTAACTCGTTTGGTGACTGTCTCTCATCCTGGTCTGCTGATCAGCAGCTTTTGGAAATGCATCGCCTCGGCTTACTGAGACGCGGTCTCTACAGGCACTCGGGTAGACTATCAGGAAGACGAGGTTTGACAAAGGCACGTTTCGGGATTCATCACGATCTCACAGGATTGATTGCCAGGAAGCACGATTTTCACAGATGGAAAACAAAATATGGACCTGTGTGCTCCGTGGTCCTGGGCAGCCCCTGGCATCAGGGAATATTCGGTGCTCCATGCCAGGCCCCCGAGACGCTGCACACCCAACCTCAGCCAGACCTGGGAGGGAGCGTGGATACTGTCCTCAGCTGTTCTGCAGAGTTTTCTTAGTCCTTTCTATCAATGAAAAAAGATTGGGGGCACATTGTTGGCTTCTGGCAAAACTAAATCAACCTCAGGAGTTTAAGGGCCACGCGGCAATGATCTGTTCCCCAAATGAAGCCGCCAACAATACCTCCCATTCCAAACCAAACTCCTGGCATCATCTCGCTTTGCTGCCTCTCCAAAGGGGGCAAAAAGCTGGCCTTCTCAAATAGATGTTGATGGCCATTAGTGACCAGCGTAAAGTTTTGTGCTGATCCCATAAATAATATAATTTTTAGAGGGGGTGTCATGCTCAAGGCAGCCAAACCCATCCAGAAAACAAAGGGCGTGTACTTGACCTCGGCCCCTGAGAACCGACCTGAGGGTGACCCTGAGCAGACGCCATGTGTGGCCTCAGCACTGTCTCCCCTTCCCACCCTCCGCAGAGGACTGGGGGTCCAGCTGTCACACACGGGGCACAGAACCCCCCTGGAGGTGTGCTCAGTTCCCCCCACCCTGAGAGCCCTGCAGACCCCAGGAGGATTTGGGACTAGAGGAAGCCTGAGAATAATCTGATTTTTAACAGATGAGTATAAAATGCTCTGCTTGTCTGCGGTTTTAGAATACAATTTCTAAAGCTTTTAAACGGAAAGGGATCACGAGTGCCCATTGTGAAAGCACTGGGTGCTCAGAGGAGGAGGCCACACACAGCCAAGTGGCTAAAACAAGTGAAGCTGGAGAGGTTCCTGGGCCAGAATTAAAGAACAAAGGCAGGTATCGGAGTCCCTTCATGGACATCTTCCCCGTCCTGCCCGGCTAAGAGGGTGTGGTGCCCCCAGAGGAACAATTCTCCACGAGTTGAAGAGGGTCAGGACCTCTCTTCAGTGTTTCTGAGCTGAGTTCCGCCTCCCTCCAGATTCCTCCACCAAGGATGGCTTGTGTCCCGGTCACACCCGTGCTGTTCTATCGGGACCCTCTCTGTGTCACCCCATCCCCATTGCCCTCCTGTCCTGGGGTGGAGGCCATCCTTTCCAGGGCAGTTTCTCTGACCTTTGACTTGTCCCGGCCTTGCCCATAGGGATGTCCCTGGCAGGGCCTGTGCTCCTCCCTCAGGCCCCCCTCCTCCTCACCTGGGTTTTCCCCCCGCTGGACTGGGAACAGGTCAGGTGAGGGGCTGTGTCCTTCCAGACCGACTTCCAGCAGGGGAACCGAGGAATCCGGATCTAGGGCGTCTTTGTCAAGGAAATGAAGAAAAAGTATGGTTGTGGCAGAACTGCTTTTGGAAGTGATATTTTTTCCTTCTCTGCTCACCTTCAGTGAGTGTGGGGCCATTGCCCTTGGTGAAAGAGGGAGGGGCTGCTGCCCGTTGGAAGGAACGGAATCTAGTTCCTTCTCTGGCATCCTCTGCCCTTGCTAATTCCAGCCTTCCCCATTTGTCCTCTGTCTCCATCTGGCCAGCCAAACTGAGCCTCACAAAACCAGACCTTGGCTTAAGGGTGTGGCTATGCCAGAATCTCACTTAACCTTTCTTAAAGGACGTAAGTAAGCCTCAGTTTTCCTGTCTGTAAAATGGGGAAACTGGCACTTATCCAACAGAGTTGTTGTGAGCATTAAGTGGCAGAGAAAAAGTGTCAATCCTGAGCCTACCATGTTCGTATCACCGAATCCCTACAATCATTTTCTCTTACTCCAGGAACACCATTGGAAGCTCACTTAGCAATTCCTCCTCTTCCTTTTTTTTTTTTTTTAATTCTTTTTTTTTTTTTTTTTCAACGTTTATTTATTTTTGGGACAGAGAGAGACAGAGCATGAACGGGGGAGGGGCAGAGAGAGAGGGAGACACAGAATCGGAAACAGGCTCCAGGCTCTGAGCCATCAGCCCAGAGCCCGACGCGGGGCTCTAACTCACGGACGGCGAGATCGTGACCTGGCTGAAGTCGGACGCTTAACCGACTGCGCCACCCAGGCGCCCCAGTTCCTCCTCTTCCTGAATCTGGCAGCATCCATTCTTCTATCTCAGCTTGGCCTTGTGGCTACAACACCCATGAAAAAAGTCCCTTCACTGCTCCAGATCTCACACCTATGCCTGTAGGTGGGGGTAATGTTATTATCTAGCTCACAAGGTTACTGCTCCATTCAAATACAACCACCGAGCGCTTCAAGAGTGTCTGTCATAGATTATGGTTTCATGAATGTTTCGGGGGTGGGGTTGTGCGTGATTGTGAAGCAGGCCTATTTCTGAGTCTCAGCCTAGGAGACATCTGGACAGGAAACAGAACGAACAGAAGCTGTGCGGGCCATTTGCTGGACTCGAGACCATGTGCCAGACTGTATCCCCATAAATGGGCTTTGGATAAGACTTGTCATCGTATCGGCCTCACTTTCTCTGATCAAAATGCTTCCTTAAACATGGGGCTGGTCAGATTCTGAAGTCGAGCTGTGCGTGTGAACTCCTTCAGGCCCCTGTCATCCTCTGAGCTCGTGGGGAGAGTTGTGACCCATTTCACTTCATATTTCTTTGTGTGCTTATCATATTGGGCTTATTGGACTATCAGATTTTTGATCAGAGGAATTAGAATTAGGTCTGCATTTCTCTTGCATTTTTCCTCAGAGACTAGGTCACTGTAAAAATGTACAATTTCCCCTCATGTGTCCATTACATGCTCTAGGGATGAGGAGAATGGGCATACATTTTCCTGCCTCTCAATCCCATGGCCAGCCGGTGACTTGGGCCTTTTAGAGGGGGTGGTAAGGAGAAATAGGAATTCTACAAGAAAATCACTTCAGAAATCTCTAGGAGTCCCTAAACACATAGTTTAAAAAAAAAAAAGTAAAGGGGCGCCTGGGTGGCGCAGTCGGTTAAGCGTCCGACTTCAGCCAGGTCACGATCTCGCGGTCCGTGAGTTCGAGCCCCGCGTCGGGCTCTGGGCTGATGGCTCGGAGCCTGGAGCCTGTTTCCGATTCTGTGTCTCTCTCTCTCTCTGCCCTTCCCCCGTTCATGCTCTGTCTCTCTCTGTCCCAAAAATAAATAAACGCTGAAAAAAAAAATTAAAAAAAGTAAATAAAACAAGACTACAGCACCTGTAGTAGAAAGATGTGGGGTGGAGGGGGGCGGGGCTTTAAGGATGTCCTGCAGGGCCCCTGGGGCCCCTGGGTGGCTCAGTTCGTTGAGTGTCCGACTTCGGCTCAGGTCATGATCTCGCAGTTTGTGAGCTGGAGCCCCTCATCGGGCTCTGTGCTGACAGCTCGGAGCCTGGAGCCTGCTTCGGATTCTGTGTCTCTCTCTCTCTCTGCTCCTCCCATGCTCATGCTCTGTCTCTCTCTCTCTCTCTCAAAAATAAAATAAACATTAAAATAAAATTTAGAATGTCCTGCAGGGACCTGAAGTCTCAGCTCTCTGGTTCCAGGACCTGCACAGGGGGGCATGGCATGGACATCGACCCGAGGTTTGCAGGCGTCAGGGGAGATCAGCTGTGTCACTGGGGCCATAGTCTCCAGAATGCACATTGTGGGCCCGCACTCAGAAGGGCCCCACGCTGGGTTTAATGCTCTGCTGTTGTCATCTTGAAACTCTTAATAATTTTTGAGCAAGGAGCCTGGCATTTGCCTTTTGTGCTGGGTCTGCAAACTCGGTAGCTAAGGTGACACCACCCTCACCCTGGACCTATCAGAATCTCTGAAGGTGGGTGCCAGCTGTGTGATCTTTGCAAAGAGCTGGACAGGTGATGGCTGATGAGCAATCACAGTGTCCCGAGAGACCCCTGCCTGCTGACTTTCTCTCGGTCACTTGCTCCTCTGGGGAGAGGGGTAGGCAAGAACAGATCTACTTAGAGTGATGTCTTGCCAGTTGACTCCCGTTGGATTAATAAGCAGGATGCTAAGATCCCACCTGTGCCTTCTGAGAGTTCACAGGACAGCCCCAAGTCCTCGGGCCTGAGTTCTCACTAATGCCCCCGTGTTCATGCTGGCATGTGTCACAGCCTGGGCTTTGGTTCATCTTAGTTTCCAAACATTCTGCAGCTCTTGTAATCCCCTGATTACTTTTAAGAATGACAGGCTTTAAACTGCTGTGCCTTTGCTGGAGGTCATGGTCACCAGAAGCACGTGGAGCCCATTGGGGGAAGAGGACCATGAATCAGAGACAGCCAACGTAAGCTGTGACCATTGGAGGGGGGGAGCGAAGGTTCCACAGCAGGAGGTGGCAGTGGCACATAGGCCATCTGGGTGCTCAGGAGTGAGGATTGAAGTGAGTCTCAGGGAGGAGTAGCATTAGACATGTGAGCATGGCCATCTCTGAGCGCGGCTGGAAGAGCAGGCAGGGCTGGTTGAGAGCTGGAGGAGGTGTTTCTGAGGACGTCCTATCAGGCCGGAGCACGAGGATTGCCAGGGGGATGGGAGGAGATGAGACACACAGAGGCTGGATCCTGGGGAGGGTGGTGGAAGCCACATTCCTTCTTCGGGGCTGAATCTGGAGGTGGAAGCTACCAAAGGGCTAAACGAGGGGCTCGATCCGATCCCCAGTCTGACTGCAGGGTAGAGAGCAGATCCCACATCGGGGGCGGGGAAGGGAGTGAACGGAGCCAGGAAAAGCGGACCCCTGGGTTTCTGAAAATTGGCATTTTCAATTTACCTAATAAGGTGGCCTGATCCAGGGGAGTGATGGGTGACAGACAGATTCCACGTGTGTTTACAACTAGGACTTGGAGACTGAGATTAGGTAAGGGGTGTGGGGAATGGCGACCTGGTGCCAGCTTGGGGGGCTGTGTGAGGGACCTGTCCCTGAGATAACACCCCCGGGAGAGGCAGGTTTGCAGTGAGGGGAAGGCAAAAGTGTCGCACTCTGCAAAGGCTGAGTCTGTGTCCTTGTGAGACATTGACCAAGTGACGTTCAGGTGGCTTCCTAGCTCACAGACAGGGTCCGAGGGTGGGAGCAACCGGCAGACAGGTAAACACAACACCGGGAAGACTGAAGAGTCTGTCCAGAGAGGGCGTGGGGGTGAGAAGGAGAGGGCCAGGTCAGAACACAAAGGAACACCGACCCTTGTGGATGGGTGACAAAGGAGAGCCAGCAAATTTCTGGACACCATGTTACCCTTCGCACAAGCTTCTCTTTCACTCCCTTCTGAAATGCCAGTGGGCACCCCTTTGGATTCTTGCTTCCTCTTGCCTGGACCTACTTGTCTCAAATGTCTAATGTCCTAGAAAGGGGACCCGCTTAACTCAGTGGCCTTGGACAAGGAGAAGTCCCCTTAACACATTATTTCCCCCAGGATGTCGTGGGATGTGGCAGCTAGCATGAGCAAAGATTAGTCGTCAAAAATTTCTGCACTTAATGATTAGAAGAATGCCTAACAGAGTAGTCACTCAGTGAATATTTGTTGAATGAATAAATACATGCTTAGCCATTCTAGATATTTCCCGGGCACCACTGACTCACCCTCCACTATGATCTGGGTAATGAGTTCCTTCCTCTGGGACCGAGAAGAGCTGATGTGGCTCCAGTCATTAGCGCTTTCTGGTCAGGGCTTAAGTTCCTCAGAGGGGCTCTGTATGGTTGCCATTTCCCTTGGGGTAATAACTGGAGGGCTGAGGAACTGGCAGGCATGCTTTAAAAAAATATATTATTAAATTTAATATAATTTATTAAAATTTTTTCTAGTTTTGTTATATATATTGCAAAGTGATACCACAAACAAGTTAGTTAACACATCTGTCCCCTCACATAGTCACCATTTGCGTGTGTGTGTGTGTGTGTGTGTGTGTGTGTGTGTGTGGTGAGAACACTTCAGATCTACTCTCCTAGCAAACTTCAGGTATGCAAAAGAAAGGAGGAGACACCCTACTTGCACTCATGAATGACCAGTCAGGAGTGTGGGCCAGTGACCTGAGTTCCGGTGGGTAGTGTAAGGCCAAGAGACCTAGCTGACCCAGACAAACATATCTGAAGAAAGAGTGTTTTCACTTTTTTTTTCAGTTTATTTTAATTGTGGTAAAATATACATAACATAAAAATTACTATCTTAACTATTTTGAAGTGTACCGTTTATTGGCATTAAGTACATTCACATCGTTGTAAACCCATCGGCACCATCCATCTAGAGCTTTTTCATCTTCCCAAAAGGAAACTCTGAACATTTTAAATGTCCCTCCCCCCACCCCTACCGACCATCCTTCTCTTTTCTTTCTAGGAACTTGACTATTCCATCTTCCTCATTGTTTTGTGCTGGCCCCAGCCTATCAATAACCCATGTTGTGGCTGGACCAGTCCTTGTGGTTCTTATTATAATTGCAAGATGCCCTTCAGTGATAACTATGAGGAAGCTTTAAAGAAAAAAGTTTATTACTCAAGTCCTGGAAAGCACATGGCACACTGGGGCCACACGGTGAGGTCCTAGCTACAGAGAGAGGGAGAGAGAGAGAGCAGGAGAGTGAGAGCAAGACAGTGCGTGGACCTGGGATTCTGCTTCTTTTGGGGTGGGGGATGGGGCTTAGGATTTTGCAGACTCCATCTTTATTGGTGAACTTGAAACATAAGAATAGGAATTTAAAGTGTGAGAAGAGAAAAAACAGTGGCCCAAATGGTCAGTTATCTCAGAACCTACCAAGATCTCTAAAACCTGGGAGCCTGGGGTGGGGGCTGGCTCTTCATGTACTCATGTGGCTGGCAATGTGTCTATTCGAGATAGCCCTTTTTGAAATAGATGCCTAGGCATTCAAAGCTTAAGTCAAATACTTCTATTACAAAGAAGAAAAGCTAACGGTCAGGGCTTACACCATACTCAGGTAAATGAAGTCATACAGTATTTGTCTTTTTGTAATTGGCTTATTTCATTTGGCATAATGTTTTCAAGGGTCATCCAAGTTGCAGCATTGGTCAGGATTTTCTTCCTTTTTAGGGACGAATGATAGTCCACATTCCACATTTTGTTTATCCATTTACCCATCAATGGACATTTGGGTTCCTTCCACATTTTAGCTATTGTGAACAATGCTCCTATGAACATGGGTGTATAAAGATTTCAAGACTTTGCTTTCAATTCTTTTGGGTATATATTCAGAAATAGAATTGCTGGATCATTTGATAATTGTATTTTTACTTTTTTGAGGAACCACCGTACTATTTTCATTACTGGCTATCCAATTTTATATTCCCACCAACAGCATACAAATGTTCCAATTTCTATACATCCTCACCAACACTTGTTATTTATTTATTTATGTATGTATGTATGTATTTATTTATTTATTTATTTATTTAATGATAGTAGCCAACCTAATGGTGTGAGATGGTATCTTATTATGGTTTTGGTTTGCATTTCCCCGATAATTGGTGATGTTGAGCATCTTTTCATGTTATTTATGGCCATTTGTTGCATGTCTTCTTTTGGAGAAATGTCTATTCAAATCCTTTCTTCATTTTTACATCAGATTATTTTTTTAATTTTTGAGTTGTAAGAGTTCTTTATCTGTTCTGGATATTACTCTCTTATTGGACATATGATTTGTGAATATTTTCTCCCATTTGGTGGGATGGATGCCTTTTAACTCAGTTGATAGTATTTTTTGATGAATAAAATTTTTAAATTTTTATAAGGTCCATTTTTTTGTGGCTGCTTGTGCCTTTAGTGTCATATTCAAGAACTCATTGCCAAAACCAACGTCATCAAGCTTTACCCTATGTTTTCTTCTAAGAGTTTTATAGCTAACTTAGGTCTTACATGTAGATCATAGATGCATTTAGAGTTAACTTTTGTATGTAGTGTTATATATGTTTTTTGTTTTGTTTTGTTTTGTTTTTGTTTTTGTTTTTGTTTTGCAGGTGGATATCCAGTTTTCTCAGTGCCATTTGTAGAAAAGACTGTTTCCCCCAGTGAATGGTCTTGGCACCATTGTCAAAAATAATTTGACCATATATATGAGAGTTGATTTCTAGATTTCTATTTTATTCCATTGATATAGATTTCTCTCTTTATGCTAGTAGTATATTACTTGATCACTTTTGATTAGGTTTGTAGTAAGTGTTCACATCAGGAAGTATGAGTCCTTTAGCTTTTTTTGTCTTTTCCAGGATTATTTTGGCTATTCAAGATCCCTGGAGATTCCATATAAATTTTAGGATGAATTTTTCTATTTCTACAGAAAATCTCAATGGGATTTTGATGGAGATTGTGGTGAATCTGGAGATTGCTTTTTGTATTGACATCTTAGCAACAATGGTAATTCTTCCAAAACATGAGCATGGGAGGTATTTGCATTTATTTGTCTTCTTCAGTTTCTTTCAGAAATGCTTTAGATCTCTCATTGTTCAAGTCTTTCATATCCTTGGTTAAGTTAATTCCTAAGTTTTTTGATGCTATTTTATTTTATTTTTTAAATATAATTTATTGTCAAATTGGCTTACATACAACACCCAGTGCTCATCCCAACAGGAGCCCTCCTCAATGCCCATCACCCACTTTCCCCTCTCCCCACCCCCCACCCACCCTTTCTTCACTGTATTTAAGAGTCTCTTATGGTTTGCCTCCCTCCCCCTCTGTTTGTAACATTTTTTTTCCCCCTTCCCTTCCCCCACGGTCTTCTGTTAAGTTTCTCAAGATCCACATATGAGTGAAAACATGTTACCTGTCTTTCTCTGCCTGCCTTATTTCACTTAGCACAATACCTTCCAGTTCCATCCATGTTGCTACAAAAGGCCGTATTTCATTCTTTCTCATTGCCAAGTAGTATTCCATTTTATATATAAACCACATCTTCTTTATCCATTCATCAGTTGATGGACATTATCTCTGTTCACAGATAATATGAATGCATATGTAGAAAACCATAAATATTTCATAAAAAGACTATTAGAACTAGTAAATGAATTTAGCAATATAGCAGGATACAAACTCAACACACAAAAATCAGCTATAATTCCATATATTAGCAATGAACAATCTGAAAAGAAAATTAAGAAAACAATTTCATTTAAAATAGCATCAAAATTTCAACAACAGCCCAAGTTAAAAAATTTTTTTTTGATGTTTATTTTATTTTATGGAAAGAGAGAGAGGCAGAACACAGGTGGGGCAGGGGCAGAGAGAGAGGGAGACAGAATCCAAAGCAGGCTCCAGGCTCCAAGTTGTCAGCAGAGAGAGCCCGATGTGGGGCTCGAACTCACAAACCGTGAGATCATGACCTCAGCCAAAGTCAGGCACCCAACTGACTGAGCCACACAGGTGCCCCAACAATAGCCAAATTTCTAACATGGTGGTCAGTGCAGAGGATGAGATGGATTTCACAAAACCTAATGAAAGACCTAAAGAATATAAGTCAGCAAGAAGGAAGTTTTAAAATCAGAAAGAATGTCCCTCAATAAAATAACATTCAGAAAAAAAAAGCACAACTGCCATCAATTTGTAAAATGACTAAGATTGGGGATTTTAAAAAAGATAGAATTAAACACCAGATAGCACAATAAGTTGGCAGATGAGATGTATAGGGATAAAAACATTCTAAAGTTCTTGTGTTGTCCGGGAGGAAGTTAAAAGACCTAACTTTATACTTTGTAAGATCTGGTATGTACATTAAAATGCAATGGTAACTAATGAAAATAATAGAAGTAGAATATGAAATTTTGTATGATTAGAAAAGAAGAGAGTAGGGTGAATTAAGCCTGGATAAATATAATGGCAAGCAGGAAAGGAGAAATAAAGAAGGAAAAAATGCAGTAAGTCATAAATGAAAAAATAGAATGGCAAAATAAGTCTAAACATTTCAATATTTATAACAAATTTAAATTAATTAATATGTTTTTAGGTCTTAAAATAATCTACTTTTCTAAAGTTAACATATGCATAAAAGGAAACTGAAAAACACAAGAAGCAAGGAATGAAGTCATCCATAATCACAAGCAGTTAACAGTTTGACTTCTAGGTCCCATGTGTGTATCTACACAACGAAGCATTTTAGTGTAATTAAGATCATACAGTTATGTACCATGCTTTTTTCACACACCATGACTATTTACCATTTCAAAGTCCCCAAACTACAAGTATTTTGATAAACACGAATACACAACACCAACTCTATCTGAAAGAAAAAAAATGTAATCCTGCCTTTCTTGGCGACAAAAGTTTCATAAAAGACAAAAATGGCAACAGGCCTCTAGATAAAGATATTGGTAGAATTACAATTAAGATGCTGCATTCCTTTAATGTTTGATTAAAAATGAGACACAAAGTAACAGTATACAAAGTATAATGCTTTTAAAATAATTCATTATCCGATTTATACTCTTCAAATATTAGCAAGGAGGTATGTTTCCACCGAATCACTTAATGTATTCCTGTGGCACAAAGTGACGCACACGCATTAATGGCTATCATTAAAATGTGAACACATTTGCACACGTCTCTCCCACTACACCTCCTCCTGCCCCTCTGCTCCGGCCTAATGAGTAAGTCCTGACATGCATTTCTCACAGATAGCCTAACACTTCCATGCCCAGGATGCTTCCTTCCTATCAGTTATAGCAAAAAGAAACTTATAAATTGGTTAAATCACTAGCTGTACATTATATCATGATTAATCTTTTTAGTTAAAAAGCAAGTTTTCCCAAATTAGACTTAAAAAATCCAGCTGTGTTCTGTTTACTAAAGGTTCACCTAAACCTAAAACCTAGAATAAAAGTAAAAATTAAAAATTAAAGCATACTAAGGTTAGATTGAAAAGACTGGTAAGCCAGAAAGCACAAATAGGAATACAAAGCATACTTTTCCAATGATAAAAAGAAAATATCAATCAGGAGGATAAAAAAATGAGAAAACAATGTATATATGAAAAAAATCATAGCAGCAAAGGGATAAAATAAGATTGATTAAAATTTTGCATTAATATTGATAAACTTATAATAGAAGTTTTTATATACCTCTGTCACAATTGATGAATTAAGTTAATTGAATAACTTATATTGAATAAGTTATTTGAATAAGTTATATTGAATAAGTTAATTGAATAACTTATATATAAATAACTCTGCATGAAACAAACAGGGAAATAGTCATTATTTGCAGCCACTTTGGAAGTGTATAAAGATTGAAATATCTTTATACAAACATCAATGAATCATTATCATATAGACCAAGTTTTCGGACCACAATAGAATAAAATTAGATATCAATAGTTAAAAGACAAAAAACCTAAGCAAAGAACAACAATGAAACCCAATAAACTGAAATACACACCTCTAGAGGCGCCTGGGTAGCTCCCTTGGTTAAGCATCCAACTTCAGCTCAGGTCATGATCTCATGGTTCTTGAGTTGGAGCCCGATGTCAGTTTCTGTGCTGACAGCTCAGAGCCTGGAGCCTGCTTCAAATTCTGTGTCTCCCTCTCTCTCTGCCCCTTTTCCACTTGCACTCTGTCTCTCTCTCTCTCTCTCTCAAAAATAAATAAACACTAAAAAAAATAAAATACACACCTCCAAATATTTCACGGGTCAAAAGAAGTCATTGTGAACATTCCCCCAAATTTAGAACATCATAACAAAGTAAGTTTTGCATTTCAAAAGCCATGGAATATAGCTAAAGCCATACTTAGAGGGATAATGGTACTTTAAATGTGCTATATTGTCATTTCAAAAAGCTAACATTAAAATTGAATAATCCCAAAGTATGAAAAAATAATTTAAAAAAGAAGTTAATGAAGTAGGGTATAAAAAAATATACAGGATTAAAACAAAACAAAACAAAACAAAGCAACCTAAAAGATTTTTTTAAAGAATATATGTTCTAGCATGGTACAATTCTAGCAGTAAGATTGACTAAGCAGGAGAGAAAGCACAAATTACCAATTTTCATGGTAGAGGGAGGAGGGATATTGAGTTGAGGTTGGTTGGGACCAGGGGAAGGTGATATTTTATTTAACCTACAAGCTATGTCAATGATTTGGGGGCTTTCTTTCAGAGCAATGGGAAACTTCTAGAAGTTAAGTGGATGGTAAATATATATGACTTGAGGAGGAGAAAAATGGATTGGGGAGGAGTCAGTCTGATCAGTTAGGAGAGACCAATTACAGAGATAACTGCGGAATTCAAGCAAGAAATGATGGTGGTTTTAATAAGAGAAAAAGAAAAAATGAAGAGCATAGAGATTCAATAGAAATTTCGCTGATAGAGTAAATGAAGTTTGGTGTTTGACAGTGTATAAGTTAGGGTCTAATCAGGAGACAGAAGTCACGTGATAATTTGGACTAGGAAAGCTTGATGTAAAGATTTCTTAAGTATAACAGGGGAATAGCTATAAAGGATTAAAATACAAGTAAAGAGTACTCTGAAGATGAAGGAAAGTAGCCAGGAAGGCAGAAATTTGGAAGTGGGGACCCTCCGCAAGGCTGAGGTTTAGACCTCACTGGAGAGGGCTGTGTTTACAGCCCACTGCATGGAGAGAAGCTTAGGGTCACCTGGGCCACAGCTGTCCAGTCGCCAGGTGTGGTGCTGGCAGATGGCTGGACACCGTAGCTAGGACCAACAGGTGGGAAGAAACTCTTTGGGGACCAGGTGGGTTGAGGCTGGTAGTGAGAGTATGGAAAGAGTGTTGGGAAACTGTGTGCCAGCCAGAGTAGCATGAGGCCCAGGAGTGAGATGTCCCTGCCAGGAAGGTGTCACTGGGCTGGGCCAAGACTGTGAGCACAGCAAAGGATTTTGCACTCTGGACATTAGGGCAGAGTTAGGTTAGGGCACAACACCACTAGATGCCCCCAACCCCCACCCCGGCAGGAAGAATAAGCCAACAGAAGCATTCTGGCACCAGAAAGAAAAACCTCTTTTTCCCGCAGGGTCCCTCCAGTGTCCTCTACTGACAAAGCCAAACATGTGGGTACCAGTTGTAGACCAGAAATGCTTATGGCTCCGTCTTTGCTGAGCCGTAAATAAAGGATAGATTTGAAGCTGAGAGGCATTAAATTAATAACTGATACGGATTAGATCCAGGGACAGGGAATTAACGGTGACTCCTGGAAACTGGCTTGCATCAGTCACTGAGAGGGTAGTAGGTGGCATTTACGGAGAGGGAATCTTTGAGGAAAAGAAATTCGAGCAAAGTACAGACAAATGGCCTTTTGAAAATGCTAAGTTTAACAAACTTGAGAAATGGCTGGCGAAAGGACAAGTAAGATGGGTAAGTTCTTAAGGATGTAATGACCCATGTGTCACAGAAGAGGAAGATTGAAAAGGGACCACCGGCTTTGGACCCAGGGGTCCTTGATGACTTGTGACCAGAGCAGCTTCAGTGGGGATGGAGACAAAGGTTATGTGGGTTGAGGAATTGGGGGGCGAGGAAATGGCTGGTCCACTTGACAATGTGTGTGTGTGAGAACAAGAACAGGGAAGGGTGGGAGTAACAGGAGAGATGGGGGGTTGAGACAAGGTTCTATTTGTCCTGGAGAGAAGGGGCATGTTCATGTTGATGTGGAGGCTGCAGAGAGGGGGGCATGGGAGTCACATGTGGTTATGTGTGTAAGTGAAGGAACAAAGAGACAGCAATGCAACTGGACCCAGATCTGGCAGTCAAGAAATGGCTTAACGCGCTCTCTCGCCAGCCAGGAGGGCCGTAAATGTCGTTCGGATGTCTTCCAGGAATGGGCTGAGAAACACAGATGGATTTAGTAAGGATGATAGAAGATAATTCTGCTGTTGAATAGGGTCACATGGAAGTGCATGCTGTGTGTGTGTGTGTGTGTGTGTGTGTGTGTGTGTGTGTAATAGTTGCCAGAGATAAGGTTTCACAGCGAAGTCATTTGCAAAGGTGAGTGGGGGAATCAAAGACTGAAGAAGGACTGAAACATTTATCACGACCTTCAGTTCTGGCCTGTAACAAGAAGGCATCATTAGCACAGTCTGACTTTCTTTCTCTTTTTATTTCCATCTGTAGTGATTTCCCAATGTGGCTTTCAACAGGCCACAGCGAATTTTAGCGCCCGTCACCAGTACATTCATACCTAACATACATAATCCTCACTCTTACCTACTTCTGGAAGCAGCTTCCCTGTGGACCCATGTCTCTCTGGCTAGTGAGTTTGTTTTGGATTTGCAGTTTTCTCAATTTTTAGGTGGACTTGTACTTTACCTGTCTGTTAACGTATCCTTCCTCCAACGTACTCTCCGATGTGGCCAAGCTTAGTTTTCTACCAAGTAGGGAAGTGGTGTTTCTTGTGGCTGCCAGGACATTGGGAAGATTGTGGTGCCTCTCTTCATCTGGGCCTCCCGTCGCCCCTGCAGGGTGGGCACCTGGATGGCAGCTTCCCTCCCTTCAGGAATCTTGTAAGCGGGGGGCAGAAAAGGAGGGGTGATACGATTCTGCCTACAAAGTGCTCTGCGTACCTCCAGTTAAAGATGCTGCATAACTAGAAGCATTAAGAGTTCAGAATTAACAAGGCACTGGGGACACCATTTAAACTACAATTGGTATGTTGCATTGTAATGTGCAAAAATCACTATCAGGGCAGACTTGGGGCTTGTCCGTTGTATTTAATTGTATATAAACGTGTGTGGGCTTGAGTGCGGCATGCTACCAAGGACCCACCTCTCTGGCCATCCCCGTGAGGCAGACTGTATTGTCTAGCTTCCAGGTGTCTGGGTAATATTGCCCTGCAATGGATCAGCCCGCCCCACCATTGCAGAAACCTTCCTACTGTTTTGTTTCCAGAAGACGTAAAAAGTGGATTGACACTAACAGCCCACAGCCCTGCTGCGTGCCCCTCTTAGCCTCAGGACACTGATCTGTCCCTTCTGTATGTGTTTCCTAAGGCACTTCAACAATGTTAAGCATTGCTGCCTTCCTTCCATGTGAGCATGTAGCCAAGCCTTGCATGTTTGTATTCCCCTGATAATGTTTAGGGGAATCTAGCAATGCTAATTGAATCACACACTCCATTTCATTAACTGAGCTCCTAGAATGTGCCAGGGACTTTCCTAGGGGCTGGGGAGCAAAGATGGGGTTGACATCCACAGTTCAATGGAGGGGGCAGTTCCCGAGGCATTGCAATATTCCTGTGAGAGGCATGGTGCAAAGTGCCGCAGGAACGTAGATGAACGAGCAGTCAGTCCTGAGCTAAGACAGAATAATGACAAGGAATGACAGCGGGTCAGGGAAGGCCATGTGGGTCCTGAAGGATGATTAGGAGTTCGTCAGGTAGGGAAAACTGGACAAAGATACGGAGGCAGGAATACGCACCGAGTGTGCCGAGAAGAACAAGTGTCCCGTGTAACAGGGCAGAGCGAGGGGCTGAGGGCTGCCTTCTTGGCACCGTTGGGTGAGTGTGTGGTTCCAGGAGACGCATGTCTCATCTCATGGAAAGAAATAAAGCTCACTTATAAGACACAAGCTGACGCCCTAAGTTGTTTTTTTTTTTTTTTTTTTTTTTTTTTTTTGCATTATTGGCTCCAAATCGTTCAGTGGCTCAGAGTTTGCATGCATTTTACCTAATCAATACAGGGTGAAGTCTTGACCCTTTCCTGCTAAATAGGGAGTGTTTCTTCCTGGGATCCCTTCAGAGTGAAACATTCTATTGTCTTCTATACATGGAACTTCTAAGCAAACAGTCCAATAAAACTTAAAAGCTGGAGGACTTGAGCTGCTCCTGGGGCACCAGGGGATCTCACAGTGCACGGAAGGTTAATTCTGTGTGACACAGTGCAGGCGATCCTACGTCTTTGAAAATGAGTATTTTGTAGGAAGTCTAGCTGGCAACCATATGCTAAGAAGAGTATGAACCCACCAAAGTGCTGCCCAACAGAGGTGTGTGTTCAGAGGGTGGTGTTGCACTGATTCCTCTTCCCACGTCCCAGAGCCCCCCTTCCAGGGGGAGTAACTGTTCTCGCATTGGACCGGGAGAGAGCAGGAACTTAGCCCCATTCTTAGTGAAAGCAAATTACCTTTCTATTTATCCTGCTATGTACCATCACAAACTTAAATGTAAATTAAAAGAAAGATAAACATGAATGTCATGTCACAGCAGGAGCCACCATGGTCTCCCCAACCCATGCCCTGCCAGTCCTGGTGCCCCCCGGTGTGGGGGTGTGGGGGTGTGGGGGATGTCCCTGGGTGGGGGTAGCTGGGCAGTATTCTCCTTGAGCTGTACTGCCCACCCCAAACTCTGTGGATAATCAGAAGTTCGATTTGTCAACAAAACCCAGTTTATCAAGAAAGTTCTGGTTGAACTGTGGTAAATACAGCACGTTGGAGCATTCTCTTTAGGAAGAGAATCTTTTTCTTTTCTTTTCTTTTCTTTTCGTTTCTTTTCTTTTCGTTTCTTTTCTTTTCTTTTCTTTTCTTTCCTTTCCTTTCCTTTCCTTTCCTTTCCTTTCTTTTCTTTTCTTTTCTTTTCTTTTCTTTTCTTTTCTTTTCTTTTCTTTTCTTTCCAAGAGTCACAGTGATTTGGGCCTGAGGTGTCTGGTGAGAGATGTACAACTTGTCCCCACGTCTGTCTGGCAGGGGACATCAGGCCACATCAGGAGCCTGGCCTTCATAGGCCCTCTGCTCTGTCACAAAGGCAGGTGGGGAGTCCTGGACCTGAGACTAACTAACTCACAGTCTTGGAACATACCTGAGCAGCAGCAGCAGCTGGGTGAGAAGTCGGGCTCGGGACAGTGACCGCGTTGGGGCTGGTGGCTGCCTTCTTGTTCCTTAGATCCCCTTGTCTGCCAGGGTAAATGTCCTTGTGGGGAGGGATCCCACAGCATTCCCCAGCCTTCGTGCTGCGGCGGGGAATGCGCTGTCGATCAAGCACAGAAGGAGGGCCACCCAACTCACCATGGACCCAAAAATGTCTTTGGACCCCAAACCCTTCACAGACTTGTGATGCTGCCTCATTATGAGGCAAAAATGATTTCTGTTGTGGTTTAATCCCATTCCTTTTGTCCTCAGTGAGGACGGAGAATGGCCAGTCACTTCTCAGTGAAATCGTGCTCATTGTTAGCCGCTCAGGCCTTCATCTTAAAAGTGCCTTTGCGAAAATGGCACTGAACAAATTGCACAGACTATTTCCAGCCACACATATTTACTTCTCCATTTGTCTCAACATCTTGGCTCTTTTCTTTGAGATAAGCGCAAGGAACCCAGAGAGACACATAAATTATCTGGCTGTTTTATTACTCTGGTTCTCATAATAGGCTACATTGTGTGACCCGACCATATCTTTTGCAGGAAATTTATGTTGTGGCAATAATAATCCCTTCTAACAGAAACAGCCCATAACAGAGTGGGTTTATTAAGAGAGTATTTATGGCTAATTAAGCTGCCACGAGCACTCTTTTCACTGTCAGGATGCCAGGTAGCAGATGTGCATGGGGGACAGAGGGGCATATCGGGAAGCGGATGGGTTGAAGGCAGGAGACCCGGGGTCTGTTTGTGACCTCGCCACCAACTACATTATAGCTGCGGGCGAGATGCTTCCCTTCTCTGGACTGAAGTTTTGTTAACTGGGAGATGAAGGGGTTGAATGATGACCTTCATGCTCTGTGATTTGTGAATCTGAGGGTGGGGGAGAGGGCATGTGTTTGTACAGGGACGTGATCTGAGTGAAAGATCACAGTCAGGTTAACCCCTCACTCTTGAGACTTCAGCCCCCAGTCCTAGTCGTAAAGGTGACAGACAGTTTAACCTAGTCCAGCAGGCAAATCCTAATGTAAAAATAAATTAGTCAACCCGAAGAATCACGTCCCGTGTGTGTATGTGTGTGTGTGTGTGTGTGTGTGTGTGTGTGTGTATGTGTGTGTGAACTCCCAGAATCTGTCCCTGACCCACGCCGAGAAGACCATCAGGTAAAAACACACCAAGCGTCCTAACTGGAGGCCATCTGTTAGCAAGAAAGTGCCCGTCACTCATCACCTCCCTTAAGTGTGTTTGCCTCTGCACGGGGGAGATGAACAGCACTCTTCCTGCCCAGGGGTCCTCTATCTCCCGGTCTCAAAGCCCCAGACACATGCAGTTGGGAAGAAATTATTCTCACAATCGCAAAGGACACATCCTTCTTGAGAAACTTTTTAGCTCTTCGTAGCTAAAGCTAAAGGGAAAGGTTCTGCCTTCCTCCTTAGTGGGGTGCTGGGTGAGTCCCAACCCCAGGAAATCAACTCTGGCTGACCTAACCCTCCCCACCCCGTGCATTTACCCCAACAAGTAATTGCAGCCCTCCCGTGTCCAGCAGTGTGACCCCTCCGCAAGGGCCCCCGATGGTTCACACCACCTCATCAGTTAGGAGCAGGCGTGATTAAGTGCGTGGCGGTTGCAATCAAATACACAAGCAGTGTGAAGGCGTGCCTGCCTCAGGTCAAGGGCAGCAACATCACGGTCACCTCCAAGGTGTGCCCTGTGTGCCACCTACAGACGGGCCGCTTTAGGTAATGGCAGAATTATTTAAGATACGGTGCTGGGGCTGGTTTGCTGCTTGAGAAACTTCCTCTTAGAGGGAAAAATATTAACAGAATTTCTCATGGCTGTCAGTTCTAGGAGTTGTTCCTTGACCGTGCTGAGAAGGACTAAGGAATCTGCATGACAAGGCGGGTGGTGAGACACTGGTTCCCACCGGCCTCTCTTGTTCAAATCCCTGAGACTCTTTCCATTCCCACATTCTCAGTGGGGAAACAGCAGATTCCCTTACCCCTATATTCAAGGATCAGACAAGCATTTGGAAGAGTCGTACTTACCCCATCAGCTGCCAGAATCCAACTGCTAATTTCGACTGGATTGACAGCTGGCCTTTGGCTACCAACACCCTCCGTGGAGGACAAGAGTAGGAGCAGATCCCAATGTGTTTTCTCATAGTTTCCTAATAACGCTTTGGGGGGAGTGGAGTCAGATGTTCTTTTTAATAAGAATCTGTAGCTATTGAGAGGTTAATAAATGGCAGCCAGCTCTGCCCAGTAATCCAAAGTGACGTTCCTCAGTATGAAATAAAAGCATGTAACCGGATGATTGTAGCATATACATGGCCACTGGGTGCTTAAAGGTTTTATACGTTCCCATTTGGTTCCTGTAACTAATGATAATGATAGTAACAATGACACTATTGAATAGTTATTAGCTATCAAACACTACCATTTACCAGGTGTTATGCTAAGCCCTTTAGACACGGGGTTTACTTTAATACTTCCACCAATTCAATGAAATAGACCCTGATTTCTCTAAAGAAAGGCTCAGCAAAATTAAGTCACTTACTTAAGAGAAAATAGTGGCAAGCCCTAGATCTGAGATTTGAACCCAGCTACTCGAGCCCCGTATCTGTGCTGCTTCATACTCTGTATCCGTTCGTTCAGTCCTGCTGCCCCGCGGGGAGCTCTACTTTCTGAAGCCAGATTTCCTAAAAAGCTAGAGAACGAATTCTTCTTTATTCTTTTAGTTCAAATCTCTGGAAAAGCGAATACACATCTCCACGTCTTTATTTTTTAACGGCTTTATTGAGATACAGACCACATACAGTTCACCCATTTGAATATGTATTTAAGGATTTAGTATATCCATAGATTTATGCAAGCATCAACACAATCTAGTTCTAGAACATGTTTGTCATTCCCCAAAGAAATTCTACCCATTAGCCCTCATTCCCAATCCTCCGTAAGCACCAAGAATTGTACACCACTAAACTACTTTCTGAGTTGCCTCTTCTGGACAATTCATCTAAATTAATCATAGGTTATACGGTCTCTTAGCATATACATATTTAAGGTCCATTTGCTTTGTAGCGTCCATCAATATTTCCTTCCCGTTTATTGCTAAATAGAATTCCATGTTGTATCTGTATCACATTTTACGTACTCATTTAGCAGTTAATGGACACTGGAGTCGTTTCCACATTTTGACTGTTGTGAATATTGCGGCTATTCACATTCCTGTATGAGTTTTTGTGAGGACACATGCTTTCATTACTTTTGAGTATATACCTAGGAGTAGTGTTGCTGGAGCATATGGTAACTCTATGTTTAAGTGTTTGAGGAACCGCCAAAACGTTTTTCAAAGCCCGCTGCCTCATTTTACTTTGTCACCAACGTATGAGAGCTCCGTTTTCTCTCCTTCCTAGTCAATACTTGTAACTGTCTTTGATTATAGCTGTTCTAGTTGGTGTGAAGCGGTATCACATTGTTGTTTTGATTTGCATTTCCCTAGTGAGTAATCATGTTGAGCAGTTTTTCATGTGCTTATCGGCCATTTGTATGTCTTCGCTGGAGAAGCGTCTATTCGAATCCTTTGCCCATTTTTAATCGGCTTTTTAAATCTTCTATTATTGATTTGCAAGCGCGCATCTTATATTCTGGATATAAGTCCCTTATCAAATATATGATCTGCAAACATTTTCATTCATTCTGGTGTCGCCTTTTCATGATTTTGTTCATGTGTTTTGAAGCACAGAGGTTTTTAAGGCTGATGAAGTCCAAAGGTCTATTTTATCTTTAGTTACTTGTGCTTTGGTGTCATATCAAAGATACCATTGCCTAGTCCAAGGTTATAAGGATCCACTCCTAAGTTTTCTTCTGAGAGTTTTGTAGTTTGAACTTTTACATTTAAGTTTCTGACCATTTTGAGTTGATTTTTTTAATATGGGATGAAGTGGGGTTCCAGTTTTTTTTCTTTTGTGTTGGATATCCAATTGTCCAAGCACCATGTTCGAGAAGACTTTTCTTTCTTGGGAATGTGCACAGTCTCCCTGATCACCAGAAGTGTCTGTCTGTAGTTTATTTGGGCATCTTTAAATCTCTCTTTTCCTGATATTCCTGTTAAGTTCCTGTCTGGTCTGCCTTTACTGGTATCTCGTCTAGAAGCTAGCTTCTACTAATTGCTAGCTGTTGGCTCTAATGTTTTGACAGTATCTTGGTATTGTTTGACAATACTTTGGTATAAATTGTTCTATGGTCTGATCCAATTTTAATCATGTTGTTTTTCAGGGGTGGGGTATTCCCAGTCTTTGAGTCTTACTGACCCCAGAAGGGCTCTTCTTGGCTGTCTCTTTTCCTGGTTCTCTTTGTTAAACTTCTAGCTGGTACAACATCTTGCTTGCTGCTACTCCCATCATGGAGCCACCAGCCTTTTCTTACTTACCATCAAGATCTCCATTGTGTATTAACGGTGTCCTTAAGGCATGTTCTTCCTGAACTATGTTATCAATGAAGTCAATTCCTTTAGGGAGAATTGAGGACCTCTATTTTCTTAAAACCTCTTCCCCCACTGGACAGAAGCCCTGTGTCACTAAACCAGACACTAAACTGTGTCTCCTTGAGAGACAGCCTTGCTCCATGAGCAAGAGGACTTATCCTCTCGTTCCTCCTGGAATTGGGCCTCTCCCCTAAAAGTCATCTGAGGCAAGGTGATCATGGTCCTGTATGCTTGGCCCTGTAAGTGAGGACTCAGTGGGGGAATGGGGCCCCAGTGGGCATGCCTGCTTGGATCAGAGCTCCTGTGGAAGGGAGCTAGGGAGGGAATGCAATTTGCTGACAACTTTCTCATTCTGGGGTGAAACTGTAACCCTAGACCACGATCTTGAGGTGAAGGAGCCCCATTTTCTTGGCCACACCCACCTGGAGTAGAGCTACCATTATACTGAGCTGAGGGTGGGGACGAGAGCTGGTTGTGGCTCACATGGCACAAATTCTCACTGTTCTTACTGAGATTTCATAAATTTTCATGAACAAGTATTTTTCCATTGTATGCCCTTAGGAAAATCCCCAGAGACTTTAAATAATTGTTTCATATAACTTTCTCCAGTTACAATGGTTGTTTTGCAGAGGAGAGGGTTTACCAAACCCCTCATGCTGCCATTTTGTGTGTCCTCTATCTCCATACATTTTATGAACTGAAGATGGATCATACTCTGCCCTCTTCTTTATCTTTCAAAAGCCATTATAACACAGTTCCACTACTGAATGTTACGAGTTTTTTCTCCTACATTATATGGCCTCAGAACTTTTTAGCTTGAATTTTGTAGCTTTTCAGTTCTTCCCTTACCTCTGACAGCCAGCCATTTCTTTTTATTTTGGTCGCCTGTGTGTCTGTAGTTACCCTCTTTTATGCTTTCTGAGTTTCAGATTCAAAGCTGATCAGGAGCTTGTCAGAACTGTGGACAATTACAGTGAAAACATTCTGACTGAGGGTCTAGAGAAATCTCCTCTGAACCGAGTGTCTAAACTCTAAATAATGTCACTCCATGAAGACTATTCGGAGCCTTTGTTTGGTCTGTTAACTTCCTGGTGTTGATGACCTTCCACACAGGGGGAGCTACTGAGGAACTGACAAATGCTACCTTCGAGACCCCACAAACTGTTTCCAGCTTCCTCAGTGATGACTGGGCCGAGTAGTCAAGAGGTGTATGTAAATATGCAGTGGCTGTCAGAAAGGGCTAATAATTTAGGACAGAAAAGGAGCACCTTGCCTCAGAGCTCACAGCATGCGACAATCAGTCCTGAGGTAAGGCAAGAAGAAGGTGGGGCGTTGTACCCAACACAAAAGGAACCAGCACTGGCTTTGCTGCTGCTCCAGCCCAAGGCAGGGTAATGCAGCTCTTGTGTCTTCTATGCTTCTGAGTCCTGCTATGGATGACTGCGGCTTCTCAGAGCATCTATATTCTGGGGTGATGTCCTGTCTTTCCTACTGTCCTTCTCAGAGATTTGCATAACATCCCCCAGTTGGACCCTGCTCTTGATGACCAGCTTTCCTGAACTGAGGGGAGATACCATATCAGAGCAGGACGTGGAGGAGAAGGGACATGGCAGAGAAAGTGCTGGGGGTGGCGAGGGGTGGGGGGAGATAGTGGACAGGGCCCTGCCTTGGAGGGCAGGGGAGTTTAAGCAGGGCTGGCCCACTCTGTCAAACAGAGCAGAAGCCCAGGCATGGAAAGAGCCGAGCATTCTCTGTGCCTATAAGTGACTGTGTTAGTTTCCTAAGGCTGTCATAACAATGTCCTACAATGTGGGTTGCTTAAAGCAATAGAAATTGACTCTTTTATAGGCCAGAAGTCAAAAATCAAGGTGTTTTTATAACCGTGCTCTCTTTCAAAGTCTTTAGGGGAAGATCTTGGCCCGGTTTTTCCAGCTCGTGGCAGCCCCAGGTATTCTGGGCTTATGGTAGCATAATTCTAATCTCTGTCTCCATAGTAAAGTGACATCCCCTCCCTGTCTGCATCCCTTTTCCTTTTCTTATCAGGATACCAATCATTGGATTAGGGCCCACCTTAATGACCTCATCTTAATTTGATTATATCTGCAAAGACCCTATTTCCAAATAAGGTTACATTCATATGTGTTAGAGGTAGGACTTTGACATATCTTTTTGGGGACACAATTCAACCCATATGAGGTGGTTTTTCATCTGTCAGACGTCTGTGACAATGCGTTACATCTATCTAACTGAAGAACGTTTCACTCCGCAGTCCCTGAGAAAAGAGTGAATGCCAGGAAATGAGCTTTAGTACAGGATCAGTCAAAACGTAAAGTACCTTCACCCCAGGCCCCCAAAGGAGAAGTGCCTCAGTCCAGTACCTTCAAATAAAATACTGCCATTGACATACCCCCAAACATATCATCATCTAGGCCCATTAGGACCAAGTTGGAACCCATTTGGGGGTAGACTGGGAGGATTGTGATATTCTGATTTTAGCTGTGTCAACAAGACAAGGCTGAGTTGTCCTGTTGCCCTGGCAGGTTTAGACCCTTGGAGGCTTCAGTGCCGGCTGATGTAAAGTGTTTGGACAAAGTCCATTCTTTCTAGGTGTGTCCTGGGCATTTTCCTAAAAGCAATGTATAATGATCCCTTTATGCAAAGGATGGGATAGAGGTTCACAAAGGTCAAGTGACTTTCTAATGGTCGCATGACTCATTAGTAGTAATGAGGTCTTTGGGGTACCATTCGGGTGTTCTTTGCATTGCACTGTACCATAGTGGCTTTTTTTTTTTTTTTTTAAATCAGGATGCAGTTACCATCAGTAAATCCATGCCTGAACCCTGAAGACTGGAATCTATCTAATGGAGGTTGAAGGAAATCTCTGGAGTCTGGACAGTGAACCCAGGGCCAAGGGCCCTTCGTATCCCAGAGGGCCATTATTTCCTCTGTTTGTTGCTCACTAATGTTGGCTAAGCACATACAAAGTGCACCAAAAGCACAACAAGGAAGCTATCCCCAAGGGGCTTGCAATGTCATAGCTATAGGCCTTTATGTTCAGCATTGTGAGTGGAGAAAACCTTGGGGCAGCCACCTAACCCAGACTGGAGGACTGTCCCTTGAGGATGTGACAACTGCACCCAATGCAGAAGAATTCTAGGAGTCAGGAACATCATGTAGAAAAGCCTGGAGGAGGCAAGAGAATGGTCTCCTGGGGTCTGAACCATAGGAAACAAGGAATCCCCAAGATGAGCCTAGTGGTTGGCCATTAGAGTTATGGCCGTGAGGAGCCTTGACACCATGTGAAGGAATTTGATGTTCATTAAAAGTGCTCAGAGAGTTGGGAGTCATCCCAGAAAGACAGGTTTCAGGTGTTCAACTTCTCCCACATCGTGCAAAACTCACTGTGGCTGTGTGCTCGGGCCAGGGCTTTGCTCAGGGCCACTTTGGGCCTCCCACTCTGACTGGAAATGAAACAGTAGCTGATTTGGACTGTGCCCTATTCGAGCTGGGATGGGACTTTGTTGGGGCCCTGATCCCTGTAGGATCCTGGCTCTTTTTCGAAGTCTGTGGTTAGAGAGGGAGGCTGAGCGGGGTGAGAGAGAGGTACCATGGGTGTGCAATGAATAATTGTCAAAGACACAAATGCATCACTCAAGGTGTGTTATTTTCATGCGGGAGATAAGAACATCTGAGGCACAGAGTGGCCTCATAATTATTTCTGGGTGACACAGCTTGACAGAGCCTCAACCCCTCCCCCTGGGGCACAGACACACAGTGAGCAGCATAAAGCAGTCATCGTGAGGCATCTCCTGACCTCATTCGCAGCCTGCGGGGTCTGCCTAAAGAACTCAGTGCACTGCTCTGGGTTTCTACCTGGCCTGTGGGGAGCCCGCAACAGGATGATGCTGAGAATGTTCCTAAGGACTCCCAACTGCTTGACTGAGCTGGCTGGGGAGCCCTCCCTATTTCCAGAAGCCAAGGGTCATTGCAATGGATGGGACCCCTAGGTTCCCATTTCCCATCTCAAAATGTAGTGCCCTATGTTGCTGGGTAGACTTCAGGCGTCTTAGAATTGAGCCCTGTTTGTATTTTATTCTGGTTCTCTTTATCCTGCGCAGAGGATGGCGGTCGGCTACCACGAATAGTTTCTCTGTTAGGAAGACTAGAGGAAAAGGGTCTTTGTTCCACTTTCCGGACAGTCTACTGGGCCTGTGGGCCTCTGAAGAAGGAGCTGTACCGCTGTGTCCTAGACTGCCATGGAAACCTGAGCTTCTTAGGAATTCCTATCATCCTAGAACTTTGAGGAGGTCAGGGAATCTGGGAAAAGAGTTTACTCCTTAACAAAGATTACTGGTCCCATTGATTAGGGGACTCCTGCCTGCCTGATTAGCAAGGGGCTTCAGGACACATTTTGCAGTCAGGAATGAATATAAGATCAAGGAGAGCAAGAAAGAGCAGTCAACGACACCCCAACATTCTCCTAAAGCCAGCACTACCAATGTGGGTAGCATCACCACAGCCACTAGAAGCATGAATGTAGCCCATGGCCAGGCAGCTTGGTGTCCAGGGGAGGCATTGTGCCCTGCTTGTTCTGTGGCTCCCTATACGATTCTAAAGCCTGAAATGCAGGGGCAGAAGGTTTTACAGAGAATTGTTACAAGTGAAACACGCCTGTCAGAATGAACTGAACCCTCTAACAGGGATTCAGGACACGTTTCCAGCATCATCTCTGCACCCCAGCCTGCTATCTCTGGGACACAGGCTCACCGTGCCTCAGCATCACCAAGCACTCATGCTATTCTCAACTGCTGTGTCTTTGCACATCCATTTACTTGGCCCGCAATGTTTCTCTGTCTTTGTTATGCAGCAAAACTGTAAAAAACCTGAAATCTCAGTTGAAACTCTCCCTAAGCAGCCTGCCTTCTGTGAGCTTCGAGACCAAAGAAATTAGGACTTTTTTTTTCCCTCCAAAAATTTTGGGCATACCTTGGCTTCAGATGTTAGGATACTAGAGTGACTATTTGAGTATGTGAGTGTGTACCCCATTTATCACCTGAGATCCCTTAGGGAGGAGGTGCTGCCTTGTCCAGGCTTCCAGAAAGCTCTCCATTTCATAGTCAATGCTCTGAAACTTTGAAAAAGTTGATTGCTTGCCTGTGAGGACTATGAGGAGATAGCCATTTTGGGGGAAGATAAACTTTAGAACTATGAGAAACTGTGTTTTCTCCTGGTTTGGCAAATAACTTTCATTCTCTAATGGAGAGCTTTAATTGGAACCTTGACTCTGTATTTGGAGGTAATGGGCCTTACTAAAAATGGATTAGAGCAGTTCATAAACTCTTCCTCTAAATGTTAACATATTGCAGGGCCTGCAAAGGTTACTTAGCTTGGCAAGAAAACTCACATTAAAGATCAAAATAACAATTTCCTGGATTCCTGTGCAGGCTTCTAACTTGTCCCAGTATCCTTGGGCCATGGGTAAACAGCTGTGACATAATCAGTAACTGCTGTAAATGGACAGAGAGCCCAAGCTCTTTGCAGTTCTCTTGGAGAACTGGAGGAAGAAATAGGACCGAGTAGACATGAAGGAGTAATTACTGACAACAGTCAATTTTTAGAATGCTTGTTGTGAGCCAGCTTCTCTTCTAAGTGCTTTGCTTAAGTGATCTTACAACCCCTCTGGGCTAGGTTCTGCCATAATTCCCACCCCGAAGATGACTCACCTGAGACACAAAATGCTTGGATGCCTTTTCCCAGGTCCTGTAGCTGAGACCCTAACTGACTGCATTTGATTTTAGACCCATGTTCTTAACCACTCTGGTAACACTCTCCTTAATTAGAAAAGAACCTATTGAGGTTCAAGTTCAGAGGGGCTGGCTGAGGCAAACACAGAGACATGGTCTGAAGGATCTCATGTCCTTCACTCCAGAACAGGGGCCGGTGTGCCTTGGGTGCAACAAAGCTGGGGTCTGGAACAGGACTGGATTGGGGTCTAAATCTAGCTCTTCGAAGGGCAGGGTGCCTTTGAGCATGTTGTTGGAGCCCTCAATACATTGGTTCCCTCATCTGTAAAATGGGATTGTTTTGAAGTTTAATTGAGATGTTTCATATACAGGGCTCAGCATGGAGTCTGGGCACAGGTAGAATTGGGAAAGAAGGAAAGGTGGAGGGAAGGCAGCAGTGCTGGTAAGGGTCTGCTAGGGCAGAATATACGTTTGTCCTCTTGAACTTGCTCCCATTTCTATGGTCATAACAATGTCCTTAAAAAAAAAAAAAAAAGATTTCCAGAAAGGCCCTCAAGCATCTGTTTGTTCCTTTGTGCCTTTCTTCTCCCGGGTCTGGTACCCAATTGCCACTTCTTTTTTACCTCTTTCCCCCGACCCAGCCTTGTCCATTCCCTAGATTATGGGCTGACCATTCAGCTGCAAGCATTGGCCCTTGGGCCTGTGCATGGTTCCCCGATTGGACCCAGGACATCTCCATTGCACAAACACGGCCGTCACCCGGGACCTGGCTGAACAATATCCTCCCAGCCATACGTATTGGGGTACAGGACCAACTGGAGACACTCCCCTGAGAACGTCCTGCTGGTATGGCAGATGGGGGCCAACAGGTGAGGGTTTTCCCTCACTGAGGCAGAGCCAGCGAAGCTAGGCTCGCCTTCTAAAAGAGTCATGAGGATGTTTCCTATATGTGAGAGGGGACTGGGGACTATTTCTCTGAGACATCACATTGACTTTAAAACCAGATGCAGACATTTGTGGATTTCAGAAAAAAGTCTTAACGTTAATGGCACTCAAACACCAAGGGCATGGGCTCTGGTGGCAGGCATAACCCTTCAGTTAAGCTATCCTTAGCTCTGCCACATTCACAGCCTGAACCAAGGTGACTGAATTCCTCTCATAACCATAACACTCATTCATCATGTGTGTTTATAGTAACTGACACACTTCAAGGCCATTGACAAAAAGCAGCCTGCTGATGGCCGAGGGTCTCACTGGTCACACAGTGGGAAAGGACACTGGCCAAGCCTTGAGATCTGGGTAATATGTGACTTATCTCAGGAATGCCTGACTTTGAAAAATATACACAGAGTGACCCACAATGGACCCTTAAAACTCTATTTGCTGGCCTTATGCGTTCTCTGCCTCATTAAAAATGTTGGTTGTTTAAAATTGCTGAGGGATAATTAAACAGGCCTGCAGTTGATTTATGGGAGACAAACAGAGCGATGAATGCACAGGAATATTGTGTTGTGAGGGAGGTAATTTATGAAGATAAAGCTAAATTTTGATGGGGGAAGCCCAACTCAAGCTTGGCTGCAAGAAGTGATATATCTTGGGAGTCCTTTAAATCCTTGGAGGCCAAAAGCATCCAGGTGAGCATCACATCTTGATATCCAGGCCTATATTTTGAATGGCAGCTTTTAAATCCTCTCTTAAGATCTGAAGAAATAATGCAATGAAAGACTGCACCCCACACCCACACTTATGCACATGCACTGCCATATATTTCATGTGACCACAGAGGCTAAGCTATGTTTGGAATTTGAGGTGGAATCAAAGGGAATGGTTGTGATAACAGGGTCCGATGAGTGACTTTCTCTTTACAACACGCAGTGTTTCCTAGCGGTGTGGCTAATACTCGCCATAAGGCTGCTTTTACAAGTTACAAATTGGAGAGTGTGGGTAGAGTTCCGTGAGTCTGGGAGTTCTATGGGAGGGGGTGGGGGAAGGTTTCCTTTCTATCTCTTCTTGGTGAAGCTCATAGTAAGAGAACAAACAAAATGTTCCGAGGCTTATTTCCATGGGGGGAGACTGTCTTGGAAGGTAGAGGAGAGCCGAGACTTTTAAGCACTTGAGTTTCGCAGCCTGGCCAGGCTCGCTGCTCTTCTGGGAGCAGCCTCAGTCAGCGGATGGGTGTCCCAATGAGAGCCCTACCTCCCTGTGGCTCCTAGCTACCGTGACAGCTTCCAGCAGGTGCCTTGGGGGGTCAGTGATTGTGAAGTCAAAGACTTTATCCTCATCTCTCTGTCTTGTCACTCTGGTTCCTCAGCAGCCTGTGAAGCCTTTGAAGCCCTTTGAAGGGCTGACTCTCTTGCCTCAGAAGACAACTCCTTCTATTCTGAGAGCTAGTCCCAGCTCAGGCCACCACCCACCTGGACACATCCATGCACTTACCCATCGCCCACTTCTGGGCACCTTTTCTCTCACCAGCTCTGCCCTCAGCATGTTTCAGGCTGCCCCAGAACCACTTGTAGGGTTCAACACCCAACCTGGGACCCCAGCTTGGGTGTTCTTGGGTCTGAAGTCCAGATCCAATTTCTCTGCCTGTGTCGACCCAGATGTGCACACCACGTGTCCCATAGCTTCCACGGGGAAAAGAAAATTGAGCTCTAGGAATGGGCACAGGTCAAAATAGTGCTTATTAAATAGTTTACCTACATGGTTCCCTTCTTGAAGGCGCTCCTAATAAAATCAAGGTGACCATAAGGAAAGGGCCTGACCCCAACTTCCTTCTCGTTTCAGCTCCACTTTCCCTCCGTATGCTCACCAAGTCAGAAATCCCATCCTCTGAATCCATCCACCTTTCTGCTTCCATGTTTGTTTGAATGTCACCCTCCTTTTTGGGGATGACCTTCTTGTTGCTCCTGTGAAAATGTCAGCTCCAGTGTTAAGCTCTCCCTGTTTCTGTCTGTCAGAAACCAGCTCAGAATGTGAGCAACTCCTTTCTGCACAGAACTCCAGAGCTATCCACAAATCACCCCTAAAGACCTCTTTGTTCTAACAAAGGAAACATTTTGCCAACCTGGTTTGAGTTACAGTGTGAACTTGGAAATACTTAAAATGCTTAAAATACTCTTGAATGCAGAATTAAGTCGATTTAAAATGTCCTTGCCTTCAATTTGTTTGAATTGGTAAATTTATTGCATGGAAAAATCAAAGTCAATGACTATATTTGCCATCCTCAATAAATGCAAACGCAAATCTTAAAAAATTTGCAAATGTTTACCTTATTCCATTTTAATGTCTCTAAGACTTAAAAAGACAATCACATTCTTGGGCTTTTAATGTTTCTGTCATATTTATCAGTAATTTAAACCTAAGCCCATTAACAAAGTAGAACTCGTTGTTTAGATTGGAAACGAGAGTGGCCCCTGTTCTTTGAATCACCAAGGTACCTCCCTGTCCCCATCGGTGGTGCCTTGAGCTTTTACAACCAGATCCAGGAAAAGTTGGCTTCCTTTTTACATGAATAGGAAAGCTTTACTGCTGTACTTGTGGTTCTGAGACTGGCCTCTGCATTGCACTCTGGTCTGGGGAAAATGTCATTCTCTTCTGTACAGAAGTTGAAGTATTTGGATGATCAGTGACAACACTACTGGAAGCCAGAACGTGAAATGGAGTCAGCATTATCAGTAAATAGCATCAAGTTGCCAATTCAGGAAAAATTGACCCTGTGAGGATTTCAGGGGCAGCAGGGCCATCAGACCTGAAGCCCTGTGATGAGGTGGGTTATTGTTGTGTGGTCTCGCTGTGTCTGGAGGTGGACAAGTGTTGGGCGTGCGTGTGGGAAAGGATGCAGTGGGGGTGGGGCTATTTGTGGGTACTAAGATTTAAAGAAAGAAAACCCCACATTGTCATCTGAAAGAAGATAAATGAAAATTGTTGGAGCAATAGACCTCTAGGGACTAATTACTTGTCTGCTATAATTCAGGGACTGCACTCGTGACTTGCATCGACTCAACATGTCAAATGTCAGTTCTATGTTATGAAATAAAATACATGTTCTTTTAATGTAAACAGTGCAGAAATGTTCTCAAGTGTCCCAAGTCATTAGTCACATTGGACACATTCAGTGCCCTATGACTTGTCCCCATGGCTCTGTGCCTGGAGGTCACTTGGTATGTAAAGAGAAAGCGTGCAGCCATGTAATTAAAACCGATGTAGGCACCTTGTTCATCTGGGGGCTGAGGAGCATCCAAACAGCTGCTCAGGGAAACTCAGGCTTTGCTAACATGTGGTATAGCACATTCAGAATCCAAGAATGCCCCCAAAAATCCCAGACAAAAGCCCCCCCACATGTCTGCATTTTGCTTTGGTTTTGTTGTAAATTGTTGCAGGAGATTGGAGGGAGGGGGCTGGCCGGCTGGTGCCCTGGTAGGATTTGACTTAGCAGTGGGGGATGGTAAAGCACATGGGCTTCCCATTAAACCCCCCCGGCTTCCTAGCACTGCATTATGCTGTGTGAGCTGCCTCAGTTTTGTAGGAGTGCTATGTAGATTAGATACAAAATTTACTTTAAGTAAAAATCGTATTAATCATCCAAGGATCAACCAGGGGAAGAGAGGCCACTCTATATATTTATAAACAGAGGGATCTGGTTACCCAGGTGATAAAGTGGCTGGCTGCAAGGCAGAGCACAGAGACATTGAAGGGATCGATAAATCCCCTGGGTTAGAGGAACCAAGGGGGCAGTTGTTGCTACTGGGGTCCAAGCTCAATGGTCATAGGGAAACTGGTAGCTTGACTTGCCTGGAAGGAGCTGGAGACCTAGCTGAAGATTGCCGGAGACACTGCCTAGGTGTGGGCAAAGTGGTGATGGGGAAATACCCTGGCTTCTCCCTTTCTTGTACTCTCTCTACCACGATCTCTCTGTGGGCAAATCCTGCCACAAATCAGCTAGAATGAAAGTCCAGGCAACACAGCCTAGAATGGTCAACACCTACCTGCTCTGAAGTTCCATCTCCATAAAACAGAGAGGGGAAAAGGTTTGGAATGGCTCCTAGGGTAGACAGACCCATGATCAGCTTATTTTGCATTTCGAGAGCACTCTGCAGCCTAGGAAGTAATTTCCTTAATGGTTTTTGTCTTAGAAATCCCCACAAAGCTCTGTGAATGGTGCATTCTCCCCTCATTTAATGTGTGAGGAAGCTAAGGCTCAGAGGCTTCCAGTAAATGGCTTTAAGCCATCTAGTTTGTTCTGACAGGACTCAAGGTTAGGTCTCCCAACCCCCATCTAGCACCCCCCGCCCTCCACCTTCCTCCATGCCACCCTTAGAAATGTGCTTTTCTTCTCTTAAGCACTAAGAAGTTCCTTTTACTCATGAAAGTTTTGCATTTCATAGTGTTATTCAAGTTCTCTGTTCCCTTGTTGATCTTCTTTGTGCCTAGTCATTCTATCCATATTGAAAGTGGGATATAGCCGAGTCCAATTATTATGTTTGAATTGTCTATATCTCCCTCCACTTCTATGAGCTTTACTCCATGCAATTTGGGGCTCTGTTGTTAGGTGAACCCATGTTGATAATTAGTATATCTTCCTAATAGATTAATCTCCTACTAATTATAATATGTCCCTCTTTTTTTTAAAGTAACATTTTGTGTCTTAAAGTCTATTTTGTCTGATATCAATATAGTCACTCCAGCTTTCTTATGGTTGTTGTTCGCATGGTATGTATTTTCTACCTTTTTACTTTCAGCCCATTCATATCTTTGAATCTAAAGTATATCTCTGATATACAGCATATAACTGTTTTATTTTTATCC
This sequence comes from Leopardus geoffroyi, assembly GCF_018350155.1. Lineage (NCBI taxonomy): Eukaryota > Metazoa > Chordata > Mammalia > Carnivora > Felidae > Leopardus > Leopardus geoffroyi. The sequence continues at coordinate 49,543,697 of NC_059334.1, read as the reverse complement.
AATCTGATATTCTCTGCATTTTGATTGGATTGTTTAAGCCATTCATATTTAGTATTGTTGATATAGTTGGATTTTTTTAATCAAACAATTTTAATCAGTAAAAGTGCAATTACATGAAGAGCCCCATATTATACATGTTTAAATTATTTTCCATCGTCTTTACTTGTAAGGTGTTGAAGGTGGGACCCACTCTTGAATCTTCTTTCTAGTGGTAGAATAAGGTACATATTGTTCTGGAGTGCCACTCACATTGAACTTACGGTTTGTCCAAATGAATTTATGAGCAGTAGGTGGTTTTGTTGTTGGAGGATCATCAGTCATAGAGTGAAGCCAACGATGCCATTCAGGGGGGACCATGCTTCCATCCACATCCCAAAACGTGTTCTTGCCATTCATTTCAGTTGTATATATAACCCATCGGTGACGACCAAACAATTGCTTGTTGTCCTCATAGTATTTGTTTCCATATTTGTCTTCCCCCACTAATGTACCAACCCTCACATCATTTGCCCCGAAGAAAACTCGTAGATAGCCGTGGAGGCCACCATGGCCACTGAGCTGCTGCAGCCCGCGTTTCAGGACCTGCAGGGACTCCATCTTGTCCCGTAGGACCAGCCACCCAGGTGCTCGATATAGTTGGATTTGTATCTGTCATTTTACTTTTTGATTTCTGTATGTCACCTGTCCTTTTTGCTCCAAATTTAGCATTTTAAAAGGACATGTTACAAAACTATAGTTTTGGGTTTTATGTGCAAAATGTAATACAAAATATCATTTTGCTTTCCTTCCTTTTGTGCATGAATCTCTCCCAAGGTCTTCCTTATGAGGAACATAAAAACCTCTTTTTCACCTTGCAGGTCCTGATGAGCTATTCTGGGGAAGGGTTTGAGGGGCCTAGGGGAGTCACATGCCTCTGGTAGGGGTGATGAGATGTGATTAGGGAAACACCCAGGAGCACATCGGCCACCACTCTCCCTGCCCTGTACCCCTTTAGAGAAAATTCCTCAAGTTTTCTCTCACCTCAGGCACACTAAGAGGTAGGTTCCTGAATGGCAAAGGAATTCTCCTGGACCTGGCCACCACTGTGCCCAAGGACCAGAAGGGCGGCTCTCTGTGGATCATGATCAGGCTAAGGCACCTTCTTCCACAACTCCCAACACCAGTGGTTCCTATCATTCCTTGAGAACCACAAGCTTGTTGCGAATGATAACAGGCAAGCCAATTTGGCAGAGTGGAAAACATCTTTGTGACATTATCCAGTGAATAAAGCAAAGTACAAAATTAGACCCCTTGCTGAGAGCACCAGGTACAACAGAGGATGTATGCGGACAGCACTGGGCAGGGGGACATAAAGCTCAGAAAACATTTTTTCTTGTCATAGTTGTCATAGTTGAATGACAACGTGTCTGCTGCTTTACTTTTGTTACATGTCCTTTACTGGGAAGATATTTTTTGGGGGTTTTCGCTTATGAAGCCATAAAAAAAATGAAAAATTAAGGAAGGACTGATAAAAAGGAGTGAGGGAAGGAAAGAGGTAGAAAGGGAGAGAAGACAAAGAAAGGGAGGTCAACCTGATTTGGGCTGCAGGCAAAAGATAATCCCTTCAAGTTTTAAGGCAGCTACACTTGATGAATAATGAAAGGAGATCTGAGCTCCATTTGTGTTTAATATTTACTTAGTGTAGTAAAAAATTGGGGAAAAATAAAGTAAGGTATCAGGGGGAGTTCAAGACCTAAAATGGACCATCTGAAACATGATCTTAAAAAAAGATACCGTGATTCCAGTCTGAAGACTTTAATTTCACACAAGGGAGTAGGAAACTGCACGGCCTGTGAAACATTTTTTACGTCTGGTTATTTGCCCTGCGGGAGGAAGCAGAAGGCTCATCTCTGCAGCCCTGGCCTCTCTGAGCTGCTTCTGCCCGCCCCTGGCTCCTGTTCTGTGCTGATGTCTGTGACTCACCCTAAGACCTGTCTCCTGGGCCACCTGCATCTGAGCCCGCACATTCAGGGGGTCACCTCACTTCAGATATCACCTCCACGGAGCCTTCCCGGGCCCTGGGTCCCATTTTAAAAGGGCACTTGAATGCCCTACAGTTCTGTCCCAGAGCTCCGGGACTCTGTCCTCCTAGAAGAAATGATCACTATCTAGACTGATGATGTATTCTTGTCGGGTGGATTCGTCTCGTGTCACTTTAGTGAAGCTGGAACGTTGTTCCTCAGAGTTCTCTGCTCCGAATTGCTCTAAGTGAGCATGGAGTGCACTTGGCATGAGACATGGGAGGCTGCCGCGAGGGAGCAGATTGCCTGCTTCAGGCCAGGGCAGGCTGTCATCACCCATGCGCCGGCCCACCGGGTCTGGGTGCGGCAGCCGCCCGCACTCCCCCCGTCCTCTGGCATCTCCTGCCCCTGCCTCTCTGCCTAGGCATCCGAATGGCTCCGGTTGACCCTTGCGGGTCTGGCACTGTGGCAAGGAGGTCCCGGTTGTCTTTGCTTCCCACACTCCATGTCTGTCATCCCTCCCCATCTGCCTGTCCTGAGGCTCCCAGCTGCAGCCTCAGATGCGAGAGCGGCCACCTCGCATGGACCACGTCTGACCAACTCTCTGCAGTAAACGTCTGACCTACGTCCTGCTGGCTCTGCTCGGCAGCAGGACCCTGACCGAGGCGCACCCGCAGGCTGCCCTTTCTTCCTTTTGAGCTGGGCCAGGGATTAGGGATCTTCTTTGCAAGTTCAGGTTCTCGCAGAACACAGGCTAGTTTGGGGGCTTCGTGACCTTCAAGCTGATATCCCACCGCAGGGCCCCTGATGGGGTGAGTCGGAGCCCGACAAGGCCTGGCTGGCATCCCACAGCTGGGAAAGGCTAGGTTTTCTGGGGTTCCCTTTGCCACAAGCCTACTTCTCAGAGCAGGTGATCAGGGATAGGCATCACTCTGATGGCTGTAAGTTCTCAGATGCCTGATCAGATGGCCTGGAGCTGGGGTACCTCCAAGGTTAGGGTGGGGGCTCTCAGGAAGCCCCAGACAGGGACGTAGCCTCTTTGCTCCCTTTTGGCACAAGTGTCTTTGTCTCTCTGGTCTTCCCAGGTTCTTCCAACTGAAGGACAGACCACGATGGCTGCCTTGATTTCTGGGCCCTAATAATTAGGATCCAACAATGCTCTGGGCCCTACTGACACGCACCGTGTCACCTCACACTGGCTCAGTGCACCCACCACGCGTCCCTCTCTGAGCGTCTTGCCCACCCCGGCGGGCTTCTCTGTGTGGGACCAGGGCAACTTGTGGGGTGTCCAGCGAAGGAGGGAGGCCAAATCAGCTCTCACATTTGTCCTCTGTTGGAAATTTTTACTTGGTTAAAGGACGACTCTATCTCATCCTTCCCACACCAGAGTCCCATCCATGAGAAATGACCAGGTCAGTGGGATGTCACGGGGTGTTTTAGCGAACTGGCCTCTGGGTTAATTTCTCTCTTATTTTTCCATAAAGCTCTCTGATGTGCATGCTGTCATGATTACGCTTGTAGATCCGTTGGAACATTAGCTCTCCCAGTGACTGGAGATATTCCACTGCCCCCCAGCAGCTTCCTGTCATGTTCAAAAGGGCACTGGATGTCAGAGAAGGGGTGTGGGCATATATGGGGTGATCCATTTACTAGTGCCATACTTCCAGATTTGGTGCTCCCAGGGCTGAATTGTGTACTCACAAAATGCACATGCTATAGTCCTATCCCCCAGTACCTCAGAATGTGGCTGTATTTGGAGATAAGGTTTCTAGAGTGGTATTTAAGGTAAAATGAGGACATTAGTGTGGGCCCTAGTCCACTATGATGGGTGTCTTTATACAAAGAAGAGATAGGACACAGATACACACAGAAAAAAGACCATGTGAGGGCAAGGGAAGAAGATGGCCATCTACGAGCCCGGGAAAGAAAACCTCAGAAGATGCTAACCCTTAATCTCAGAATCTAGCCTCCAGAATCATGAGAAAATAAATTTCTGTTGTTTAAGCCCCCTGGTCTGAGGTAGTTTGTTATGTCAGCGCTAACAAACGATCGCAGGAGGTGACTGACTTACCCTTCATTTCCTCTAATGGCCCCACTCATGACTTTGATGTATTTGGTTCCCATTCCATCAATGTTCATTCAGCAGAACAACACTGAAAGCACGTGGTTAGCTTCCTTTTTAAAGTTTCCTGTGTTTTTCCCGATGTTCTGAGCCTGCCAGTTTTAGGATTTGGAAACCATGCCCGTAGGCCACATTTGGAGGCCCCACTGTGGTACCTGGCCTGCACTGGCTGCCTTGATTTAGGAGGTATGGGTTAGGGGGCATTTGGACATGGGGGAGTAGGGATGGGAATGAGAGGTGCAGGACTCTGAGACCCGGTCCTGCCCCAGTGGGGTCTGTTTCCTGCCCCTCACTGTCCCTGCATTCTGCTCCTGCGGCTTATCCTCCACGGCCTCCTCTCTCCTGGCCTCCACCTTGGCTGAGGAATTCCAAGGGCACAGGCACAAGAGGACCAGGTCACAGATCTGAGGGCAACCATGCCTTGAATGTGGATTTCATTGACGCGGGATCTCCCTTTGTCTTACTTGTCTTAATTCCTAGAGACAGCAAACTGTACTTGGCCAGCTTTAACCATTTAGGCCCAGGGTTGTCAGAAAAAAACCCCATATGTTGGCCTGCTTTTAGTTTAGTCACATATATGCAGGAGGACAGTTTGTCTGCAGGTAAAACAAAAGTGTCTCTATTTACTGCCACTGATCATTTGTTAAAGGGTTATTGTAGCAATAGTCATACCTTCACTGTATGGTGGTTTCCAGTTTCCTGACCACTTTTTTTTTTTTTAATTTTTTTTTTTTTAACGTTTATTTATTTTTGAGACAGAGAGAGACAGAGCATGAACGGGGGAGGGGCAGAGAGAGAGGGAGACACAGAATCGGAAGCAGGCTCCAGGCTCTGAGCCATCAGCCCAGAGCCCGACGCGGGGCTCGAACTCATGGACCGTGAGATCGTGACCTGAGCCGAAGTCGGACGCTTAACCGACTGAGCCACCCAGGCGCCCCTCCTGACCACTTTTTACTGCATTGTGTTATTGTCTCTGTCTCCTAAGTATGAATTTAAGATCTGGGAAGACCATATTCTCCCAGCGCTCATGCAGCTGTGCTAGCTCCTTCCTAGCTCAGGACACATGTCCCCTTGGCCATCTCTTGCCTCTGTCATAGTATCTTCTTTATTTCATTTTATTTTTAAATATTTTTTGAGGGAAGGAGGGGCAGAGGGAGAAGGTGAAAGAGAGAACCTTAAGCAGACCCCACGCCCAGTGCAGAGCCTGATGCGGGGCTCAATCCCACGACCATGAGATCGTGACTTTAGCTGAAATCAAGAGTTGGACACTTAGCCAACTGAGTCACCCAGGCGCTCCTGTCATAACATCACTAAGAAGTTGCCTCATTATCTCTATGCTGCTGGTCTAGCATAAGGGACCATGGGTAACTCAGCCCAGTGCACTGTTCTGTATGTGGACTAATGTAGAAGAAGGCTTCCTCAAATCCATGAGATCAAGAGAGTCCCTTTCTAGAGGTCAAGCCAGTCCCTGCCTGGCTTTCCCGGTTCCCAGGATCTGAATCTGTGAAGAGTTCCCCAGTCTCTACCATCTGAAGACTTCAAGAAGCCTGTGCTTGTGAAGAATGTCAACAGCTGTCTTTCCCAACCTGGCTCAGAAAATGCCACTGTTTTTCCAAGTCCAGGCCACACTATTTGGACAGTAGAAAGGAGTAATCATTTTGGAGAATCATGGTACCTTCTCCCATTTGTACTACTGAGAAATCATTGGCCTTCTATTCTAAGAAGGTTTGGTGATTATGTGTTGAGTTCTAGTATGACTCAGAATCTCCTTATGTTCTGCTAGCTCCAGGACTCCTGGGCTCCTGAACAGCCCTTGAAGGCCATTGACACCCACCGTCTTAGGACTTGAGGTGGTGTGGAGCATCTATCTGAGTTTTAGTTTATCTCAGCCCCATTCTGCATTGGTTTAATGTAGAATTAGTCTCTGCCTTCTTTCCCCTTTCTGCCTTCTGCAGGAGAGTTTGCCATTTGTCCTGGCCTGGACTCCAATCAGTGCTGGGCCTGGAATTTCAAGCCCCCTTCCTGGGGCTCCATGTCTGTATTTCTGAAGGATTGGTTGTAATAATTCCATTTTCATTCATGATTTTATCTATTTGGGTCATCTCCCTTTTCTTTTCGAGAAGCCTGGCTAGAGGTTTATCAATTTTGTTTATTTTTTCAAAAAACCAACTCTTGGTTTCATTGATCTGCTCTACAGTTTTTTTTTAGATTCTATATTGTTTATTTCTCCTCTGATCTTTATTATTTCTCTTCTTCTTCTGGGTTTAGGCTGTCTTTGCTGTTCTGCTTCTATTTCCTTTAGGTGTGCTGTTAGATTTTGTATTTGGGATTTTTCTTGTTTCTTGAGGTAGGCCTGGATTGCAATGTATTTTCCTCTCAGGACTGCCTTCGCTGCATCCCAAAGCGTTTGGATTGTTGTATTTTCATTTTCGTTTGCTTCCATATATTTTTAAATTTCTTTTCTAATTGCCTGGTTGACCCATTCATTCTTTAGTAGGGTGTTCCTTAACTTCCATGCTTTTGGAGGTTTTCCAGACTTTTTCCTGTGGTTGATTTCAAGCTTCATAGCATTGTGGTTTGAAAGTATGCATGGTATGATCTCAATTCTTGTATACTTATGAAGGGCTGTTTTGTGACCAGTATGTGATCTATCTTGGAGAATGTTCCATGTACACTTGAGAAGAAAGTATATTCTGTTGCTTTGGGACGCAGAGTTCTAAATATATCTGTCAAGTCCATCTGATCCAATATATCATTCAGGGCCCTTGTTTCTTTATTGACCGTGCATCTAGATGATCTATCCAATGTTGTAAGTGAGGTATTAAAGTCCCCTGCAATTACCACATTCTTATCAATAAGGTTGCTTATGTTTGTGAGTAATTGTTTTATATATTTGGGGGCTCCCGTATTCGGCGCATAGACATTTATAATTGTTAGCTCTTCCTGATGGATAGACCCTATAATTATTATATAATGCCCTTCTTCATCTCTTGTTACAACGTTTAATTTAAAGTCAGTTTTTCTGATATAAGTATGGCTACTCCAGCTTTCTTTTGACTTCCAGTAGCATGATAGGTAGGTGTCCATCCCCTCACTTTCAATCTGAAGGTGTCCTCAGGTCTAAAATGAGACTCTTGTAGACAGCAAATCGATGGGTCTTTTTTTTTTTTTTTATCCATTCTGATACCCTATGTCTTTTGGTTGGTGTCTTTTGGTTAGTCCATTTACGTTCAGTGTTATTATAGAAAGATATGGGTTTAGAGTCATTGTGATGTCTGTAGGTTTCATGCTTGTAGCAATGTCTCTGGTACTTTGTCTCACAGGATCCCCCTTAGGATCTCTTGTAGGCCTGGTTTAGTTGGGGCTCCATGTCTGTAGTGGGGCAGAATTCCAAGAGGCCCCCCAAATTTCCACCCATAATATATATACCTAAATAATCTCCTCTTCTTGAGCAATACTGAAAATGATGGATTTAACTGCTCTGATCAGGTTTCAAAGGTAAAAGTCAATTTACAGATGAAATTAAGGTTCCTAATCAGTTGACTTTGATAATCAAAAGAGAGATCATCTAAACCCTTAAAAAGGGCTGGGCTCTGCCTGAAGACAGATTCCAAACTTGAGAGAGATCCTACTGCTGGCCTTAGGGAAGTAAACCTCCACATCGTAAGAGGGCTTGTGGGTAGGCCACTGGCAGGAGCTGAATGAAACCTCCGGGAGCTGAGAGCAATCTCTAGTCAACAATCTCTAGCAGGCAGGAAGCTGGGCCCAGGGTCCTACAGTCGCAAAGAACTGAATTTGGCCAATAATTACGTGACCTTGGAAGTGGATCCTGAGCTCCAGAAGGGAATGCACCCTAGTCAACATGTTGATGTCAGCCCATGAGAGACACTGCCCAGACATCTGACCTACAGAAACTGTGAGATAATAAACACAAGTTATTTCAGGTAAGTTAGTGGTGATTTGGTATATGGCAGTAGAAAACTAGTGTAGTGCCCTTATTCTGTCTCCACCCAGCATATGGGTTGGTTTTTAGCACAGCTATTAAAGCTTCATTGTTCTCTCTGCCACAGTTTAACTTCTTGATTGGCTTACATCCTGGAATCCCATCCTTCAGACACAATCTGAGCCCATGATATACACCTTCCACAGGGTCAGCCCCCTTGGCTCCAGGCACCTGAGTGAGTAAAGAGGAGGGAGAAATCTTAGATCCTATGGCTGACTCTCCAGTGGGCTCCCCTCCACATAGCTATGCTCCTGGATCCCATCAGGTCATTTCCAGGAACGTACAGGAACAAAAAAACCCAGCCGCTGGAGATCAGGAACTCTTCCAAGGTTTCCCTAAAGAAGGTAAAGAAAAAAAAAAAAAAGTTGCTATTTCTTCAAGCCCAGACCACAGTAACTTGAGACTAGAGAGGAGTGAACATTTTTTGGAATTATAGTGGCTTCTCCCATCTGCAGGGTTGAGAAATTATCCACCATCATTTCATGGGAGGCTTGGTGATTTATTTGAGAAATTCTTAGGAGGGATTGCAATGAGAGAGAAATATCAACAAAGTCCCAAAGCTGCTGACCAGCCTATTTAAAAATATGCCATATATTCAGCAAGCACTTAGGGTAAACCACAGGAAAAATACATGAGAAAATTAATTCCTTGTCAAAAACAGTTGGAAAGGTAAAGCCCAAAAATGTATTAGTGAAGATGGAAAATTGATCTGTTTATCAAGCAAAATTATTATTTTTTTTATTTTGATGTAATTCTAGAGTCAGATAAAGTTGCAAAAAAAAATGGTACACAGAATACCATGTGCCTTCCCCCAGCTTCCCCCAGTGGTGATATTTTATATAACTATAGTATAATATTAAATACAGGATTGACATGATACATATTATGGGTTGAATTGTGTCTGTCACCTCCCCCCAAAAATATATGTTGGAGGCCTAACTCCCCAGAACCTTAGAATGTGAACTTCTTTGGAAATATGGTTGGCTGAAGTCATTAGTTAAGATGAAATAATATTAGAGTAAGACGGGCTCCTAATCCAGTATGACTAGTGTCCTTACAAATTGATGGCCATATGAAGACAAAGACACATAGAGAGAATTTTATATGATGACAGGCAGAGATTTGAGCTATGCGGCTACAAGCCAAGGAATGCCAAGGATTGCCAGCCAGCCACCAGCAAAGCTAAGAAGAGGTGAGGAAGGATTCTCCCGTGCAGGTTTCAGAGCGAGCATGGCCCTTCTGATGCTTTGATCTTAAACTTCTAGCCTGTGAGACAATACATTTTTATTGTTCTAAGCCACTCACTTTGTGGTACTTTGTTAGGAAATGAGTACAGTACAATACTAGACTAGACTACTGACTATATTCAGTTTTCACTACTTTTTACATGCATTCGTGTGTGTGTGCGTCTTTGTGTGTCTGTGCATGTGTGTGGATCCATACAATTTTATCCTATATGTAGATTCGCATAGCCACACAGATATGAAATATCGAGAGGATAAAAATACAAGTTATGAACTCAGAGAAAATTATTTGAAGACCACACATCTTGAAAGAACGTGTATTATACTGCTTTTGTTCTACGGAAGTCTGTTAGGTTCTGTGGGTTGACAGTGTTATTAAGTTCTTTGTTATCCTTGCTGATTTTTGTGCCTGTATGTGTGTGTGTGTCTAGTTGAGTGATGAATTGTTGAAATCCTTGGTTATAATGGAACATTTTGTATATTTCTTTTTATTTTTTCTATTTATTTATTTATTTATTTATTTATTTATTTATTTATTTATTTATATTTTTGAGAGAGAGAGAGACAGAGCATGAGCAGTGGAGGGGCAGAGGGAGAGAGGGAAACACAGGATCCGAAGCAGGTTCCAGGCTTTGAGTTGTCAGCACAGAGCCCAATACAAGACCGGAACTCACAAACCATGAGATCATGACCTGAGCTGAAGTCAGAGGCTCAACTGACTGAGCCACCCAGGCACCCCATCTCTTTAATTTTTAAAAATGTTTATTTATTTATTTTGCTATATAGAGAGGGATAGAGAGCACAAGCAAGGAACGGACAGAGAGAGAGAGGGAGAGAGAATCCCAAGTAGGCTCTGTGCTGTCAGCGCAGAGGTATACTTGGGACCTGATCTCACTAACCAGGAGACCGTGACCTGAGCCAAAATCAAGAGTTGGACACTTGACTGACTGAGCCACCCAGGCACCCCAATATATTTCTCTTTAAAGTTTTATGAGTTTTTGCTTCAGGTGCATACACATTTAGAATTGCTACATCTTGGGGTGCCTGGGTGGCTCTGTCATTTGGGCGTCCACCTTCAGCTCGGGTCATGATCTCACAGTTCGTGAGTTCAAGCCCCCCCATTGGGCTTGCTGCTGTTAGCACGGAATCTGCTTTGGATCCTCTGCCCCCCGCCCCCCCTCTCCCCTCTCCTGCTTGCACTCTCCCTCTCAAAAATGAACATTAAAAAAATAATAAAATTGGTACATCTTGACCCCTTTTACCATTATGTAATATCCCTCTTTGTCCCTGATAATTTTGTACTCTCTGAAGTCTTCCTTATCTGGTGTTAATACAGCCACTCCTTCCTAAAAAATGTATGCCTGCATGGTACATCTTTTCCTATCAACATTTCGGCTACCTATATCACAACGTATTAAGTTTTCTATAGACAGCACACAATTAGGTTATGTTTTCTTACTCACTTTGCCAATATCTGTCCTTTAATTGGTGTACTTAGACCACTTACATTTAAAGTAGTTACTGATATGTTAAGGTTTAAGTGTGCCATTTTATTATTTGTTGCTATTTATTCTCTTGTTCATCAATTTCTTTTTTCTTAACTTCCTAGAGGTTATTTAAACACTAGAATTTAATTTATTTGTAGTATTTTTGAGTATATGTTTGTATGGTGTGTGGTTTTTCATTTTGTTTTGTTTTGTTTTGTTTTTGTGCTTGTTCTTAGCATTACAACATGTATAAAGATCTTACCAGTATCTACTAGTATGAACATTATGTCCTGGAGTGAAGTGTAGAAACCCTACTTCCCCTTGGTGCCTTTATCCTTTCCATTCTTAAAATCTAATTTTCTTAATGTTTCTTCTGCATAAACTTAACACACATTAAATGATGTTATAATTTTTGCTGAAATCAATCACAATTTCAAAACATCATGAGGAGAAAGGTAGTCTACTCCCATTTTTACCTATTTTATTATTCTCTGTCCCAAGCCTCTTTCTGTTATAATTTCCTTTGTGGTTGGAAGACTTTAAGCTGTTCCAAAAGAGCAGGTCTGCAGATGACAAATTCTCTTAGTTTCCTTCATCCAAGAATGTCTATTTTCTCTTCATTCCTGAAAGATATTTTCACTTGGGATAGAATTTGGGGTAGACAGTTATTTTTATCCAGTACTTGAAAATGTTTTGTTATTTCTTATTGGCCTCCATGGTTTCAGATGAGAAATATGCAGATTGGGTAGTATATATTTTCATATCTTCCATTTCACTGTTTCTTTCCTCTGTCCCTTCCATGAGTCTTAAAAATTCCAGTTATTGTAGTTTTCTGCTCTACAATTTTCATTTATGTCTTATTTGTTTTAAACCTTTTTATTGACATACAAAAAGGACTTTTTTCTTTTTTATGTCTTATATTTCTTTGCTGAGATTTTCTGTTTTTTCCCCCCATTTTTTTATGATGGTTCATAATTGCTCATTGAAGAATGGTTATAATTGTTGCTTTAAAATCCTTGTTGAATAATTCTAACATTTGAGTCATGTTCTTAGAAGCTGTTAATTTCCTTTTCTTATTCATGCTATGATTGTTCTGGTCTTGTTAGGATATGAAGTTGTTTTAATTGTATCATGGACATTTTGGGTATGATGTATAGAATTTTTGGATCCAATTTTGTTTTCTTTCTTTTTTTTTATTTATTAATTTTGAGAGACTGAGAGAGACAGAGTGTGAGCAGGGGAGGGGCAGAGAGAGAAGGAACCACAGAATCCGAAGCAGGCTCCAGGCTCCGAACTGTCAGCACAGAGCCCCATGCGGAGCTCAAACTCACGAACCGCAAGATCGTGACCTGAGCTGAAGTCGGACGCTCAACCGACTGAGCTACCCACGTGCTCCTGTTTTCTTTTCTTAGAAGGCACTCACCCTGGTTGTGTGTAGTGCATAGGTCCAGGTAGGGATAGATGTTTCACCTTACTCAGCCCTACTCATACCAGAATGGGGAGGGCGGGAGGTAAGAAAGGGAGAGCTGCTAGCATTGCCTCATTGTTGATGAGCTGGAGTGGAAGTTCAGCTCCCCAGTCAACTCTGTTGACACTGTGGTGAGGGTGGGGGGTTAAGGGTGCTTTCCACTGATATTGACTAGAGTAGAACAATTTATTGTCAGAAAGGCTTTCTGTTCTGTTAGATTGCCATTTTATCAGTCCCACAGCTATAGGAATCGGGCTTTGCTTGGGGCTTTTTGACTGCACCTGTTGGTAGTTCAATGTTGCAGGCTTCTCCAGTGCACTGGCTGAATTACATGGAATCATAAAGAAAACCTAGGGACTTCACTGCGGGGTTATTCCTCAAGTCTCAAGTCCCTGAGAAGTTGCATTATTTTTTCCACCTTTTAGACTCTATGCCTGATTTTTTTTTTTTTCCAGAGAGAGAGAGAGAGAGAGAGCATGCAAGCAGTGGAGGGGCAGAGAGAGAGAGAGAGAGAGAGAGAGAGAGAGAGAGAGAGAGGAGAGAATCCTAAGCAGGCTCCACTCTGTCAGTACAGAGCCTGATGCAGGGCTCAAGCTCATGAACTGTGAGATCATGACCTGAGCCGAAATCAAGAGTTGGATGCTCACCCGACTGAGCCACCCAGGTGCCCTTATGTTTGATTTTTTTAAATTGTGGCAAAATATACATAACATAAAATTTACCATTTTTAAGTGTACAGTTCTGTGGAATTAAGTATATTCACACTGATGTGCAACCAACACCATCATACATATGCAGATCTTTTCCTCTTCCCAAACTGAAACTCCATTTATTTAACAATGTTCCTGGCAACCACCATTCTAGTTCTACTTTTGGTCTCTCTGAAGTTAACGACGGTATGTAACTCATATGAATGGAATCAGAATATTTGTGCTTCTGTGACTGACTTATTTCATTTGGCATCATGTTTCAAGGTTCAGCCATGTTTCAGTACATATCAGAATTTCCTTCCTTTTTAAAGCTGAATAATATTCCGTTGTATGTATATACCACATTTTGCTTTTCCACTCGACTGTTGGTGGATTGCTTCCACTTTTTGGCTACTATGAATAATGCTGCCATCAACATGGGTGTATACGTATCTGTTCAAGACCTTGCTTTCAACTCGTTTGTGTATATGCCAAGAAATGGAGTTGCTGGATCATAGGTCATTCTATATTTAATTTTTATGTTGGACTTTTTGTCTTAGCCCAGCATTTTTTATTTTTAAGAGGGAGGACTAGGGAGGAAATGAGATTACTCCACCTTGGATGGAACTGGCAAGCTAAATTAATTTAAAAAATCTTTTTCTTAGAGTTAACAGATAAACCACATTACAGCATAACTGGCAAGAATCTCTTGAAGTTTGTGTCAAGATCATGAACGCATATCTCCTTGGAATCCTTACCTCCTTCTGACACTCAGAGAATTTTTCTAAAGAATAATTAGGTTCCAGGCCCTCTGGGAAACCATGGAGTGTGAGTCCAATGAGGCAAATTATTTTCTTACTTCTCTGGTGTGATTTTTTTTTCTTTTTTGGAACTGTTAGCATGTAAGTAACACATAGGTATTAAAATAAAGGTCATAGTAATCCTTTTCATTTTCCAAGAAACTTTCTTTCTTTTTTTTAACATACAGTGTTTTATTAGTTTCAGGTGTACAATATGGTGATTCGATAATTACATACATCACACAGTGCTCATCTCAAGTGCACTCCTTAATCCCCATCACCCATTTAACCCATCCCCTCATCCCTTTCTTCTCTGTAACCATCAGTTTGTTCTCTATAATTAAGAATCTGTTTCTTGACTGGTCTGTCTCTACTTCTGTCTCTCTTTTTAACACTTTGCTGATTTGTTTTGTTTCTTGAATTCCACATATTAGTGAAATCATATGGTATTTGTCTTCCTCTGACCAACTTATTTGCTAAGCATTATACTGTCTAGATCCCTCCATGTCATTGTAAATGGCAAGATTTCATTATTTTTTATGGATTAATAATATTCCATCACACACACACACACACACACACACACACACACACACACACACGTACCATATATACATACCACATCTTCCTTATCCATTTGTCAACTGATGGACACTTGGGCTGCTTCCATAATTTGGCTTTGTAAATAATGCTGCTATAAACATAGGGGTGCACATATCTCTTTGAATTAGTGTTTTGTATTCTTTGGATAAATATCCAGTGGTGTTATTGCTGGATTGTAGGGTCATTTTATTAACTTTTTGAGAAATCTCCCTACTATTTTCCACTGTGGCTGTCCTAGTTTGCCTTTCCACCAACACTGCGAGAGGATTCCTCTTTCTCCACATCCTTTCCAACATCTGTTGTTTCTTGTGTTGTTGATTTTAGTCATTCCAACAGATGTGAGGTGGTATCTCACTGTATTTTTGATTTGCATTTCCCTGATGGTAAGCGATGATGAACATCTTTTCCTGTGTCTGTTGACTATCTGTATGTCTTCTTTGGAGAAATGTCTGTTCATGTCTTCTGCCCATTTTTAATTGGATGATTTTTTTGGTTGCTGAGTTTTATAACTCTTTATCGGATATGTCATTTGCGAATATCTTCTCTCGTTCTGTAGCTTGCCTTTTAGTTTTGTTGATTATTTCCTTTGCTGTGCAGAAGCTTTTTATTTTGATGTAGTCCCAATAGTTTATTTTTGCTTTTGTTTCCTTGCTTGAGGAGACATATCTAGAAAAAAGTTACTCAGGCTGATGTGAAAGAAGTTACTGCCTGTGCTCTCTTCTAAGATTTTTATGGTTTCAGGTCTCACATTTAGGTCTTTGGTCCATTTTGAATTTATTTTTGTGTATGGTGTAAGAAAGTGGTCCAGTTTCATTCTTCTGCATGTTGCTGTACAGTTTTCCCAACATAATTTGTTGAAGAGACTGTCTTTTTTTCTGTTGGATATTCTTTCCTGCTTTGTCGAAGATTAGTTGATTACATAGTTATGGAGACATTTCTGGGTTTTCTGATTGGTTCCATTGGTCTATGTGTCTGTTTTTGTGCTAGTACCATACTGTTCTGATTACTACAACTTTGTAATATAACCTGAAGTCTGGAATTGTGATGCCTCCAGCTTTGTTTTTCTTTTTCAAGATTGCTTTGGCTCTTTGGGGTCTTAAGTGGTTCCATACAAATTTTAGGATTGTTTGTTGTGGCGCTATGAAAAATGTTGGTTTCCAAGAAACTTTCGTTTCTGTTATCTCACTGATGTTGTGGGGACAACGTAACTGTGAAGGAAGCAATCAAAGCCAAGATTATCTACCTCCACTTTATAGACAAGGCAGTGGATTCAGAGAAGTAGATTTGGGATGAGAATTCTGAAACTTCTGATGCTTGAGCCACTGTTCTTGTTTAATGCAATATCCATATCATTTGATTGAATTGATGATAGTAGGATCACTTCAGCATTTTAGATCATCAACCCCATCTTTACTTATCGAGAATGTCCTGTTAATGGGCTGTAGCTTGTTTCCTAGCCTGAGGACTATGAAAAAGGTAGGGGGGTGGAGAAACATGTTGGTGGATTGAGAACATCTGGTTTGTGTTTGGCACTGGAAGGGATAATGACTCTGTTACGTAGGCCTGGAGTTTCTCTTTCTGATTAATCATCAGGGGCTGCAGTGGTATACGCTGGAGCAGGACATTAGCATTAGTACAAACTGAAGCACCTTTCTTGTGAATACTAGAAACTCGGGGTCTCCTATAGTAGAAGATTGTAGGTGCAGATGGTTTAGTGGTGGAACAGCTCACGCCAGGCTGGGGCTAACAAAGCCAAAGGTGGCAGGAGGTTGGCAGAGGAGGTTGCTGGACATGTTTGCTGATGGATACATTTGAGTCTCAGACATGTATGCTCTGCCTGGGCCTGGGATGTCTGGTGGGCTGCTCAGCAAGTTTTATGACCCCATAAAACTCTCCAAGTGGAAGGTCAGATGAAGACTCAGAGCCTCACGCCACGGAGTACATAAGGTTTGATTAGGATGTCGTGAACCCCCAGCATGTCTGCTGACAGCTAGCCGAAGGAGTCCAGTGGTCTGACAGTCTCTTTTTGGGAAGCCTCCTTGCCTCCTTGGTCTGAAAAGTCAAGTTCCTGTGGAACTTGCCCCAGTTCCAAGGTGTGGAACGTGCCCCAGTTACCAAGCTGATGCCATGTGTAGTTTTTACACTAATGTCAGTGGTCTCACCCGTGTTATATGAACTACACTAAATGGACGAGGCGGAACACCAAGTCTCAGCTTTGGGCAGACAAGTAAGATGACAGGGTTGGTGTGCAAGGGTGTTTGGTGGCCAGGCTTCCCCCTCTCTAAAAGCCATTTACATACTTTTTTTAATGTTGTTTCCCCTGCCACACACGCAGTAGGTTTGTCTGCAACATGAGCTGGTTGTATGATTTTCTATCCCCTAATTTTTCTAGGCGGTAGAATAACGTAGTTATATCTTTTTTTTTTTTTTTAATTTTTTTTTTCAACGTTTATTTATTTTTGGGACAGAGAGAGACAGAGCATGAACGGGGGAGGGGCAGAGAGAGAGGGAGACACAGAATCGGAAACAGGCTCCAGGCTCCGAGCCATCAGCCCAGAGCCCGACGCGGGGCTCGAACTCACGGACCGCGAGATCGTGACCTGGCTGAAGTCGGACGCTTAACCGACTACGCCACCCAGTCGCCCCACGTAGTTATATCTTGAATGAACTCACCAAATGATCAGGTTTTGATTGATGTTTTTGGATTCTCTCTGTCTCCCTTGTAATCGGAAAGCAAAAGGAATCAACATTTGTCAACTCGACATTTCCCATTGGCATTTCCATCTGTCATGTGGACAGCCTCTAAAGCACCTCAGTCACACATTCTGCTGGAAACACCTGCTGG
The DNA here is from genome assembly GCF_018350155.1 of Leopardus geoffroyi. Taxonomy (NCBI): domain Eukaryota; kingdom Metazoa; phylum Chordata; class Mammalia; order Carnivora; family Felidae; genus Leopardus; species Leopardus geoffroyi. Next base: position 49,526,436 of record NC_059334.1, on the reverse strand, counting down.
ACAAACTCTTGCTCTGAGAACGGGGTTGTCGGCTGGCAGCATTACAGCCTTCGTGTGTTGGTGTCCAGGTTTGGTCCCGGAAGTGACACACAGACGCTGGGTGGGAAGGGCCGGCTTGTTCCCAGGATGAGGCTCTGAGAACTCCACCTACCTCCCCTACCCCCACCCCCAAACTGTCCCACTTGCCCTTTCTCACTCTGCTCCCCCAGACTAACTTGCATAAACATTCTGCAGACAGGATTCCCTAGGACCCTTACTCAAAGCCTTTTATTTATTTATTTATTTATTTATTTATTTATTTTGACTTTTATATATTTTTAACAAGTTTGGCAGATCAGAAAGGCTACATGTTTATGGAAACTTTAAAAAAATTTTTCTTAATATTTATTTATTTTTGAAAGAGAGAGAAAGACAGAGTGTGAGCAGGGTAGGGGCAGCGAGAGAGGGAGACACAGAATCTGAAGCAGGCTCCAGGCTCTGAGCTATCGGCACAGAGCCCGATGCAGGGCTCAAACTCACAAACCATGAGATCATGACCTGAGCCGAAGTCGGACGCTCAACTGACTGAGCCCCCCAGGCGCCCCAGGAAACTTTTTTTTTTTTTAACAAAATATATCCAAAGTGATTAAAAAACTTTAAAGAAAGCACCAGAAATGATAACTGTGGTAGGCTGAATAATGGCCCCCAAACGCGTCCATGTCTTAGTCCTTGGAAACTGTGAATATCTTATTTTACATTGCAAGGGGGAATTAAGGCAGCACATGAAATTACGGCAGCTAGCCTGTTGGCCTTGAGATGGGGAGAGTATTCTGTATTATCCGGATGGGTCTGAAATAATCTCAAGGGTCCTTAAAAGTGGAAGAAGGAGGGAGAAGAGTCAGCGTCAGAGTGATGTCATGAGAGAAGGACTGGTCTGGCCCGTGCTGGCTGTGAACATGGACGGGTGGGGTTGCTATGCGCCAAGCCTCGAACAGCTGGAAAAGGCAAGGAAATGGACTCTCCCCTCGAAACTCCAGAAGGAAGCAGACCCTGCCAACACCTTGATTTTGGTCTCGTAAAACTGATTTCAGACTTGAGACCTCCAGAACGATAAGATGATCAATTTGTGTTGTCACTAAATCTGTGCTAATTTGTCATAGCAGCAATAAGAAACGAATACAATAACAAACCCCGGAGCCTCATTCCCTGCTTTGGGACATGGGAGGTTTTTCCTGTAAATCATGTAGGAAGAGCAGAACTGGGGATCACCTATGGGGTGGGTAGTATGTGCAGGTGACGGCCATCCAGGCCTGTCTCCCTGCACGCGCGTGCTGTCCTCTCATTGAGGCCTGGAGTATGTTTCCTTTCTTCTTTACGACAATGTGGCAGAGTTGGCCTAAACGGAACTGCCCGTTTCCAGCGAGGCCTGGAGAAGCCTGGCACGTCTCCTTTAGCCCTCTTGGAAGCAACTGGTCTGGAGACCTGAGTACCTTGCTGGAGAGTGAGGCCTGCCAAGTCCCCAGCCATTCCAACTGCCTCAGTGGGAGCATCAGATATAAATAAAGCCATTGTTGACCCTACAGCCCTAGTCATTCCGGCAACAGCTATCCACCGAGGTTGGTGCAGACTTCTGAGCAAATAATGCCTTCCACACATTTCAGATCTTTTTTTGTTTTTAAGCTTATTTGTTTATTTTGACAGAGAGAACACGAGCAGGGGAGAGGCAGAGAGAGAGGAAGAGAGAGAGACAGAGAGAGAGGGAGAAAGAGAATCCCAAACAGGCTCCCCACTGTCAACGCAGACCACAGTGCGGGGCTTGAGCCCAAGAACTGCGAGACCATGACCTGAGCTGAAACCAAGAGTCGGACGCTTAACCGACTGAGCCACTCAGGCGCCCCCATTTCAGATCATTTATCGGCTTTCTCCCAGGTGCCAGGTGCTGGTTGAACCCATGCTTATTGATAAGAGAACAGATTGAGTGCCTGTCTGTGTCCCTTCCAGGTTACAGAAGCAAAGCGTGATAAACTAGCGAACCATCAAATACGTATTTTATTGTAAAAGAGGAAACTGAAGACCAGAAAGGCCAAGTCACTTTCCCAAGGCCACACAGCTAAGTAGAAATGATTCATACCGAGGGCTGGGCTCCAAGCCTGCTGGATGGGGTTGGTTACTACTGCAACTCAGTCTTCTATCCTACAATTATCTCAGATAAGCACCAGAGGCTGTTCAGAGTTCTGCCTGACCAAGGTTTAATGAACTTAAAGCACACATTTGCCGCATACTGTATTTTTCCATTCTTTAAGGATCTCAGTTTTGTTGGTGTAGCCTCATATAAAAGTCTAACTATTACAGAGATAAACCACAGAATTTGATTAGGTTTCAATGGGTGGAAAACCATGTAGTCCAAATAAATGTAGAAATTATTGGTCTGGGGACCAATGGATAAAATGCTTCCAGCTACAGCTGCACCCTTTCTACCTTCCCTAAAAGAATTTACAACCCAGCAAGAGGCTGATAAAGCAGAAATGTCAATTAAAAAATGTTTTCACTTCTGGGAATCGTTCTGATTAAAGCACGCAATTCAGCTATGCTTAATTACTACTTATAAAGCATTTTCTGAAATGCTTTCTATTCTTTGGGGTATGTTTTACTTTTTTTTTTTTTTTAATGGACAGTCAGACTGTCCTTTCCCCAAAGCTCACAGAATCCTTATTTGTGGCCTACCATTGAATTTCCAACATTAAATATTCCATGCAAGGAGGTAAAGGGGATTTTCTCCTCCCCTTTTCCACGTTTGGAATGCACCACCGGGAGCAGCGATGGAAATGCAGATACTGGTTCATGTGACCTGAGCTGCAATACACATGCGTTATCTGGGATCACAGTCTGCCTTTCCCATAATCTTTTATTTTATTTTCAGAAAGATGCAATCAGGATTCACAGTGCTCCATTCAGGTGGGTAATTTCATTGGGCAGGATTTTAAAGGAACCGGCATCTGGGCAGTTTGGTAATATTTTCCTCTTCACGGCCACATCTAACGGTGCATGTTAGTTTCCCATGCTGCTGTGACAAATCACCCTACACTTAGTGGCTTCAAACAACTCAGATTTATTATCCTCCATTTGGGAGGTCAGAGGTCCACAACGGGTCTCACTGTGCTAGCATCGGGTATGGGTAGGACTGCTTCCTTTGGGCAACTCTGGGGGGAAGAATCTGTTTCCGTGCCTTTTCCAGCTTCCAGAGGCAGCCCACATTTCTTGCTGAGTGGCTCCTTCCTCCATCTTCAAGGCCAGTGGTGCAGGGTCGTAGAATTCCTCTCTGACTTACCATCCTGCCTCCCTCTTTCACTTACAGGGGTCCCTGGGATTATATTTTGTGCCCTCCTATAGAGTTCCGGATAATCTCCCTACCTCCAAGCCCTACCTTCAACCACAGCTGCAGAGTCCTGCGTGCCAAGTAAGGAAACAGGTTCAAGGTGTGGGACTCGGATGTGGATGTCCTCGGGGGCCGTTATTCCACCTGCTGCCATGGAATTTTCACGGGTGGTTGCTGGGCTGCTTTTCTGACATACCTGACATCAGCTTTCTCTCATGAACCTCCTCTACAGGGGGCTGAGGAGGCTGTGTCCTGATCGCAAGCCTGGACCCATTTCTGTTGGTGATATTGGCCCCTTGGGGCCATGAGTGATGCCTTCAGGCGGTAGGAAGACCCAGTTCCAGGTTCCATGGTGCTTCTCTCTGTCCTTTGATGCTTCTTTCCACAGACGGGGCACTTGGTTGGGGGCACTGCCTGTTCTCAATGGTTCAGCATCTTGTCAGCCTTGCTGTTGGTCAACCTTGATGTTTGTCCCACACGGCCAGGTTTTGCAATGGTTCCTTCGCTTTCAGAGGAGGGGACTTCCAGGTCTGTCGGGGACACCGTCTGCCCTGACCCTTCCCTGTCTTGGCTCCTCCTTAACAGTGGGGCTCTTTGGCGTCCCCACCGGCCTGCCAGGATCACTGTCTACTGGCTGCTCCTTGGCCCCATGAGCTATGCTCTTGCACCCTGCCAAGACTTTGACCCTTCGAGAGGGGCTGGTCTCTCCGAGGGCGGTCTCGTCGAGGCTGCTGACCGACACCCAGCAGCACGCTAAGTCTCAGTTGGCTGAGGTAGCCCAGCTTCCTGGGTCTGCCTAATGGGCACCCGGTCCAGGTTCCAGCCCCTCCGGACCTAGCACATCTTCATGACTCTGAGCACTCACAGCTTAGGCAACAAAAACCAAACCGGGTGTTTGCAGTTCTCTGCTGGAGACGTAGCATGATGGCATCACGAATACTGATAGATATATGAAATTAGAAATCATTAAAGAATCATCTGAGATGGTACTTCAAAACTATCCCCCCTCCCCCAAAAGACAGTCCACATGGCAGGAAGAGTCAAAGGTAGCAGTAAAACAATGAAAACAATTTAGAGGAAGAGAGATGAATATTTATCAGATTCCAGGATGAATGTGGGCTTTGTAATTGTAAGTGTTTTGGAGAAAATTAATTCACCAGAACCCCCCCCCCCCCCCCCGGGAAGAGCATGGTGATTGTTTGGAAAGATGTCCTATAAGCCACTTGGGAGGGAGGGAGGCTCCAGGATGCTCAAGGAAAGTGAGGGCATTGCAAAACCGCCTTCCAGAAAGCTGGACGACCTTCCTCATAAGCTGACCCCACAGTGGGCTAAGTACTGGTAGTCAGCTTAGGGACAAACATGGGGCCCTGCACAATGGAGCAGAAGGAAGTTGAGGTTTTGGTGGCCTTGGGGAGATATCCTGGGGGGATTGGTTTGAATTTTGTCAAAATTAAAAACCTCTGAAGAAACAACAACAAAATGTCCCACAAACAAAAATAAAAGTAAATGAGGAACCAAGGAAAATGTTTGCGGCAAACGTGACCAAGGATCAGTTGGCGTGTCCTTGCTTCTCCCTGTGCCCCAAAAGGAACTGGTTAAGGACACTGGGTCAGTCAGTGCCCTCTGAGAGGAGCCAGAGATGTGGTGAATGTGGGCTGAATTAGGGGAAATGAGGGTAGGAAGGAACAGAGGGAGCCACAGCAAATCAGACTGGAGGGAAGGAGGAAGAGGTGGGGTAGGAGCCCCACCCAGGACTCCTGGGGCCCGGCTCAGAGGAATCCCAGGCTTCTTGGTCTCAGTCTCCTTGCTGCCCACCTCATGGGGGTGTGGGTCAGGGGTTGTAGTCTGGCAGTGTGTAGCCTGGGCTACTGAGCCAGCACCTGGGGCCCTCAGCCCTCTGGATTCCCTTGGGTTAGGATCTGAATGAGCATTTTCATGGCCAGTACAGGAGTGCCAAGAAAGTCACAAAGAAAAGGATGCAGATATCCATGAGGTCGTTCATGTAGAGTGTCCTACAGCCCTCGGAGAAGGCAGGGCTGGCTGTGGAGGTAGAGCGGTCTCCCCAGCCATTCTTAGCCACAGGTTTCCCGCTGTGTGCTCTCTGGGCAGAGGAAGAGAGACCCCCACCCCCCATGCTATCCTGAAGGCCTGAATTCAACGCCCAAAGAGTCATGGATTTCTGAATCTCAGAGCATGAGTTTCCTCTTAGTGCACCCCCATGGCCACCCAGTCTGTGCTCGAATACCTCCCATGTCAGAGAACTCACTCACATTTGAGACGTTTCTGGAGGACTTGAACAACACAACTCAAAGCAGAGTCCATAGACCACTGCTAGAAATGCAGAGCTTTGGGCCTACCCTGGACACACTGAGAATTTGCATCTCTCCAAGATCCCACGCACATTCCGTGGCCAAAGCACCGCCTTGGAGCAGGCTTCTGTGGATTGATCTCATATTAGCTCTAGCTGGCCTCAGCTGTGCTTTGGGGGTCACACGAAATGCCACTGCTCCCTTTCCTGCATGGCATGGGTAACAGTGATGGTGAACATCTGCTGTGCTCTCAGTCTGGCCTGGGCTGGTGCTTCCTAGGCTGGAGGGGGTGGAGGGTGAGCCATTCAGAGGAGAGCCCACATTTCAGGTGGCTGGAGGTAGGGAAGGGGTCGGTTTGGGGGATGATATGAAGGCATTTGTGTGTATGATCTAGGGTTTGTGATGAAGAATGGCCCAGGTTGTCGAGGTCGTTGAATGTCAGTATGACAATTTTATTCTGTGACTTTCTTTCTGGAAGATGCCTTTGGAGACAATGCAAAGGGCAGAGAATAGCCCTCTTTCCCTGTACCATGCTGCTAGTGCCTTGAACCTGCTAAGCTGCCTGTCCTTCTCCCTGGAATGTCCTTTCTGCTCCCTCCTCCTGTCTAACCCCTCTGCTCAACCTTTAGCTCAACTCATCCATGGAGCATCTCCCCATGTCCCCAGACCCTCGTGGCTTCTCAGCACTTCAAATCTGGTCAGGGTGACTAAGAATTGAATTTCTAAGCTGTAAGTGTAAACTACATGGAAGATTTAGCATAATTTTTATATCATTTCCTTATTGAAATAATACTAGTCGGATCCATTCAGTTCAATAAAATAAACTGTTGAATTAATTTAATGTTTTCAAACTTTTAAAAAGAAGAAAATTCAAGATCTGTGGCTCATACCCATTGCTATCGGAGAGCACTGCCTTAGATGAGCTGACTGCCCCTCCAACGTGCTCCCAAGGTGCCCTGTCCTTACTTCTGCCACAACATCCTGCCCTGTAGTCACTGATCCCTTGACCGTCTTCTCCCACAGAGTCTGTTTCCTGAAGGGGTTTTCTGGATCAGGACCAACAGAATCCCCAGCGCCTAATTACAGCAACACACACATAGAAGATGCTCACAAATGACTGAAGGAAGGAGTGAGGCAAGGAGGGAGAGTGAGAGGGGAGGAGGAAAGTGAAGGAAGAAGGGAGGGAGGAGGGAAGGAAGGAAGAGGAAATGTGGAGTCCAGTGCAGGAAGGATGCAGCTGTACACATCCAGGAGGCTCTGAGTGGGCAGCAAAGGGGGCGCGTCCCCAGCCCCAGCGCTGCAAAGCTCTTACTGACTTGGTCTAGAGAAGGAAGCCCGTGAAGACAGCCCGTTCCAGCTGTTCCCAGAACTAGAGTAGGTTTCGTGGCTGAAATGGTTTTCTAAGGCAGAGAGGTAGGAAGCAGAGTTACATGTTCACCCCAGTTACATGAACACTCCAGAAGTTTCTCTGGAGGAGAAATGCTTTATCTCCTAACATAATACAAAATAGAATCTTTAGACCCTATTTTTTTCAGGGGAAAGTACCTTCTCCCTCATCTTTCTGTCCATATGATGAAAGCCTAATGGATTTTAGGATTTATCTACCTGGCAGGCCTTTTTATATTTCTTGGCCCATAGGCCATGAAACAACCTGGGTCTACTTAAGCACAGTAAGTCTGGTCTGCGGGAAGGTGGTGTTCAGATGCGGTCTTTCCTTGCTGTTCTGTCGGGGGAGGAAGCTCATCACGCTGACGCCTCCTACTCTGGACAGAGCATTCCATGTGGTGTAATGAAATTCATACCCAGGCTGTGCAGGTAAGACGAATTGGGTGAGTTAAAGAAGTCTATGCTGTGGGTAAGACATCAAATAAACCTGTTGCTATTATTTTCTTTAACATAGTGGAACCAGTCCCTCTATGATTTATATAAAATGTATGTTCTAAAATAAGAAGACAAGATATATTTCAAACACACCCAGACTGAATGCTCAGATTGTTGAATTCCACACATCGACTCCAGTTATTATTTAGGAAACCCTTTTCCTATGGATTATGGAAATAGCGGGAACGTGTAGGTTTGGGGTCTAGTCCAAAACCTAAGTCCCACTCTAGGTATTTTGAAGAATGAGATGGTAATAGCAGGTTGTTAGAGTCTCAGCCGAGTGTCAGGAGCCTGGGGTGTGAAGGACCAGGACTGCTTTGGGAAAATCCTGAAGGGCGGAGGTCTCCAAAGTCTTTGCCGTCTGTAGCACCTTTCAGAGCCTTTCAGAAAAATGCCTAGATGTGGGGGGTTTCCAAACAGAACCCAGGTGCAATGCCCTGGAGTTGAGGACAACCCTGAAGCGAGTTGATGGTGCCCCATGGGAGAGGGGAAGCCCCCATGACCCCCATCTGCCAAAGGCACATGCCTGCCCTCAGCTGCTGTTGGAGCATTAGATGGCTTCCCCTTCTCTTCTGCCTTCCAAATGTTGTAGGAGACCTTCCAGTGGTGGAGACCAACTAAGATTCCAAGGGTGGGAGCACGCAGGGACAGGTTTTACCCACTTTAGCTGTAGTGGGGGATGCTTCTGACAGGGGGGTGTTGAGTACCAACAAGACGTATGTGGAAGGTACCTGAAAGACACAAGTGGTTTTAAGTTTATTTATCCATTATAGATAACTGATTTTCACGCATAAATTTGTTATGCTGATTGTACATCAGTATATATTTTTTATTACTTTCAAATTATAAACAAGGTTGTTAAGGCTAACTGTGTTCAGAGACTGGCCCCAAATAGTATTGGATTTTAAAAGCCTTATTTAAAATTCAACTTTGCCACTATTCCCTCGACGCGAAGGTTATTTTACCGCTTCACTTCACGGTTTCTATATTTCTACAATAGACAGTGGTATTATTTCATAGAGATTCAACACACATTAAAGCAAATAAGATGTTCAGAAACATGTTACAATGGCATACACCCCCTTTTTTTTTGGTCTCTCATCCTTCGTGTAAAGGATTTTCATTAAGTTACAAGATTGTTGAGTGTTGCAAGATGAGTAGGGGTTAGGGGGAATTTGGGGAAGGCAGGAGATCCAGTCAAAAAGGGTTATATGCTCAAAACATGGAGACCTCATCCTCCAGGGTGGGATCCCGGGGAACGCTGAGTTGTAAAGATGGGAAAGGGAGGAAGGGTGGAATCCTGGCGTGTTTGGGCAGAGAGGGAAGGGTGGGTGAGGCTGGGAATCTTCTGCACGTGAGACAGGAGAGTGGTGTCCAGTGGTGATTTATTTCAAAGTGTCCTTTGGAATTAGCCACTAAGATGCCATTGGTGGCCTTCATGAGAACTGTTTTGGAGGTATTTTGACGTGGGAAGGGTGACTACAACGAGTTAAGGAGGGAGAGAGGTGAGAAACTGCACTGTTCTTTCAGAGGCTGGATGGTGAAGGGAGGAAAAACAGATACTAGTAAGGGTGGTAGAGAGAAGATTGAGGACTTTTCTTCCCCCTTTTAAGATGAAAGTGGCTTGAACACATTCATAGGCAACCGAGAACATCCCACTAGAGAGATGCTGAGAATACAGGAAACTGAAGGGAAATGTATGAACAAAGCTCTTCGGCAGCTACCTGGTGGCTGGGGGAATGGGGCAGGAAGCTCTGCTCTGCCGTGTATCAAGAAAACAAGTAGGAGCATTTGTGTTCAAAAGAGGGAATGATAGAGTGCTAACCCATTCCTTAAGTGAGTTCTGGGTTGGAAGAGGGGAGGACAGGAGTTGAGCGAGTTCTTGCCCCATGTCCCTCAGTTTTCCTGGAAACAGACTCTGAGATGGAGGCATGTGGGTGCTTTCAGGAACCACCCCTTGAGGGGGAACAAAGTGGGGGGAGAGGGCGACATTGGCCTGGTGCATCTACAAGCAGGGACTCAGACACGGGGAGCTCAGGTGCCAAAATGGCCCTTCAGGGTTGTCCTGCCTTGAGGCAAGGAGGCTGAACTTTTCCATCCTTGTGTCAACCGCTTACTGGGTTCAGGCCATTCCCAGGTACAGGCCTGTTTGGGGACGAGGAAATTCCTAGAGAGGGACTTGTTTGAGAGCCATCAGCTGCCAACACTCCTGAAAGCTGGAGCAGTGAGTCGCTCAGCCCTGAAAGGGGGGTTTGGGTTGCAGATCCCAGCCTCCACCACGCCCTTTGTTTTCTCTGTGAACTAGTTGGTCTGGGGAGTAGTGAGGAAGGCGGGGGTCTGCAGGACTAAGTGAAGTCGTGAAGGTTAGGACGAGTTTCATTTTGAATAAGAAAACATCCCAAAGACCAAAAGAAGGGCGGCAGGGCAGAGGGTTGCTATGAAAGCAAAGTTGGAGACCAAGTGTTTTATTGGCCTCAGTCTTCAAGGTTGTGTGAGTTCACCAGCAGAGTTCAACATTTCAGAAGGAGTTGTAATGACAAACATAGAGGTGGGCTCATTTAATGTCAGGTGAAGCAGAAATTTGGAGGTCCAGGACAATTGCGTATATTTGCAAAAGAAGTGACTTACGAGGGGCACTAGGGTGGCTCAGTCGGTTGAGCGTCTGACTCTTGATTTCGGCCCCGGGTCATGATTTCATGGTTTGGGAGTTCAAGTCCTGCGTCAGGCTCTGTGCTGACAGTGCAGAGCCTGCTTGGGATTCTTTCTCTCCCTCTCTCTCTGCCCCTTCCCTGCTCATGCACACATGCATGTGTGCATGCACTCTCTCTCTCTCCCTCAAAATAAATAAACATAAAAAAAAAGAGGTGGCTTATGAGACCCAGCAGAAACCAAGAAGGGGATGGGAGCTGGTGGAATCACGATAAATTCTCAAACTCTTGGGATCTTCACGTTTTGGTCCAAGGCCTCTTCGCTCTCTGCACTTTCCCTAGGTGATTTTAAATAGCATCTATTTAAATTTATTTTATTACTAAATTTGATCTCTAAATTTATATCTTGTGATTGAAGAACACCTCTCAATAATTCTTCTTGTACAGGCCTTCTGATATAAAATCTCTCAGTGTTCAACTACAATGTGTTTATTCTACTTACACTCTTAAAGATATTTTTTTTTTTTTTGGCCAGAGATGGAATTCTGTTCAAAAGAGGGAGTGATAGAGTGCTAACACGTTCCTTAGGTGAGTTCTGGGTTGGAAGAGGGAAGGACAGGGGTTGAGCGAATTCTTCGGTCTTCAGTCACTTTCTGTCAGCACAGGGAATAACTTATTCCACGTCTTCTACCTACCCTAGTCTTACGGTTGCTCTTTTTGAGGTAATTTTTCTTATTTCTCTTCTTACTTAAAAAAAAAAACAAAACAAACTTTGGTTTTTATATTTGGTACTTTTCAAACCTGCCACACCACTTTTTATAATTTCCAGTTCTCACCTGGATTTTCAGACTTGTCCTTTTCTCTTTGAGTGTTGGAATACAATGTCTGAGTTAGGGCAGTGCCAGTTAAGGACAACCCCCCATTGGGGCTACAAGAGCGGGCAGCTGGAGGAGAATGGTGTTGGGGGGACATTAGACTTGGGGGTGATGTGTAACCCACATGGACACTGAGGCAAGTGAAGATGATGATGATGATGATGATGATGACAGTTGGTGGGGGTGAGGAAATGAGAGAAAGGCAATGATGCAGGTGTAGTCCTCAACCAATGATGAAGTGTGAAGGGAAGAGGTAGGGACAAGACAGGGGTGAGGGCAGGCAGTGTGTGAGAGGAAGAAGGAGGAACAATGGCCATGGCCAACAGAGAGAGAGCCAATCTCTTGTCTGTCTCTGAGGTCGGGGTGCATCTCTGGCCACTTGAGAATATCACGGGGGAAGTGGGTTTCTCAGTGCGATGTCATATTTCAGGGCAGGCAGGAGAGGTGATCTGTTCTGGGACGAGGTCGAGGCCACGGAGTGTCGGTATAGAAAGGACACCCCAGACCCAAGGTGCTCCAGTGGCAAAGACAGGAAAAAAGGGGGCGTGGTAGGCAGTGTGGCAGCGTGGGAGGGGCGGAGCGATACGGTCAGAGGACAATTTTACTGGCACCAGCTCGGAGGCAGGCCTTTACCACAGACAGAGACAGACAGAGACAAGGATGTGAGGCCTCATGTGAGGTTTTCGGCCTTGACACTCCAAACTGAGCGGTTCTGGGTTGCTGTGAAACCAAAGCAAAGTTACCCTGAGCAAGTGAGCTGTGGAGGCCTCCTCGGCCCCAAAGGCACCGACCTCACATTGGACGCTATACCGGTCCCAAGAGAGTGCGAGAGATGTACTCGTTCCAGACTCCCCTACCTCATGTGGGAGCGGCTGCAGCAGACCCAGAGGCCTTCTGGAGACAGATCTGACTCCCGAGGAGGCTCTCCTCGTGTGGGAAACAGCTCAGAGGGACTCTGGTTATGAATGAGTTGGTAAATTTGCCTTCTGCAAGAAAATGGGAGATTAAATCCATATCGGAGGGTGCTTGTGACTAAAAATTGAGGTAATGTATATGAATGCAATATAAAGAACATATTACAGGAATCTACTCCTGAAATCATTGTCGCACTATATGCTAACTAATGTAAATTAAAAAAAAAAAAAAGAATTATAAAAAAAACTAAAAGAAAGAATTTATTACAAAAGTGATCAGAATATTATCTTCTAATTTAAAAAGCATACTTTATAAATCTAAATTTGTAAATAATACAAATTGTTAATCTGAGGAGAAAAGAGCTTTAGAAATACTGAATTCTTTCTATAATATTATTTTAAAATTAGAGTTTTAATTGAGAAAATATATACATGGATGGTTGAAAATACAAATAAATACAAAAAGAATAAGAAGATAAATCCTTGGTCTCTTCAGAGCACTCATGTTCTAGGGCTTATACCCCAAAGCAACTTCTTTTAGAGTTTTCTTATACAGCCTTTCAAAAAAAAAGTAAAAAAAATATTTTAAAGCTATAAAACCACATCTAGTCACATTTATTTATTTATTTATAAGTTGTTTTTTTTTTTAAGTTTATTTATTTTGAGAGAGAGAGAGAGAGCAGGGGAGAGAAAGAGAGAGGGCTAGGCAGAATCCCAAGCAGGCCCCATGCTGTCAGCGAGGAGCCCAATGTGGGGCTTGAACTCACGAACCCTGAGATCGGGACCTGAGCTGAGATCGAGAGTCAGATGCTTAACTGACTGAACCACCTAGGTGCCCCCAAACTACATCTACTCATTTTTAAAAAATGAGTAGATTAAAAAAAACGTGGTTTGGAGCACTCTAGAATATTTCACATCCCTTATTTTACAATCAACCTTGGTAATTATTCCATGTGAGGACATATAGATCTAATTTATTCTTCTTCATGGATACCGTGTATTTCCTTGTGGGAATATACTGCAACCCTAAGTCTTCTATTGATCTGAGTCTTCTGTTGATGGACCGGCTGTTTCTAGTCTGCACAGTCACCAAAGTCATCCTCAACATCATTTTACTTAGGCCTGTGTTTGTGCAAAATCACATTGGTGCCTCTAGACCAGTAAGCTCAGAGCACATGAGCAAGTGACATAATAGCATGCAATGAGATCAGCTGGTTGCTGTATATTCTCTTCATCGTAGATTATCAAGATTTTGTTAAGTGAGCAATGGAGAAACAGCAACATCCTAATTTGCCAGTATTTAATGATGAGGTATGTTTAGCTTCTTTTCAATTACTTATGTGCAATTTGCGTTTCTATTAATGGAAACAGCCCATTGGTGTTTCTTCTCATTTTTTCCCATTGTGTTTTTGTTGTTTGTTGTTGATTTGCCAAGAATTTTTATATATTAAAAATGTCTCCCTCTCTTCCTGCCTTTTGACTTTGTGATATTTTTATCAGTCTTTTTCTTTATGGGCTCTAGTGTCTGTTTCTTGCTTAAAAAACCTTCTCTAACCAAAGATGGTATGTCTAATTCACCTGCTTTTTTCTAATAAATCCACATTGAAAAAAAAAACAACAACAACCTTACATTTGAGTCTTTGACTCCTGGAATTTATTTGAATGTAGGGGGTGAGGTAAGAGCTGAGCTATGATTCTCCCGTGATTTTTACTCTTGTCCCCTTGTCACTTACTTAATATCTACTTTTGTCCAGTAATTTAAAATTCTGCCATTAGAATGTGTTATAATCCTATGTGCTTTTAATTTTGGACTCTCTTTATAATTTTCAACTTGTCTATTCCCGCTGTAGAACAAAACTTTCAATTACCACAGCTTTAGAATATGTTTTAATATCTAATAGACCTTGACCTCATTACTACTCTTCTTCCTGTAGAATTTTCCTGCCTATACACAGTAGTAATATTTCCAGATGAACTGTAGAAACAAGTCACAGAGTTCCAGGAAATGTTAATATGTGACATGAAAGCTGACATTTTTTATGGCATTCAAGGTCATAGTATAACTTCGGTGTATTTAGGTCTTTTATAGCCCTCAGAAATTTAAAGTTTTCCTCAAATAGCTCCTTTACATTGTTTTTTTTAGTAACATTTTTGTTATAACTGCTTTTACAACTCTAACTGGGCTGTTCTTAATAGTTGTATTTTCTAAATACCTGCTGTTTGTCTTTAAGAAGTGCTCTTTGAATGTTTTCTAATTTGCCATTTTACCGAATGCTTTTATTTTGAACGGTTATTGGACTGCTTATTTGAATGATTTTATTTGGATGATTTTCTTGGGTAGAGGTTCTTTCTAAAGTCCTAAAGTGTTTGTTCATCCTACCACCATGATCTTTATCACCATTGTCACCACCATCATCAGAAATAGCAAGACTTAGAGCAGGATTAACAGAGATAACAACCACCTTTTCAGGGCATACTTTAGCCCTAATCTGAAATGTAAAGAGTCAGAGAAATTTAGAATGGATGACTATGCTGGAAGGGTGGGTCCATAACTGACAGTACAGAAAAATAATGTATTTATTTGTTTACTCTACAAAACATTTATAGATTGTCCACTCTGTATTAGACATCTAGCTGTGGCCAAACATACAAAAACAGTCAAGATACGGGAAGAGAAAGGGAAGGCTAACCCTGACTGAGTGGGCCAATTACCCTATGCGCATCTCACATAATTCTCCAACCAATTTATTGGGTGTATATTGTTAATCCTATTTTTGTCAATAAGAAACTGACATTCAGAGAGACTACTTCCCTTGCTCAGGATAATGCCATGACATATTTGGAGTTGAAATCCAGATCTGTGTATTTCCCTAGTCTTCTCTTTTTCTTTTCCTTCCTATACCCTGTCATTCAGGAAAAGCCTTACACTTGCATTCTTAGGGGATACCCTGAGATAAACACTGTAAGGGGACTATATGCAGAGGAATCAAATGCCACTTGTGGTAGGGAGAGGTGCTGGTGAATGAATGGGCATTTTCCAGGAAACCAAGAGGTTGGAGGGAAAGCTCTCCCAGAAACAGGACATAGCATGTACAAACAAAAGAGGCCATGAGAAAACATGGAACTTAGGGAACTATTTTAAATGTAGTCATGGCTTAATATCTGAAATGTAGCGTGCTGGGAGGGGACAAGTAGAGTTGGAGCTGAAACTGTGGCCAGAGGTTGGAGGAGCTTATATGCGGCATGTGTGATATCACACCAATGGGCTCACATTTCTTTTCTCTTTTCAGATTTTTACTGAGATGTAATTTACACAGCATAAAATTCATGCACTTGAAGCATAATAACTGGGAATATGCATCCAGAGGAAAGGGGCATGAGTCTAGCCTGGAGGTAGGGATTCAGGAGTCATCAGAGTGTATGGGGCCATCCAGGTAGAGTGTGGAGGAGAGAATAAAAGCTTTGAGGACAGACTAGAGAAAAGCTAAGATTTATTAGGCAGGTGAAGAAGAGACGCCCACAGAAGATATAAGGAAGGAGTGAGCAGAGAGGTGGAGGAGAAGGCAGGCTGTGCTTCCAGAAGCTCTAGTGAAGAAGGTTCATTGGAGGGGTGGCTTCAAATGCCCCAGAGAAGGCAAACACAAAGACTGGATGAAGTGGCCAGAAAGTCTTGCTAGGGCTTGAGGAACATGTATTCACAGGAAGGGTGACAGATTAGAGTGGGGAAGGTCATGGCAGGGATGTGAGACTGTGGAGTCAGTGAGTAAAGAACTGTCCTTCAAAGAGACTTCTCAACTCCATGGTGAGATCCAGAATCTCCACCTTGCCTCTCTGCCCATAAACTGGGACAAGTCAGAGACACTTAAAACAGTCCTGTTCCTTCCCGGGCACAATCTAGATGGTAGATTGGGCTCCCCGCCGGGCAGAGGGGCCATCTCTGCTCTTTTCTGGAACCCAGGATGAGAACAGGAGAAATTCTGGAAACCAGAGCAGACAGACACGGTTAAAAAGATAGCTCAAAGTTGTAGCAAGATCTCCATTTGGTTCTGGGATATATTAACTCAGACAGTGTCTTAAACCAGACTGGTCATTTTACATGTAGAACTTAACCTGTGATGAAGGCCCATGACTAAGTAGTTCTAGGATGATCTATAGACTTGCTCAGACAAAGGCTCTTTTATTGATGAGGTCATCAGTACTTCTAGGTCAAAAAGAGCTGAGCCCTGGGCCTGATGTCTTTGTCATGGTTTGACTGATGTGTCTATTCCCTGGTGATTGTACTTAGAATACATAGCAGTGCCCCTTTCCTTACTAATGGCCCAGAATCAGCATAGTTGGATGAGGCCAAATCCTAGAACCCTGGATTTTTCCTGCGGCCAGAGTTCAAAGAATGGTGCTTCACCCTAGTCAGCGTGGAACAGGCCTAGTGCCTCTGGGAAAACTTGACGTCTTCTGTGGGCTTGGGGTAGAAATGATCTTGCCATGTTGTAGTGAGACCCAGCAGCAGGTCCCATATGTCAAGGCTTCTTTGCGGCTGAGCTCTTTGACCAGCAGGTTCTCAGTATCCTGCCTGAGCCTCAGTGACTGAGGTCATTAGTAGACCATTCATCTCCTCAAGCCTGACTTCTCACCTTACAGACAACTGAGGCCACATGGGGCCATCCACTCATGCATAATCCCAGAAATACTACTCCTTTCCTTTGGAGAAAAGTTGACATAACCCTCTTCTGCCTTTCCATAGCTTTTAGTCACTTTCGTATCGACCAAACACATTTTTATTTTCCAGACTTTAATGCAAATCCTATAATCTGATTTGGGCCCTCTCGTGCAAAGTTTCTATGTTTTCCAACAACAACAACAACAACAACAACAACAACAACAACAACAAAACCCCTCACATTCAATTACATGTTCATTACATTTAAACAATTATAATAAACCTTTTCTCATTTTCTCATATACATAGATTCTTTTTAAACTAAGGATAATAAATAATATATCTTAAAAAGTTTGGTTGGCAAAAAACACATTAGCACTATAGATTTAATACAGCTTAAAACATGGGGGAGTTGCCTCCTTCCTTGTCTTCTATTGTTTCCTGTATGTAAATAGCCTCACGAAGTCTCATTTATCACAGTTACTGCTCCTCTGGGGAGCTCCTATTTCCTGCCACCTTAGCCTCCTACTTGTATGAAAATAATGAAACAGGGACCTGCACCCCCACGTTGAACAACTCATTGAAAGAAGAGCAATCAATCACATGTGTAGATAATCTTTTGGTAAGCAGAGTTGTTTATGCAAGGGAATCTCAACGAGGGAAAGGATAAAAGAGATTTGCATAAAATGGCACCATAAGAAACTCCATGCACCCAGGCCTATCTCGATGCAAATGATGACTGGAATTCCTGGAAGAGCTGTCTGGCTCTGGAGCAAAACCAGGTGGTCGTAACTGCTTCACCATGTGGCACTGAGGGCAAAGTCTTGGGGACCGGCACGAATTAATCACAGGCTTTTAGGATGTCATCACTTTCCTCGGGTCTGGCTTTGGTGAATTCCAAAGCAAACGCTGGGAGAGAAAAATCATTTGGGTTTCAGCATTTTCTCTTTAAAATGCCAGCATTGCAATTGCAGGTTCCCTTTGATGTCAGAAGCCTAGAATCTTTGTACAACCGGAATCCACTGCACCTGGCAGATGCGCTCAGTGTCTTATGTAAAAGGGGCATTGAGCGACAGACCGTGTCAACCAGTGAGGCGGCCGGCAAGTGAGCCTCCACTGTTGAGAAGCTGGCTCAAGATCCCTCGTTTCAAGGCATTTTGCCTGCAATGTTCTCCGTCTGGAGTTCCATTTACTCTTCTTTGGTCAGCCTTTAAAAGAGACGTCCTTCCTATCTCACACCAACACGGCGATGGTCTGGCCTTGAGGTCCCTACTCACTGAGTGAACTTGGGTTTGCAAATTAACCAGAATTGCAAGTTTGATCGCCGCTCTTCAGTACGTACCTCCAGGAAGATGTGCTCAGGGAAACTAGTCTGTTGACAAGCCAAGCAGAGGACAAACTTAGATAATTTATCCCAATGAAAACACTTAATAGACCTCAACAGAAGTTGTATTACGTTAAAATTGTGAAGAATAGATAGGATCAAGTATTTTTGAAGATTGCTTCTGACTTTATCAAGCACTAGAGTCTTAGTTTTCTGAGACTTGTGTGTTTAGTTTTCATTATTTTGTTCATATGTCAGATGCTTCTTTCAATAAAGTCTTTGATGCAGCTTTGATGAAGCACATGCCATATAAGAAGATGAAATACATGCGGTAGGAGGTATCCAGGTTCTGGATGATATGTAGTGTATATATACGATGGAATATTACTCAGCCATGAAAAGAATGAAATCTTGCCATTTGCAATGATGTGGATGGAGCTAGAGTGTCACATACTAACCAAAATAAGCCAGTCAGAGAAAGACAAATACCATATGATTTCACTCATATGTGGAATTTAAGAAACAAAACAAATTAACATAGGGGGAAAAAGAGAGAGCTGGGCAAAGCAAGAAACAGACTCTTTTTTTTTAATGTTTATATATTTTTCACAGAGAGAGACAGAGCATGAGTGGGGGAGGGGCAGAGAGAGAGGGAGACACAGAATCCAAAGCAGGCTCCAGGCTCTGAGCTGTCAGCACAGAGCCCAAAGCGGGGCTTGAACTCACAGACCGAGAGATCATGACCTGAGCCGAAGTCGGACGCTCAACTGACTCAGCCACCCAGGCACCCCTGACAGACTCATAACTATAGAGAAAAAACAGGTTTGATGGAGGGAGGTGGGTAGGAGCTGGGCCAATAGCTAATGCGGGTGAAGGAGGCACTTACTGGGATGAGCACTGGGTGATGTATGTAACTGATGAATCACTAAATTGTACAACTGAAACTAATATTATACTGTATGTTCACTAACTGGAATTTAAATAAGAACTTGAAACTACAAACAATAAAAAGAAACTTGCTACTTATGCTTAAATAAATTTTTTTCTTTTTCCACTGGAATTCTCTGGAATTCCATATATATTCCATATAAACGTACTGTGTGTGTGTGTGTGTGTATGTGTGTGTGTGTGTGTGTGTGTATGTGTGTGTGTGTATTCTATGTGCCAAATAAAATACATAAGAAATTATGAAGTGTATGAGACAGAGATAAACATATGGAAGAAGTTAAGGTTAACACCAAGATAAAACAAAAACTAAGCAAAAAATAAAAGAAATGTGGGGATACCAAAGACTCTGTTACAGAATTAGAATCGGTACCGTAAGCAATGAAGAAAAAAGTTGGCAAAAGAAAAAACACAATGACCTAGAGGCCAAACTACACAGGCTTTCTAGGAAAGTAATATGAATACACAAAGCAGAATATGATAAGGAGAATATAATGGATACCAAGAAAGGAAAATCCCATTTCTGACTCATTCTGTGGAATCAAAACCGGAAAAAATGGAGCAGAGAAAAATCATCATGTGGAAGAAAACTTTCCTGAGGTTGTAAAAGAAAATACAGACTTTTTGAATAAAATGAATCCTCCTGTGACTAGAAACCTGCATGCATATATATCCTGCCCAAATGTTTTAATTGCAATGATAAAGAATAATTGTCTAAAATCATCCTTGCAGGAAGAAAGGAAAATTGCAAAGCAAAATATTTGAAAAGTCTTTCAGAGATTTTAGAACATCTATTCTAACACTGAATATTCAAAGACAATGCAGGGATTCCTTTGGGTTTTCTTGGGGAAGAATATAGAGATTCAAAATTTCTATATCCAGCCTGTAGGAAGATATCAGAGAGGTTTGCTTGGTTGTCTATGACCCCTGTGTCTTTCTTGGAAAACTCATCGGTAGAGTAAAAAATGAATTAGAGGCAAATGTTTAGGAATGAGGAAATAATAATACAAAAGGTCTATGGTTAGCATCATTGCCAGATACACACTTAGATATAGATAGTAACTAGTTTTATAAGTAAAGAGTCAAACTTACTTGAGAAATAAGAAATGTTAAATTAGAAGTTACATGAAATTTATTAAAATTTTTTTAATGTTTATTTTTGAGCGAGATAGACACAGTGCAAACAGGGGAGGGGCAGAGAGAGAGGGAGACAGAATCTGAAGCAGGCTCCAGGTTCTGAGCTGTAGCACAGAGCTCGACGTGGGGCTTGAACTTCATAAACTGCGAGATCATGACCTGAGCCGAAGTTGGACGCTTAACTGACTGAGTCACCCAGGTGCCCCAGACATTTATATAGTAAGTTAATAAAACAATCATACTGGCATAAGCAAATGGATGAAAGCGTGTAAAAATTCCTCATGTAATAGGGGAGTAAAAAATTGTGAAATTTTCTTGAATTTGACCAGAGAAACCAAAAGGTGTACTTTTGGAAAACCTTAAAGGAGACCAGAAGTAAATTTGAAAGAGGATATATGCTTCCAACTCACTGGGAGAAGATAACAAAGGAAATGTTCTTAGGAAAAGCGCAAAGGGGACAGTAGAAGCAAGGAGAAAGCATAAAATAAGATGATAGAATTAAGAGCAAAAATACAAATTATATATATGTTAAGACACTCAGGTTAAGAAAAATAATTCAATTATAGTCAGCATAAAAGAAAACACTTAAAGAGATGCAGAAACATCCCAAGTGAAAGCTAGGCACAGGTACTCCAACTCTTTTCCTTCACGAAAAATGTAACCGGTGTGAAGAAAGTTATTGACGGAGAGTATAATCAGCAACAGAGAAATGATAGGAATAGACGTCTGTGTACCAAATAAGACACCATGCAAAATAAGGCAAAATTTCCTAGAAAGCTTGTGGGTGAGGTACAGATTTATATAAATCGCCTCTTAGAATACATCCAAATGAATGAAAAAGACTCCAATACAGAGACAGAATCTTGGTCACTGATGAAGCAACCAGGCTCCCTCTGTAACGGACAGAAAAAATATATGTAAAAAGCAACAGGCGTAGATCAAATTAGAGGAGGATATTAAGGGAGAGAGAAAGCCTCTTGCCCAGGCAACCTGCTTCTCCGAGAGGAGAATTTCCCCCATGGCACACACCTACACCATCAACTTGCGGGAGGAACCAACTGGTAAACCAGAGGATAGAGAATGTTGAGTAGGAAAGGCTCAGAGCTCGTGTACAGAGAGTATCAATGCTTAATTCCGGAGTCTCCAACTGTCAGGGTCTTCACCTACCCCTGCTGCCTTGTTTGTAGGATCATCCAAGGGGACTGTTGGGCAACATCATGCCACAGCTGCAACAATTCCAGAAGGCACCACCTAAAAGCTACGCTGCTTCTGGGTCCCTCCGAAGGGGCCAAGAGGCCGAAGCTAGGGAGAGGTGGAGTTCAAGGAAACAGAAAGAGAGCGTCCGATACACCAGGATTTTCAAAGAGGGCAGGTTCTCCCTTGGAGGAACTGAGGTGCCTATGGCCAGAGGTTTGCAAGCAGAGGCCAGGCTGCTATTTGATGGCGATTTCCATGGCTCCGGAGCTAACTTCTTGCTACGACTGGGAAGGAGAGGATACGGAAGGTGAAAGTGGCAAAAGCACGGCAGGGACCTCTGCTTGCAGCTTCAACGGCTCCCCACGTGCTGTTCCAGAGCTCTGCCACGCTGTTTCCACCACCGGGTGTGAGGACACATGCTCTAGCCTTCCCCAGATGTTGGGGGGGGGGGGAGGGTATGGGGCAGGGAGTGGCAAGCCTGCAGGGCCCACAGCGTGCGGGTGGTCCCACTTCTCCTGGCTCTGGAAGTCTACTGTCCAAGGTAAATTAGCATCTGCTGAACCTTAAATAGCAGGGCAGGACCCCGAAAATGCCTTTGCCACCAACTTTTCTCCATCAGCGTTTCGGGCTAATGGGAGAGGGACTGTTTATTTTCTTTCGTTTTTACATTTTGGGGTTAGCTTTACTGCTATGGAAAAGCAAGACAAATGGTCCCACAGTTCTGGAGAGTGACGTGCGGAGACTGAGGCGTGTGCCAAGTTTATGAACGGGAAATTGAAGCCAGCAGCGCTTCTCAGTGACCCGGATGCTCCCAGCTCACAAGGTCTCTCTGTATCTGAATCCCCTCAGCTCTCTCTTTTGTCCCACGAAAGCACACGTGAAGAGCAGAGCTATGTTCTATCAAGAAACCATTCTTCCCTTGTTTGTTGACATTACATCATAACCATCACGGCAGCCATCTGCATGTCCTTTCCATATTTTATCACTCATAAGAGGCAGGTTGTGTCCCCTCCGCGGCAACCTCCTCCTCCCTCTTTCCGTTGCCGATTCTCCGGGAACGGCTTGCGTTGGCTGATTTTGTGCCGCTGTGGTGCCCTGGCGAGCACCTGTTCTAAACGGTTGGTGTCCACGTCATTGGTGTCATCGGGTATTTTGAATGCCTCTCCTGCCTGGCGCCAGCCCTCACTACCTCTCCCCTTCCCCTTTATACAGCCATCAATCTCCACCTGCTGCCGATCACCCTATCATGAAAGGCTTCCTACAGATGAATTTGACAATGCTCCACAGAGCCCCGGACCTGTGGCTACCTTGCTCATGACATTTCCCCTTTGCCTTCCAAACTTCTTGGTCGTTCACAGGCTGGCCTCCCTCTACCTTTTCTAGCCTCAGTTTCTGGGATTTCCTGACTTGACCCTCTGCTTTAGGTGAACTGCGTATTCCCAGTTCATTTGCTCCCTGCCACTTGCCATTCCCTACCTGGTGGCTGCCATGAGGTGGCCATCCTGACTTTTGCACTAACCCGAATTCTGCAGGAGAAAGAAGAACATCTGATTCATTCCCAAATCCCCAACCCACTCTGCTTGGCCCGAATGCATTGGTTTTTCTTCCTGACCTTTCTTGACACAATTTCCTCTGGCCACTTGCAAGGCCAATGGCTCCCAAATATGATCTTTTGCGCTGACCTCTCTTAAACAGCAGACCTATTGTCTCCCTAAGCATCTCCTGTCAGATGGTCCACAGGCAATGAAGCTGAACATCTGCGGGACAAACACCAAGCGTCTCCTTCTTCTGCCCCCACTGTGTGTGTGTTTTCACTTGCCTACATTCCTTACCCAAGTGGAAGGCATCGAAGCCAACATCCGCATCTCCTTATCCACTCATTCGTCTTCTCCTTCACTCCCATTTAGCAGCAGTCACCACATCCTGACAGTATCTACCTTGACATCCTTTGTATTTCCCACTCCTCCTCAACTCCCAATCACATAATCTAAGTGGTCTTTTAATTTACTCAAATTATTCTACTTCTTAAAATGCTTTGGAGACTTCTGGTTGCATATAACCACTCTTCTCAAGCTGAGTGACATGGACCCCTGGAGGGTACTTCTCTGGGCTCCAGCTGGGCTGACGCCTCTTGAGAGATGTGATACATTATTCTGGAGTGTCAATTATATTTGGTGCTTAGAACTGTTTTTTTTTAATAAAAATTTTATTTATTTATTTTATTTTGAGAGAGAGAGGTGAGAGAGAGAGAGAGAGAGAGAGAGAGAGAGAGAGAACGTCTGAGTGCATGCACGAGCAGGGGAGGGGCAGAGAGACAGGGACAGAGAGAATCCCAAGCAGGCTCTGCACTGTCAACGCAGAGCAGAATGTGTGAATTGATCTCACGACCTGAGCTGAGATCAAGAGTCAGATGCTTAACCAACTGAGCCACTCAAGTGCCCCGGTGCTCAGAACTATTTAGAGCAAGTACCAATCCCTTAATGAATAGAAGCTCAAATCGGAATATTTTATGATATTTAAAATAAATTGTATGCACAGGGCTCTCTTTCAGCTATGCTGTAAGATGATTGGAAGGTATGAGATCATCCTTAACAGTTTGAAGACCATTCTATCCGATGAAATACAACCTTCCCAGTACATCGTACACGGCCCCCAAGGTCTGGCCTTCTCCATCCTTCCAATCTTATTTCTTGCAGTGTCTTTTCTCAAAGCCCATGCTCTGGTCACATTTCATCCTACCATGTTTTTGTTTGTGTTTGTTCTTACAGTTTTCTCTACTAAGATGGCCCTTACCTCATTCCTTTCTATGTGACAAATGCATATTTATTCCTCTAGCTCTAGCTGTACATTTATCTCCTCTCTGAAATCTCTACGTTTTTCTCTCTGAATGGGGTAGAACAGGTCCCTCATGGCCTTGGTGTCTCCCTTTCCTCTAAACTCTTTTTTTTTTTTTTAATTTTTTTTTTCAACGTTTATTCATTTTTGGGACAGAGAGAGACAGAGCATGAACGGGGGAGGGGCAGAGAGAGAGGGAGACACAGAATCGGAAACAGGCTCCAGGCTCTGAGCCGTCAGCCCAGAGCCTGACGCGGGGCTCGAACTCCCGGACCGGGAGATCATGACCTGGCTGAAGTCGGACGCCTAACCGACTGCGCCACCCAGGCGCCCCTCCTCTAAACTCTTAATAAATTCGTTTTGGTAAAGCTAACCAAAATGATTTTGGTGTCTCAAACACTGGCAAGGAATTCTTTCCTAACTATGTATGTCTCTGTGGATTGAGGAAAGCAGCTTCCAGCTGAGACACCTCCCCACTCAAACAGCCCCCCAGTGGTGACTCTTTACGTATAAATGTCACGCTTAACTTAGGTGGCCTTGGCTCTCCCTCTTGGGTGACAGCACTGGGGCTACTACATTCAGGGTTAAACCTCAAGATGGTAATTTTCTAGCTGTATTCCCTGGGATCGCCACCAGAGGGACCCTGCCCAGGGCTTCCTGGGGGAAACCTGTTCCTGCCATCACCTTTGATGGCACACTCAGACCTGCCACTGGGGGTCCTCTCCCTCCTACCCCTGTCTCACTTGTCTTGGCTGTTCTTTGCTCCTCGGATATGAGCAAACTTCTTAACAAGACTTCTTTGATCTTCTTGGAGAAGATTGCGTGCCCCAAGAGTTGGAAATTTGCTAGGTTCTATTCCTAGAACCTAGCACTGCCCTCGCCCACAGTGGGTGCTTCCTACATGCTAGTTGGTTGGATGGATGAAGAGATCACTGCAGTGCAGATTTTTAAGGTCAGCCCCAGAGAACCCATGTCTCTTCAAGTTTCTTCTCAGGAAAGGAGGGAGCCTCTTGAAGCCACGGGGCCTTCCCTTCTTGCTGTAGCCCCGCATTCGGGGAAGGGACAGTGCAAATATCCATGAAGAGCACCAGGCCGAGAAGTCAGCTCTTGCTTATCCTTGGCCTGTGTGATGTGGGAATGCATACAATTCCTTCTCCCAAAAGGACCTACACCTACCTAAAATCCAACGGGACGTCTGCCCTTTCTTTCTAGTCACTTAGTGTACTCTCTTGAGAAAGACTAATTCACTAGATTGCCTTGATCAACCCACACCGTGACTACCCCACTCTCCCAAACTCTAGAATTTTCTCTGTCATGTATGTGGTTTCCAGGATCAATGTTTTATTTTTTTTCCAGGACCGGCAACCCTTTTACGATATCAGCATTATAAGTCTTAGGAAAGTTCTTGAGTGACTCCCAGAGTATAGTTTATAAGACGATCAGAGGTAATTAACTCTGAAGCCGAAATGAGACAACTCGTAAAGCATCAATAAAAAAGAACTAATTCTTCTTGGGCGAGAGAGGAGTAGAGGGAGTGTCTTCATTAAAGGGATGGTATTTGAACACAAAGGTAGTTAGACAGCAGGAGAAAGCAGGAAAGAAGATGAAGAATTCACTGTAAATAGAAGGAAGAAGAGTACACAAAGCCACAAAAGTATCCCTAGCCTTCCTTCAATCCCAAATTACGCAGAGTGTGTTGATTTATATGCATTCATTCTTTTTCTCTTTCCAGGGGTAATTTGATACCTTCATTCAAAACTATTTAAAGGCCTTTTATTTATTAGAATGAAAAAGTCTATAAGAAAAAGATAAAAACAGTAAGACCAGTGTTATTTTGGACAATTCAGAACAATTTAAATCACCATCTGGAAAGCCCATCAGCAGTCAGATCTTCCTGTGGCTCCCTTCTCTTTCCTTCTCTGCCAACGCAGCTTCCGCTATCATTCAGACCCGTGTGTGCACACGCTGAGGGTGGTGGCGATGGTCAGCTTGTTAGTGGGCTGGACAGTGGCTCAAGATTGGCAATGGCTCCTAGTGGAGACATCGCCTCTGGCTTGGAATTCCCCTGCACGGAGGTCCTTGTGGGGTGACCTCATGCACATTCTGTGTTGTGATGGGTTTTGAGTGTGTGAGTGCGAACTTTCTTCAGGTACAGGAAGCAAAGGAAGGAAAGTGAATTTGAGAAAACAATGACAATCTTGAAAAACGGGTCAGATTTTAAACAAAAGTCTGCCAGCTTATTCCATATTTCTACTTATTTGGAAAGAAAGCTGTCAAGCTGTCTGGACTGGCCCCCTCAGATGGAACAGTGGCTTTTTCTCGTGCCTTTCATGCAGAGCTGTGTGGTGAAGTATGGTGAAATGAGCCCCTTGGAGCTCACAAGCCAACACACCACAGGGAAGCCAGAGAAAACTCTTTGCTTTTAAAGGGTTTGTGTGATTAGAATAGTTCTACTCAAATCATCTCAGTCGTTATCTATATCATTTAATTCTCACTGGAAGGTTTTGTTTCACATATGAGAAAATGCTCAGAAAGGTGTTCTTTGCCTAAACTCTCAGCGCTAGTAAGGGGGGTAGAACCTTACCTCAGTTCCTTTGAGGCCAAATACCACGGTAGAGAGAGGATGAAGAAGAAAGACAACAGGGCAGCGGAAAGGACCAGTGAGTGCTGGCTTGGGGTCAAAGCCCGAGGTTGTCCCTATTGCGGTACTGACATGTTTGACAAGCATGAGTTGATCTCCGCATAAGGAACTTGGGAAGATAAAGAGAGTAATAGTAGTCATATGGTAAAAGTGTTAGGGTTTGTAGAGGTAATGAATCAATAGAACAAAATAGTCAGGTTGGGAGATGTGAAATAGCTTCCCCAACATCCCAACTCAACAAATTTGTTTTTGATTCAGCCTTCCACTTTTTAGTCCAACTACTACATCATGTCAGAATGTTCCTGTCTTGAGATGGTAATCTAATAATCTTCAAAACCCTGAGGGAGACCGAGTATCATTTATTCCCCTCACCTTCTGCCCTTACAAAGTACAGTCTTTTGGAAAGCTGTCTTTGGCTCCAAAGACACTTCGGAGCACTGAGGCATCCTTGGCGTGGTTTAGAAAGGATGCCTGCTCTACTCCATCCCGCTCAGTCCCAGCTCCAGGCAGCCACCTCTTGGCCTCAAGTTTTTAATCTTGGTGGGGTAAGCTGGACCCTTAACCTCCTTGACAAATCGTGACGGGCATGTGAACAGAAAGGCGGTCCCCTGTAGGCTGAAAATAATGTTCTTGGCTGCTGTTTCTTTCCTTTTCTATTTTAGTCCTAAGGGACATGGATTTTTTTTTTTTTTTTACTTCTATGAGATTTAGGAGTTTTGAGGTTTTATTGGGAAAAGAAGAATTCTGTGTGGTTTTAGAAGGCGAGTCACTTTGAGTTATTCAAACTCTCATTTATCCAAATACAAAGGCTGAAGGGCCACTTAGCAAACTGGGCCCCTTGTGATAAAGCTTTTGGCAAAGATTTTATAGCTGTTCTCTGCACTGGCCATATTTTTACCTAGCGAGTCCAATAGCCATCTTTCCCAGTCAGCCTTGCCTTGCTAGTTTATCTTCATAGGTGTGCATTTCGTGCCTGAGCGTGCGGGCACGTGTGCACATGAGCGCGTGTGTGTGCGTGGGGTCACATAGAGGGAGGAAAGGCTCCGGCTGTTTACTAAGTCTGTAGCAAATGAGGTTCAGGGATAATTAAGAGAAATCTCCCTTGGCAGAAAAGTGCCTTTTTGGGTCTGCTTCTCATTTGGGGCAATTGGAAAAGGCAATCACTCAAGTTTTATTGATGCCAAAGGGTTTTTCACAGTCATCAATATGGGCTACAAAAATGAAGTTGTTGACATCTTATTTCTGGGGATTTTTCTTTCAGATAATTGTGAGCCCTCAAGCATCATATATTCTGAAATAAGGCAGCTCTGCTCCATAACTGAGCACTTTCGGTACACTGCGTGCAATTGCTCTTACAAACATTCTGCCAGATCCCAGGTCTGTCACATCTGTATCTATCAAGCCCGTACAAATTTCTCCTTCAGCTTAAACACTGATCTCTCTGATCTTGATTTTACTCAAAGGAGCTTGAGATAAAGTTGAAACTGTACACGAATGCTTTTTGCCAGTATTAACATTATGCACATTTTTTGGGATATGAATGCCTACGTTGTTGGAAGTAGACCCTGGCCTGGTTCCTCAAGCCCTGTTTCATTTGGGCCTTCTGGACTATTCTGTTTTCCCTCTTGGAGTGAGCGAGGTTCTGAGGGCCTGCAGGTCCCTAAGATTCTCTGAGCGCCCTCAGACGCTCTGAGGTTCCCAAGAAGTGCTCGTCTGCCCCAGTGGGGCTGGAAAAGTCACCCTTCTTCCCTGTTTGCAGAGTGAAAGCAGCTGGCTTCTGGGTGCCAGCCTTCTGGCTTTGGTGTGAGAAGGTCAGGCTCTGTGCCAAGTACAGCCAAGAAGAGACCGTGAGGTCGGCTCACCCAGTCGAGAGCTGCTGTCTGTGAACACGGAGCGGGCGTGGGCTCAGCACACGGTGGGCCTTGGATAAAGACCTTGGATCAGGGCCTTGGATCCTGCCCCTCCGTGTGGGGGAAGCAAGGCTGACCTCATGAAGGGGGTGCTGTTTCCCCTAGGCCACCCTCCCTGGGTGTCAGACTCAGGACCAGGTGCACAGGAAGCTGAGTCATGAGTGGCTGCCATGGCTGCTCTCTGCCCAGAGGCACATAGGGAAGCTCGTTAGAACTGACAAGTCTGTACCATAAAAGTACAGGTATTTGCTACCCCAGGAAGGAAATGGAGTGACCAATACAACAATATTAGCCACTGAGCAAGTCTATTAAAGTCACACTTTTAGCTATTTCTTGTTTAAAATGAAAGCGTGCAATGGAATAATGGGGGAAGTCTGAAGGAATCGTCAGGCATGGTGATGATCTCACCTGCTTTCTATTGTTGCTAGAACCGAATGCCAATTTCAGAAACTGGCCTCCCCTTGTCAAATGGGCCTCCTCGGCCATTGTCTTTATAAGTGGATGCTGAAATCCGTGTGCATATTAGGTGCACATTGACATCTCCTTTTTACGGATAGGGAGCTGAAGGTCAAGCAAGACTCCCAAGGCCACAAAAATTTTTAAACGAAATCTTCTCAAACCACCTCCTCTGTCACTCACCTAAATATGTGTTTCTTGCTCCAGATGTGTGTAATATTGCAATCAGTTGCGTTGGTGGTAAAGTCAGAAATCTTGAAGCATCTTTGTGGCCGGGATCCCAGAGCCCCAGTCAGCACAGGGACAGCCAGCGTGGCAGCTGGGCTGGGAGCTGGGGGAGTCTGGGTGGTCCGGCACATCCCTGCTGAATGTTTAAATGCTGACTTCACATGAGGGGCTGCCCTGACCCGTTGGGGTAGAGAAACTTCTCCCATGAACTGCTGATCAGAAAGGACATTTTAAAAGAAACCATTTGTGAACGGCTAATATGACACACTCTTGTTCTGCTTGCCCGTAGGTCTGGATTCACGAAGTGCAAAATGACCCTAAAAGAGCTTTAATATTCCTGCGAGATCTCAAACTGTGCCCGAGATGGTGGCTGTTTGCTTTGTCCCTATCTTTCTGACATCACTTACAGTTAGGTATTCCTTCCGTGACCATATCCACTGAAGTCCCACCCCATGCGTACAATCTAGAGGCATAAATTGATATGTCGACTGCTGAAAGTCAATGAAGATTTTTATTTTTATATCATCTTGCCGCAAATGACAGGGCTGCGGGTGTGAGTCTGCCCCAAAGCAGCTGTCTTTAGGTTTTCTGGGCAGTGGCCTGTTGAAACAGCCCTGCCCAGCAGGCTGGCTCCATATGGCACCATCTTGACCCAGTTAAATCCTCTTTCTTTTGGATTTTGAAAATGAGACACACAGAGGGATGGGGACATCGCAATAGTGCATGCCAGATGACTCACAGACAGTATATGAGCAGCAGCCTTCAGACAGCAAAGCCAGTGGGAGCAGAGGGGCATTTGACGGGCAGCAACCAAGGAAGATACAGAAACAGAGAGAAGCCAAATTGCCCCGTAAGGGACCCAGGGCCAGTGTGTACTTCTACCTCAGTGTGGAAACAACATGACCCTGTAGTCCCTTTTAAAACTTCTGTTCCTCTCCTTACTCCTTATTTTCTGCCCTTTTCCTCCCTTTCTGTGTGGAGACACATGCATGCAACGTTTCCTCAGTTTCCCGGGGTTTTTTCACTTCGAGCCTCTTGGTTCATCCCTCTAAGGAAATGTGTTATCACATTTCTGGCTCAGGGGACGATGTATGCAATACAATTAGTTGGCGACTCCTTTGAGTGGAAAAAGTTCTGCCAGAAACATTCTGAGTTCAGGGTGAGTGCCTGACTCGTTTCTGAGCACTGATCCACAAGCTCAAGGGCAGGACATCCCAGAAATTAGTAACTGGCATCTTTTCCGAAGTCAATCTCCCTCTGAAGGTCAGTAGTGAAAAAGCCTGCCTGGGCAACAGGGTTTCATAAAACAATATGAATAACTACCCCACATGGTATTACTATGTGTCAGGCTCTTTGTTCTAAGCACTCAAATATGTTAATCCAATTGTTTGCACAACAGCCATGTGAAGAAGTACTTTTCCTGTTTGCTGGGTGGGGAAACTGAGGCACAAAGAGATTAAATAACTTGCACAAAAACACAGGATTAAGTAAGTGATGTGCCAGGCACTGTGGCTCCAGGTCTGCGTCCTTATGTCTGTATTACGCCACTTGGTCACAGGGAGCCCGTCTGTATCTTTCTTCATTGTTCGGCTGATGACCGCTAGGTGTGGCTACCTCTCAAGTTCTCCCCATTCAATAGTCAACTTGATTTGCTTTCCCTTAAGAAGATCAACCATGAAACGAACATCTAGAATCGCTTTCAAATTTTTAGTGGGGGGGGGGGGGGGAGAAAAAGTACCTTCTTATAGACTTAGCCAATAAGAGGAATCTGTCCAGAGAAGCAGCTTGCCTGGGCTTGGAGTGTCATGACGTTGTCCTATCCTCCCTGCTTGGTCTGCTGCCCCTTCCTGTGACCACAGGGAGCATGTGCTTCGGGACTCTGCTGATGGTAAGGTGAGGGTGCCAAGGGTAAGCTAAAGATCCTTGAAGACCTAAACCTGCCTTCAAAGCCACACTCAGCTCAGGTCTAGGAAACCTTTACTTTTAAATGCATTTTATTAAAGCCTAGTTGCACATCATGAATTGAGGTAAAGGGAATCATTCCGCACAGAGTCAGGTCTGCTGTCTGGCCAAGTGAGGAAATGGCTGAACTTGACCTCATCATCACCTGGAGAGGTGGTCACCTGCAGGGCTGCCATACCCCTGCCAGGAGCGTGGGTTTGCCAGCTGACACTGGGCTCCTGCAGGTGCACGAGTCATCTGCACAGGAGTGCTTAGAATGCAGGTCCAGGGAGGAGGTTTGGAATCACACCTTAGACTTCATTGAGCCTTTGCACTCGGACAAGATTCAAGCTGAACCCAACCTCAGCCTGCGGCACTGCATCTTTAAGAAGCGGATAATGGGAAGGCACTTAGCCTTGTGCCTCACAAAATGACAGGGAATAATTGCTTCAGGTGTCCACGAGAGGGTTGTTCCTAAGTGACGACTGTGCCTTGGGCACATTGGCACAGAAGAGTGAAGGCAGACCAGGTGTGTGACAGCTTTACGGCCCTTCTTTCATTCTGCTTCTCAGAGACACCCTTCTGCCGAGTGTGGATTGAGGTCAAATCTGTCTTAAAACTCTCAGGTCCCAAGCAGGAACCTGCTACCTTTGCCGACATAACGTGAAGTATCCCGGCTCACTGCAGGCTGCTGTCAGCGCAGGTGGCTCTCTGCAGCCCTCAGATCAGCTCCAGCTCCTTCCCGAAGCTTCTTGCACTTCAGGGAAGTTGAGCTCTTGTTGTCTCATCTTATTGCCCGAGTGCCCAGAATTTGGTGCCTGGAATCGTTTCTGATCCATTAGCCTTGCGTTTAGGCACTTGATATTTTGTTTTCAAAAACAGAGCACCCCTACAGCTCAACGGTGCTTTTAAACCGACCAACCAGCTAACCAACCAACCAACCAACCAACAGACCTTTCATTATTATCTTTTCAAAGATTATTTTTTTCCTTTTGGGACATCTTTATTCTTCTAAACTGTAGCGATCAAGTTTAAAGCTCCTAGCCCAGATTGTACTCCTCCCTCCTAATACATACTTACTAAGAAGGAAGTACGTGATGGTTCAGATGGTACGAAGGGTTCCCAGTAGAGCTGGAACCCTGTCCTGGGTCTTTGGCTTCTAAATTACCCCAGCTATGTTGCTCTCTCTGTGGACAAAAAGATCCCCAAGGGGCTTCTCCCCACCTCCAGAGGTCGACTCACTCACTGTGGGGAGTGATGATAGAATGCAGGGCACGGGTCCATCTTGTCCTCAGATGCTGCGTTTGGCATCCCGACTTCCCCAGGGTCTGGATACCCACAGGTGAATTCTTCCCATACAGCCCCTGCCTCCCCACCAGGCACTTGACTCTCCTGATCTCAACCCGGGTCAGTGTCAGGCTGGCTCCCTACTCAGAAGGAGGTCTTCCCTCTGATTCTCCAAGTCCAATTGCTCTGGAGATCCAGGCTGTGCTGTGTCCTGGGACCTTTACACTCTGCCCACCTTTGAGGTGACCAGTCACCAGGTGGGATTTCCTGGCAGACCCAGAAAATCAAAATGTAGAATGAGAACCATTTTTGTAGGTTTCACGCATGCTCTGCCTCTCCCTCCTTCGGCACATGGTCTCACCAAGATTCACCTTTACCTTTGGGTCTCCGAGTGGCTGCCGAGAGGGCTCCACATACCTGAACAACGCAGTCTTAAGTGAAGACAGTTGCCCCTTGCCTAGCTGCAAAGCTGAGGTAGCCATGCCATTTAGACAAGACTCTTCTGGAGTCGGGGATAAGGTGGGGAAGACAAATATGAAGCGTAGCAGGGATCTGGGTAGTCTGGCTCCCCCATTCTAGATGCTCGGGGACCTTTGCATTTGGGCTTCTGTTTCCCTCTAGATAGTGGGCTCTGTCTCCGTGCTTCCCAGCCCGAAGCCCGCTCATAGTCATTGACCTTCCCAAGTCCAGAAAGGAGAGTGAGCTTGGTGAGATGCAGAGGTCCCTTATCTGTCTGCCTTAGTAGTGAGAGGAAGTTCCCATTTCCTTTCTGATAAATTCTTTCTCCCAATGACTGACGTCAGGAATGCCTGGCCACCTCCACCCCCTTTCAGGCCTCCCCCTAATAACCATATTAAAACTTAATACAATAGACTCAACAGTTATTGCCTTAACACTGGCATCCACAGGCCCAGGGCCATATCACACAGGATAGAAGAGGGGTGGCCTGGTGGGACCATATCTGCATGGCCAAACCAGCAAGTCTCACACTTTATCAGCTAGAGAGCACAAAGGCAGCCACATTACATTTGTGTCCCATAAACACTGGATTCCTTTACAATGGCACACTCCACCCCCCCTCCCTCCGCAACAAGGAGGGAGTTCTAGTGTTGCCCTGGGACTCCTCTGCATAGACGTTCCCAGGAACTCCAAACGGGAGCATACCCTTGACTCTGGTGTCAGGCCAGTCTGTCCTCACAATTTGTCTGGTGTAGGTGTTGGGGACACACTCACACCTACCTATAGAATGAAGTTATCCTAACCCTCTAGCTGCTTTTACGATACAAATTATGCACAACTCCGCTGTTTTCAGTAAAAATACGGTAAGGACACTGTGCCTTCTCCCAAACACCCTTGGGCTATGTCTCTGGTGGTTCAGGCTCACAGCCCTTAGTGTCATCTGATGCTTGGGTGCTGGGTCACTTTGGATCCATCAGTGAGGGGTACGCCAAAGGCAATATGCCCGAACTCTGAAAGATGATTGTTCTTTTTTTTTTTTTTTTTCTTTTTTAAACCAAAAGACATGTATTTTCCCCCTGGGCTCACACATACTGCCATTGTATTGTGTCAAGATGGGATCCAATGTAAGCTGGGCATTATGACACTGCCCTCAAATGTCCGTGCCTCCGTCCTCATTTGTAATGTAATTCCCTTATCTTTTCTTGACCTTAGTCGGGCGTCTTCATCCACCAGCCACGTTTTTATATCTCTGACCCTCAGTGAAAGGGGAAAGAGCTCATTTTTCCAGATCTTTCTCTTCTAGGAACCCCCTCTGGCCCTTCCTAAATCCATGGAAGTGCACACGTCCTGAGGAAAGGATCATAATCTAATTCCGCTGGCAAATCCACATAAGCCTTGACCTCCCAGTATGGCCGGAACGCTCTGTTCTGAATGGGAGACTCTTGCCCAGGCCAGTGCCTCAGTTTCCCCAATGACCGAGATAAAGGAATAGCATCCTATTTTAGGTTTGATTTGCACAGTGAGCATGGCCGGAGGCCGGTTTCTCCTCTCCCGTTCTGAGAGGAGAGCTGTCTGGGAGCATGGCCGTCAGGCATCTCACCAAAGGAAGAGGCAAGAGCTAAGAGCGTGGATGAAGAAACCACTGGAGATGAGTGGTGAACTCTCCTGGCGCATCCCCAGGTAGGCAGGTCCCGAAGGCAGTCGGTTGCTATCATCTGCTTGCTTGTGAAGTCTCCCATGGTCCGATTGTCTTTCCCTCCTTTTTTGGGCAGGTCTAATCAAACCCTGCAATTGTATTTGAGGCAGAGCCAAAGCGGGATAAACTAATGGGGAGCGAGTGCCTTTGTGGAAGAAAATTCCTAAGAAGGTGGGTGCTCTCAGAATGGCAGCGTGGCCCCTTTGTGCCTCCTCAGAGGCGTGTCCTGGACCAGGGTGGGGCTTCACCTTCACTGCCTTCTGTCCGGGGATGACTTCAGGTGATTGTTTGGATCCTAGTGCTTGGAGAGTCTCAGATGTCATTGGTAGCTCCAGTGGTGAAGGTATTATCTTAAGCTGGGAGGATATGTCCAGTCTGCTTTTCTCTCAAGGTGCAGCAGCACATTATTATTATTGTTATTGTTGTTATTGTTTTAAAATGTTTATTTGTTTTTGAGAGAGAGTGAGAGAGAGGGTGGGGGAGGGGCAGAGAGCGAGGGGAACAGAGGATCCAAAGCAGGCTCTGCGCTGACAATAAATGTGGGGCTCGAACCCACGAACCGTGAGATCACAACCTGAGCCAAAGTCAGACGCTCAACTGACTGAGCCACCCAGGCATCCCACAAGTATTATTGTTTTTAGCCTCTGTTCTCCACAGCTTGTCTATATCTATTTTAATTTGTTCTCGTGTTTAACTTCAGTCCTTTCAAACCTCCCCCGGGGAAATTGTATATTCTGACTGTGAGTTGCTAATAAAAAGGATTGGAAATGACGAGAAATCACAACAGAGATCTCGATAGAAGCATTTCTGAGTCGTCAAATCTTGGAGCATTAGGGGAAATACAAATGAGATTTCTTCTCAGACTTTCAACTAGCCAGGGGGTATATTTGAAGACTTCAAAATCTTTTAAAAAATAAATTATGACCCCCCCCCCTTCCCCCATTAAGCAAGGTTGAGGACATCATGGGCTGAGCAATTTCCAGGGTAGTCACAGGCCCTCTCGGGGGACTTATGGACAGTGGGTTTTCAAAACGTGTCTTTGAAGTAATTTTTCACGGACGTCTCAGTTCCAACGGGGAGACTGCACATGGGTCAAAATAAGCATTCTAACTTAAAAACAACAAAAAGCAGACGGGACTGAGTTTTGCCCTGAGCTAAAGAGGAGGTCTTGTTCCGGGGTAGCAGCAGCTGCAAACACAGCCCAGAGCAGAAGTCAGGGCGACCGGGGACTTTCTCAGAGAAATCTCTGGGTTTGTCCAGAGAGAAAACATACCCATAGCCTCATGCAGTTTTCTCTCTTCTCCGCACCCCACACCCCCTCATCTCCCATCGACCAGGCTCCACAAGGATGTGGCAGGTAAAACGTCACAAAGAACTGCTGTGCAGGACACAGCATGGAGAGGAAAAGCAACTTTTCAGACCCTCTTCCTCTGCTGAAAGCCGGGGGCCCATTATGGGCTGAGCTGTGTCTCCCCCTGCCCCCCCGCCCCGTTCACATATATTTTTCAAGTTTATTTATTTTGAGAGAGACAGAGATGGTGTGAACAGGGGAGGGGCAGAGAGAGAGAGAGAGAGAGAATCCCAAGCAGGCTCCCTGCTGTCAGCACAGAGCCCGACATGGGGCTCGAACCCGCGAAACCTTGAGATCACGACCTGAGCCAAAGTCGGACGCTTAAATGACTGAGCCACACAGGCACCCCGTCACCAGTGCATAGGTTAAAGCCCTATTGCCAGTACCTCATGGTGGGACTGTATTTGGAGAAACGACATCTAAAGAGGTAATTAAGGGGCGCCTGGGTGGCTCAGTCAGTTAAGCATCAGACTTTGGCTCAGGTCATGATCTCACGGTTCGTGAGTTCGAGTCCTAAATTGGGCTTGCTGCAGTCAGCCTGTCAGCACGGAGCTTGCTTCGGATGTTCTGTCCTCCTATCTCTCTGCCCCTCCCCTGCTCACATCCTCTCTGTCTCTCAAAAAAATAAAAAATAAAAAGAATAAAGAAGTAACTAAGGTTAGATGAGGTCATCAGGGTAGGTCCTGATTCCGGAGGACTAGTGTCCTTTTAAGAAGAGTAGGAGTCATCAGGGATGTGGAGGCACAGACAAACGGCCAGGCCAGGACATGGTGAGAAGCCACGGTCTGCAAGCCAGGGAGTAGCCCTCAGGAGAAACCAAACTTGCTGGCACTTTGATCTTGGATTTCCAGCCTCTAGAACTGTGAGAAAGCCATGTCTGGTTAAAGCCCCCAGCTTGCATACTTTGTTAGGGCAGCCCTCGCTGACTAAAATGTAGGGCCACTCTGTCCTCCCAGCCTGGCTCTCTCCTCACACCCAGAGCCTGGGGATCCAGTACGACACAAGAAGGAAGGCCAGAGAGGGGGGTCCCTAATACAACACTCTCCTCAGAACTTTCTCTACCTACAGCGAGAGTCTGGGCAGAGTGAGGGACAAGCCTGTCTTTTCCTGGAACATAAAGAAAGGCCCCAGGGTGCCAGGAACACTCAGCGTGGGGAGTCCTATGGATGGGAACAGACTGAGGTGGGTTTTTTTTTTGTTTGTTTGTTTTTAAGAGTTTTTAAAATGTTTATTTTAGAGTGGGGGAGGGGCAGCGAGAAGGGGACAGAGGATCTGAAGTGGGCTCTGAGCTGTCAGCACAGAGCCCGGTGCGGGGTTCAAACTCACGAACTGTGAGATCATGACCTGAGCCGAAGTCAGACGCTTAACCAACTAAGCCACTCAGCAGCCCCTAGACTGAGGTTAATTAACATTTGGCCTGTGGATCCCGTGAGAGGGATGTGTCTGTGAGAGGTCCTGCATGGTGGAAGAAAGAAGCTTACCCTTGAATTCCTCCCCCAGACCTGCCACTTCCTCAATCCACACCCATCCGTCTCTAGGTTCCTCAGGTATAAAGTTTAGATTACTTGTAGGTCAGCCTTCTCAGACTGGAATGTGATGTATATCACACAAGGTTTGTGTTAAAAGGCAGATCTGATTGAGTAGGTCTGGGTGGGGCCCATGAACTTGCATTTCCAACTAGGTCCCAGGAGTCATTGATGTTGCCAGGGGTTTACATCTGAAAAGCAAGATGGTACCTCCATGCTCATTCTAAGCAACATCTGGGCTCCTCATCTTATGTTCTGCTCAACAAGCATGTCTAGTTCCTGGTTGGTCCAGATGCTGGGACAGCAGGAGACCAAAGCAAGCAAGAAGATGAGGCCAGACTCATCAGATCTGGACCAAGAGGGACCTCACTAGCTCTGAGACCTCAGATGAGAGCCTTAACCTCTTAGAGACTCAGTTTTGTTTTCTGCAAAATGGGTCAGTAGACCTACCTTTTGGGGTTTTTGTGAGGGTTGATGAGATAACATATATACAGTGCCTAGAATAGGACTAGGAACATCAGAAATACTCAACAAATGTTGACCCTTTCTTCTCTTATCTATACCCAAGAAACTCACAATCTATGGGAAAATCCTGAAAACATATTATCACAGGAAATATACCAACTGAGGTTGCGATGGGACCATGAGGATAAGGGGAAGAAGCTCTGCCCTTCCAATAAGACTGGGTCTGTCTAATGGCAACACACCCCTACATCACCCAGGACAGCATCCAGTATGAGGAAGGTGATCACAGTACATGTAAAGAGAATCTTAACTCAAGCTAAGCTCTGTCTCAGCCACTGGGTATAAATGGGGGACAGACTTAATCCTGCTGTCCGAAGTCTTACAGATTATTGTAGGAATTGGGGAGAAATGATCTGATAGGATAAGTATAGAGGCCTGGGGGTACATGGCAAGGAATCTCCTGTTGTCCCCGGAGTGGGGAGGTCAGAGAAAGCTCCCTGGAGAAAATGCATCTTCACTGGGACTTGGGGGCAGCAGGAGTTAGGCAACAGCTGTGTGTGAGTGTGTGTATTTGTGTGTGTAGAGGCTATTTGTTGTGAAATTTCAAAAAGCACTTCCTATTTCATAAGATAGAGCGAAATTTATTTTCAACGCTTAGTTAACTATAGACAAAAAAGGAAAAAGTGAAATCTCCAGGTGTCAAATGAAGATTTGGGGCAGAGGCTGGGGGGTCTCACCTGGTGTAGAATGGGAGATAGGATATTGGAGTATGCTGAGGGGAGGCAGCTAGAACTGAGGCCCCTGCATAAAGTCTAGAGCCTCAAAGAGCTGTCTCTTCCATTTAACAGAAACTGAAATACTCAAGAAATCTGTAAAAAGTTTGCTGTCTAGGGAAGGGGAGAGAGGAAAGTCATCCATGAAAAATTGAAATGCCAGGTCTATATACACACAGATGTGCAATCCGAATTTGTACGACCAGCCTGGTGTGGGAATTCCAAATGGAGAAATAAAATAACTGTTCAGGACCATTAAAGTCCTACATTTTTAGCAAAAGCAAATGTGAAATCATTGCTGTAGGGAACCTTTCACAGCCCAAGGGTCGAGGGACTCCCACAGAAAACACCCTCACTGAAGATGAGGTGACAATGAAAATTATAAACCAACCACCCAAGAAAATGAGCCACGATGAAAGAGAATCCACAAATGAAATAGAATTAGCACCTTCAAAAGTGGTAAGAGTACCTTCATCTGAAAAGAACAATGATATAAATATATTTCAAGGTATTGAAGAGGTAAGAGAATGAATTAAAACCATAACAAAAAGATTAGCCAGTGTGGAAAGTGATGTTAGAGACCCATGAAGAAGTTCTTTTTTTTTTTTAAGTTTATTTATTTTGAGAGAGACAGAGAGAGAGAGAGAGAGAGAGAGAGATTGAGAGAGAGAATCCTAAGCAGTTTCTGTCCTGTTAGCATAGAGCCTGATACAGGACTAGATCTCACGAACCATGAGATCATGACCTGAGCTGAAATCAAGAGTCAGATGCTTAACCGACTGAGCCACCTAAGCGTCCCATGAAGAAGTTGTTTAGATGAAAAAATTCATCCTTGAAAAAAAGGACTCAGTGGGCAGGATAAGCACAGATTAGGTACACAGCTGTAGAATTAGTAAACTGGGAGGTGGCTCTGAGGAAGTCAAAAATAATTCAGCGCAAGAAGGAAAAGATACAGAAAGATCAGCTAAGAAAGGTATGAAAGGTAGACTGGACTGATTCTTGAAATGTGAATTCCAGGAGAAAATGAAGTAAATGAAGGACCAACAATATTTAAGAGGTAATGGCTGAGAGTCTTCCAGATTTCCAGAAAAACATACATTTTCATTTCTAGGAAGCACAGGAGTTCTGAGGAGAATGCATGACAATAGAACCATACTAGAGCCATTAAAACTTATATGGATCCTGAGAAACTTAACAGAAGACCATGGGGGAGGGGAAGAAAAAAAAAGTTAGAGAGGGAGGGAGCCAAACCATAAGAGAGTCTTAAAAACTGAGAATAAACTGAGGGTTGATGGGGGGAGAAGGAGGGGAAAGTGGGTGATGGGCATTGAGGAGGGCACCTGTTGGGATGAGCACTGGGTGCTGTATGGAAACCAATTTGACAATAAATT
Source organism: Leopardus geoffroyi (assembly GCF_018350155.1). Taxonomy (NCBI): domain Eukaryota; kingdom Metazoa; phylum Chordata; class Mammalia; order Carnivora; family Felidae; genus Leopardus; species Leopardus geoffroyi. The sequence goes on along the minus strand of NC_059334.1, from coordinate 49,486,235 downwards.
TCATATTAAAATAAAAAAAAAAAAAGAAAAAAAACCTGGAAAATAGGAAAGAGACAGAAAATTGCCCCCAAAACACAGTATATGGCAAAAGATTCTTTACTGTAACAATTAATGCTGAAACAATGGAGTAATGACATTTTCAGGAAAACAGGGACTAAGAAGGTTTCTCCCTCAGAAAGTCATCAATAAGTTAACTACTAAAAGATAGGCTATATAATAAGGTGGATCTTAAGCCTGAGGTAAGAGTCAGTTGCCAGGAATGATAGTGACTAAAAACATGGTGGCAAAAATATTGGGAAGTTGAAAGACTATTGACTGGAAAAAAAAACAACCCAGAAATTTTGGAAGACTCAAGGATAAAATGTAACAAAAATACTAAAAAGCAATAACATGGCAGATGGAAGGGTAGAATCAGAAGTGATGAGTCCTGGGGCCTGCCTGGGCGGCTCAGTCATTTAAGGATCTGATGTTTCCTTTCGGCTCAGGTCATGATCTCACAGTTCATGAGTTTGAGCCCCGCGTCAGATTCTGCACAGTGGGGAGCCTGCTTGGGATTCTCTCTCTCCCTCTCTCTCTGCCCCTCCCCTGCTCGCTCTGTCTGTCAAAATAAATAAATAAACTTAAAAAAATTAAAAAAAAGAAGTGCTGTGTCCCAATATCTTTGTATTGTTCAGGAGATAGGTAAAACTAGGGATTAATTTTCTATTTATTAACTTAAGTGTATAAAATAAAAATTTGAGGGTCACTACAAAAATGGAAATAGAATACGAACTTCAAAACCATTAGAAGGAAAAACAAATTAATGAAACCTAACCAGTTTGACAGAAGATAGGAAGAAACAAAGAAACAGTGAATAAAAAACCTGGTAAAGAAAAAACACCAAATAAGATGGTAAAAAGTAAGTGCATATAGGAGTAATTGCAATATAATCTCCAAATTTGCATTATAAATCGAGGGGTTTTTATATTTGATTGTAAGAAAGAAATAAAACAGAACTTAGTCCTAAACTTCTATCTAAAATAAAAGGCAAATGGTATTTTCTCTGACTGACTTCGTTCACTTAGCATTGTACCCTCTAGGCCCATCCATGTTGTTGCCAATGGCAAGATTTCATTCTTTTTTTATGGCTGAGTAATATTCCTAAGGATATACATACATACGTATATGTGTATATGTGTGTGTGTGTGTGTGTGTGTGTGTGTGTGTGTGTGTGTATAGCGTTTCCTATATATATAGGAAGCACTTAGACTGCTTCCTTATGTTGGTTATTGTGAATAATGCTGCACATATCTTTTTGAATTAGTGTTTTCATTTCCTTTGGGTAAATATCCAGTCGTGGAAATATATTCTGGATCATATAACAATTCTATTTTACATTTTTTGAGGAACGTCCATACTGTCTTCCAGAGTGGCTGCACCAGTGTGCGTTCCCACCAACAGTGCAGGAGGGTTCCTTTTTCTCCACATCCTCACCAACACCTATCATTTCTTGTGTTCTTGATTTTAGCTATCTTCATAGGCGTGAGTTGATATCTCATTGTAGTTTTGATTCGCATTTCCCTGATGATGAGTGATGTTGAGGATCTTTTCATGCGTCTGTGGGCCATCTGGATGTCTTCTTTCCAAAAATGTCTATTCAGGTCCTTTTCTCATTTTTAGTTGGATTAGTTGCTTTTTTGGTGTTGAGATGTATATGTTCTTTATATGTTTTGGATATTAACCCCTTATCAGATATGTCATTTGCAAATATCTTCTTCCATTCCGTAGATGGCCTTTTTCTTTTGTTGATGATTTCTTTAGCTGTGCAAAAACTTTTTATTTTGCGATAGTGTCAACGGTTTAATTTTTCTTTTATTTCCCTTTCCAGAGGATACATCTAGAAAACTATTTCTACGACCAATGTCAAATAAATGACTGCTTATTTTATTCTAGAAATGTTATGGTCTCAGCTCTCACATTTAGGTCTTTCATCCATTTTGAGTTTGGTTTTAATTTCATTTGTGTGGATTTCAAGAAACAAAACAAATTAACAAAGGAAAAAAAAAAGAGACAAACCAAAAAACAGACTCCTAAATATAGAGAAAAAACCTGGTAGTTGCCGGAGAGGTGGGTGGGAAGATGGGGGGAAATAGAAAAGAGGAATTAAGAGAACACTTATCTTGATGAGCACTGACAAATGTATAGAATTGTTGAATTCTATACATTTGTATTGTACACCTGAATAACATAACACTACCAGAACACTGTAGGTTAATTATACTTGGATAAAAAAATAAAATGGCAAAGAAAAAAATTAAAAGAGACGGCAAAATATACCATGGAAATATTAACACACAAAAAGTGATTGCGGCAATATTAACATTAGGTAACAGGTAAAGCATTTTAGAAATTAAGCCATTTATTACTTAATAATAAATTCTGTATTTTTCAGTAAGATAGAATCATGCTCAGCCTAAATGCCACTAACAACATAGTCTCAAAATCTGTATGCCAAAACTCACAGAATTATAATCAGAAAAAATAAATTTATAGCCACAGGGGGAGAAACTATAAGTCAATCAGCAAAGTAATAGTAAGGATAAATAACGATCAGAAAAGGTTTTAATAAGCTTGATCTAAGGGGAATTATGTAAGTTTTGCGTCTAATAATGAAAGAACACATGTCATTGTTAAAACTTGTGAGCACTTTTTGTTTTCTTTTTTTGAAAATCCAGTTTTTAAGTCACTTGTAAGTGCCATTAATTACAGGAGGAACAAGAATGACTCAGCGTGTCCCAAGGGAAAAGTCTCTCCACTTATGTTGGGGAAAGGATGCAAACCACAGCACGTGGGAGGGGTGTCATATGTGAGATAAGTATATGAGTGAAGACAGCAAGAGTTACATAGAGTCAAACATCATTAGAGTCACTCTTTACTAGGTCTGTGACTTTGGGCAAATCACTTAGCCTCTCTGAGCCTCACCTGTCCTCAGCTGTGTAATGGGTCTAAACTTAGTGCCGCAGGGAGGATCAAGTAAGATACCGTGTTTTAAGTGTCCGGCTTTATGTCTATCTGCTTCTGAGTGTGTAATAAATGAGCTGTTTTCATATTCATTGTTATTACATTCAAGTCCTTCACTTCTGTATCAAATCGTTGAATATGTTATATTATTATATACTGAGAAATCCTGTTTGCAGTTTATCAATCGTCTTCTTTCAAGAAATTGGACTTCAAGTATGTGTGTCCAGAGCATCTTTTTGTCTTAAGGTATTTCTTGATGTGTTTTATGACAAAATTCGTGTACCACTACTTACATAAAAGAAGTGAAGAGCCTCAGAACACAGGTAGATGCATTTAGTTTGCATTTATGTTAGCAAAACAATGAAGCAAAATAATTCTTTAGAAATTTATAATAAGGACTTCACGTTCTGGCAAGCAGATGTTGAAATTTTTACAAAGGGAAACAGTAACCTTGAAGTGTTTTTAATCATAACTCAGAGTTGGGAGACATTTTGATCTTATCCACAACATCACAAACACAACTAAGGGAAGAATTTTTTGGAAAAATTTCTATCTTACCACCAAAGTCCTCATGCAAAACCTGGCTTTGCAGACCTCCGTCCTCCAGATTGATAAAAATTCACTAGATATGAACTGTGGGAATTCCTTCCGAAATGTATCCAGGAGCCAGAGTAACGGCGATCCAATGCTCTTGTTCCAATGATGATGTGATCTCAGTCTAGAAGGTCTGCTTTCAAAGCACGTCCCGGTGGGACAGATTTTCCGGGAGGCCCCACTTTCACTAGAATGTAGCTGTGGGGTTTGTGCCAGGACTGAGAGCTGAGTGGGGACCTGTCCACGCCCCTGGGGGAGCTGGTGTCCAAATGTCTGTTATTGGTGTAAGTAAGCTTTCATTCTGGGCTGTCCTGTGTCATGTGTCTTAAGTGCCAGGGAGGGTGAGCAAGGCGGGGGTCTCTGCTACCTTGGAGCCGCAGCCTGGAGGGACAGTGGACCCATGAGGACAAAGGCATAAAGGGCATGACATGGGGAGGGGTGGGGGGAGTGCAGTGCGCATCTGGGGAATAAATGACCCCTGTGGCAGGGTAGGGTGCCCTCAAATGGCAGGGAATGCACCCAAAGCCGATCCTGGAAGCTGCAAAGGACAGGTCTCTGTACTGGGGTCCAGGTGTGGGGAGCTGCAGCGGGGGGGCTGGGTTACCTACAGATGAGTGCCACGTCTTGCTGAGCCCCGCCACATCCCAGTGTGGTTCCTGGCATCTCTTGTGGCTTCCAGTAGTGGTGATGCACGCATTCGGGGGTGCTCAGGATAACTTACTGATCTGTGTCGCTCTCGTGAAGGAAAACGTCAGGCCTGGTACTACGTGGGCTCCTTCCGTCAGAGATGCGGTGTCGCAAATGCCTGGGCAGGAGCCCCCAGCACAGGGGAGACAGCTGCTTCCTCCCTCATTTTATCGCTTCTAGCACATCAGGGTTTAGCTATTTCTTGGCCTTTGGTTAAGGATTTACAGATTACACGATCGAAACTTGAGGTCCTGGCGGAGAGCTGGGGTGGAGTAGCAGCTAGGCAGCTGGAATGGTTGTGCCGAGGGACCCCTGCCGAGTACCAGCCCTGCTTTAGGCAACCGAGAAGCCTATGGTGGCTCTGATCTGAAAACACAGCTCAGCTCAGCAACCGGTCAGCTGAGGATATTGTTTAAAAGCTTTGATCTTGATTAGAAGTCAAAGTTTCTGATGCCTCCCCTGCTAAGCTTGTTTCAGGGAGAAGAGTGGTCAGCTTCCGTGGTCTCTCCCATTTCCTAGGTGCTGTTTCCAAGGAGCAGGGAGAAGGACCAAGAAGAGATCAGGAATGGGGCAGCGGCCTCCTAGCCAGGGGCTTTGTTCTCTCTGAGCCTGGCAAGTGGATTTTTCTCTTGTGGGCGTCATTGAGAGCTTCAGGGAGTCCTGGCTGGGAAAGTCTCTGATCAAGACAGATGCTCCTTTATTCCAGGTGGCTGCCTGGGACTCCTCCTCCAGTACCTAGGACTCAGGAGATTCTTACTGCTGGTCCCTCTGTTTCCCCAGGTGGCCTTTTGGACAGAACCTATACCTGCTACTCCGTCTCCTTCTCCTCAGTGACCCACAACTGGTCTCTAGATGCATCATGGCTTCTGGAGCTACAGATCCTAGGCAGTGGGCTGACCTTCCCCGAGTTCGTCTTGTGCACTGTTTGCTCTAGGCGTCTCAGGGGTGAGTCTGGCAGTGGGTCCAAGAGCCTCCCAACTTTGGGAAGCATTTCAAGGCTGAGGTCGGCAGCGGGGCCACCTGCCCTCTCCAGTGGGGCCCCTGGCTCCCTCTGAAGGCGTGCTCTCAGCACGCTTTCGCCTCCCCGCTCTTGGGGACCTTTCATCGTGGGTCAGTCTCTGGTTCAGAATGGAGCCACTTCTCAAAACTTCCTTTGTAAATTCTGGTGGTGATGTTTCAGTCTGCAGTTTCATATCCATTGTGAACCTCAACAACTTCAACCATGACATCCTGTTACATGGGAATTGGGGTCATAGCTTCCAACTTCTTCTTTTATTAGACCTATAGGGATGTCCAATCCGCAAGGTTTGGAAACCACTGGTCTAGCCTTCTTGCTGGTTACCTTAGTTATCCATTCTGGGAGAATTCTGGCCTTTCTAACCCCGAGGTTCCTTGCCTTCCAAATTGCAGTAGAAAAGCAGAGCTCAGGTTTTGAGACAAAAATCCATCACTTGGCAGCCTGGCTTCCAAAAGAAAGCTCCAAATAACTCTCCTTCCAGACCCAGACATTCCAGGTCCCTTCACAGCTTAAAACGTGCTTTTTCTGTTTGGTCAATCTGAGTTAAATTACCCTGGGCATTTTTGAATTTCATGAACAGGAAAAAAATAAACTTTTTCAACTTGAAAAATAAATGGAAGCCATTCTTTTGGCGGCAGATAACTCCAAAAGATGTGACCTTCCAGGGTTCACACTGCCCAAGTGGGTTGTTTCCTCGGAGGACCACAATCTGCATGAGTTCAATCAAATAATGTCAAGGAGAAATGTGAAGTGATGGAGGAAGAAAAAATATTTGTAAGACAAGTAAACTTTGGAGCCAATTATTCTCCTCGATTTCCTGTAACTCCCTCTATGCCCGGGTTCCAATGTTGTTCAGAATGTTTTATGTCATTTTAATAACCAAAGTAGTTTCGCTGAATAAATACAATGATTTGATTTAGAGGCAGCGATTACGGTGGCTAGAAAAATATGTTTCTATAGAAAATGGGATAATTTTATAGCTGCCGGGTAAGACGGATTCGTGTCGAATATTGTGCAAACAAATCCAAATGGCACTTTTTCCCTTGGTGGGTTTTTTGGGTAATCAACCTACCAGCTTCTGGAAATGGACCATTATGCAAATTTATAAAATGCAGCCAGATCTTTTCACCTTGGATGTTTATCATTCTTTTCCTTGGAAGTCAAATCCTGAAATGCAAATCTCAGTGGTAATGCTCCATGAAGAGTAAGACCATAAATGCTTCACCTGGCAGAAGAGAATAAAAAAAAAATTAAAAAAAAAAGAAGTTGACCTACTCGGAGAAATATTAACTCAATTTTGTGGCTGAGATGTTATGGACTCTCTCAAGGACCGTATATTACTGATCCTTTATGATAGTGTCGCTATGGACGTTGATACTTTTATGGTTTCTCCCTGGCTCAGTGATGAGTGTAAGGGCTTTCATGAGGAACAAAGACTGCTTCTCTGCCTCTGACAGGCACTCCCCTTCACTGGCTGAGGCAGGCAAGTGGCCCGGAGGTGAGGCATGCTTTGGACTGCCGCGGGGCTATTACAGGCCAAAATCTTAAACTCATCTTGAAGCTTACAAACCACTCTCCCAGGGACACCTGGGTGCCTCAGTTGGTTAAGCGCCCAACTCTCAGTCTCGGCTCAGGTCATGATCTCACAGTTCGCGAGCTCGAGCCCCGTGTCGGACTCTGCACTGTCAGCACAGAGCCTGCTTGGGATTCTCTCTCTCTCCTTCCCTCTCTCTGCCCCTCCCTCACTGGCATGCACTCTCTCTCTCTCTCTCAAAATAAATAAGCATTAAAAAAAAAAAAGCCACTCTCACGTTCTGCAAATGTGTGCTGAGTGCCTGCTGTGAGTCACTCTCCATTTATCATTTCATTTTAATTTAAAATGCTTCACCCAATATTGTAAAGTGAAATGCCACAAAGATTAATACTCAGAGAATCGTTTCATGATAGCTCTTATCTTTCCTGGCACCACGCATGAGAAACCCACACGAAGCAAGAAGTCAGATGTCAAAGGTCCAGGAGACAACATGAAAAACACTGAAAATAAAAAAGAAGAAGAAGAAGAAGAAGAAGAAGAAGAAGAAGAAGAAGAAGAAAACCTAAGAACAACAATTTTGAGAAACAAACAAAATAAGCTCAAAGCACAGCACAGAACCCTTGGGCCCAAGAAAGTATTTTGCAACTTAAAGGAAAAGCAACGCAGAGCATCTTGAGGAACAAGCACATTTCTGAGACTGAACCACAGCTGAACGTTTGGGAATAACTTCCAGGCCCTGAGGGGCTGCAGCACAGGAGCGGGGAGAGTGGTTCACAAGGGCCACATGAAAAGTCTCCAGGCCCTACCACCAGGGGACATCGAGAGCTCTCTAGGGAAGCCAGGAGAAAACCAGAGACCCCATCAACCATCAGAAAAGCAAGAACAAAAGTGGCAACTAGACCACAAAACAAAAGGATTAAGTCAACGAGTCAAGAGGGGTTGATCTAGAATAGTCCTGTGCAGATGCAGCGGTACGGATTAGCTGAGCAGGTAGAACGAGGAGGAACACGGGCGGATGCCCTTCCAAACCTGCCAGGACACACTGTCCTCTGGGAGTTTCTGTTTTTGTTATGTGTGTTTAATATTTGAGAGCATTGCCTTATGTGCATTCCTGATAACTACATATTTGGACACTTGGCTCTCTTCATGTTTTAATATATCTTTCCCAGGTTCCTGTCACCCAGAACTTGATTGGCCATGGATTTCCTTGTCTAAAGTCAAAAAGGAAGAGTGACAAACTGTGCTTTGCACGTCATTTTTTTGGTCACGGTCACCCCCTCCCTCCCCCACTTGCATGGATAGAGCTGTGATGAGGGGGAGTATGGAGTGCTGGATTTGTTGGCATTATTGTGAATCTAGAAACAAGCTGAGGGAACTCCTTGCCCGCTCCAACTCGTACTGAAGTGTCTAGAAATTCCTCAGTGACGAACTGAAATCTTCCCAGGCTTTGAATGACTGAAAATTCTTCCTCACCCTCTCTACCCCTCCCACTGATTCGCAAAGGGGGTTCACGGTCTGCTGCTCAAACCTGGTGCCTCGGTCTCCAGGGATGGTAGGAAATCCACACAGAGAGACAGACCCCCCCCCCATGTGGAGGCAGTTCCCCTGCTAAACCTCTGCTGTAGTTTCTTGGTTTCGCTCCACATTCTTATAATCTCTGAACCACACACCATTTGATTTAACCCCCCAATTCTCACTCAAGCTGGCACCAGTCAGTCCAGAAGAACCTTCTGCTTCGCGGCGGAGGAGACAAAATTTCCCCCCCACTCTGCGCGTCTCTGTCTGCTCAGAAAACGGGCATGCGTACCTTGGCCAATCTCGAAGCTCTGTTTCGGAGCCATCTGCCCACAAGATCCGTGCTCATCCAGGCCTCCCTTTCTCAGCCCCTTTTCTTAAATGTCACCTTCTCAGTGAGCTCTTCCCTGGTGACTTTATCCAAAATGCCACACCTCCTCCAACCCTGAACTCCCCTTATCCCACTTCCCAGCTTTAATTTTTCTCTTTAGTACCAATTACTATCTGATTTATGACTTAAATCTTTGACTTCCGTTGTCTTGTCAAATGACCCCTCCCCCACCCGTGGGGTTCTGGTAAATGGGTAACAGTAACAATAAATGTCTCCGCAAGGCAGGGTGGGTTGGGGACCGGCGTGTGCACTGTCTGTCAGAGGTGTCAGTGCCCACACTACGGCCCATTGGGAGGATGGCTGTGTTGAACAACCGGCTTGCAAATTCCTGAGTCTTTCACAATTTGCTCTTGCAAAGTGGTTTGAACCAGCTTCAGCGCAATGCTGGCTCTCAGCACACTGGGGAATCCCATGAGGGTGTCCCACGAGGGCAGCAGTCAGTGTGTGCTTTGTCAACCGCTGTAACCTCAGCTCTCTAAAGAACTGTTCAATGAATGTATGGGTATAAATGCATTATTTTATAATTGGGATCATTGTATACAAAGAACAATGTATTCTGTCATTTTTACTTAAGCTTACAATAAGAATGGTGTCCGTGCTATTACGTGTTACTTGATAATATTTTAATGGTGCTATGATGCTTAATAATTTAGAGTATGATTTGTCATGCTACTCTTTGAAATTTAGGTAAATTGAATCTCATGTTAAAAATAACACTATTGTAGGGGCGCCTGGGGGGCTCAGTCGGTTAAGCCTCCGACTTCGGCTCAGGTCATGATCTCATGGTTTGTGGGTTCAAGCCCCGCGTCGGGCTCCGTGCTGACGGCTCGGAGCCTGGAGCCTCCTTTGGATTCTGTGTCTCCCTCTCTCTCTCTCTGTCCTGCCCCACTCATGCTCGGTCTCTCTCTGTCTCTCAAAAATAAAACAAAACATTAAAACAATTAAAAAAAATAACACTATTATAAGTATCCTTGAACATAAATATGTATTCAGATTAACTAAGGGAAAGATAATGGTGTATTGTTTAAGGTTAATAAAATCATACTGTGAGTAGCATGGGAAGTAAATTTGTGAGGATTTCAAATGATATTCTGAAGCTAATATGATACAAGAATGTTTGACCAAACTGATGTGATATTAGAATATATTTTTAAAAAATATAATGTGAACCAGAAGAACAGGCAAGGAATCCAAAATGCTGACTTTCTTTCGATACGAATTTAATAGAAGGAATAACTGTCATAAACAATGAAGAATGTACATCATTTTTAAACTTTTTTTTAATGTTTATTTACTTTTGAGAGACAGAGTATGAGTGGGGGGAGAGCAGAGAAAGAGACACATGCAGAATCTGAAGTAGGCTCCAGGCTCTGAGCTGTCAGCACAGAGCCCGACGCAGGGCTTGAACTCATGAACCACGAGATCATGATCCGAGCCGAAGTCAGATGCTCAACCGACTGAGCCACCCAGGCGCCCCAAGAATGTACATTTTTATTTTTTTTTTAATTTTTTTATTTTCAACGTTTATTTATTTTTGGGACAGAGAGAGACAGAGCATGAACGGGGGAGGGGCAGAGAGAGAGGGAGACACAGAATCGGAAACAGGCTCCAGGCTCTGAGCCATCAGCCCAGAGCCCGACGCGGGGCTCGAACTCACGGACCGCGAGATCGTGACCTGGCTGAAGTCGGACGCTTAACTGACTGCGCCACCCAGGCGCCCCAAGAATGTACATTTTTAAAAAAAGGAGTCGGGGGTAAGTGGTTACAATACGGAAAAAAAATAATTTAGATTCATATTTCATATCATGCAGTAAAATAAAGTCAATTTGGATAAAATAATAAAAAATAAAATTAAATTACAAAATACAATTTATTTGACAACTCTAGGAATGAGGCTTTCCCAAGGATTAAAGCAATATAAAAAACTATAAAGAAATTATATCTTTAAAAAGATTTCAGGATGGAAGGACTTTTGAAGCTTCTGTCCCATGAACACTAACAAAGTTAAAATTAAAAGAAAGAGTTGTGGTCAAGTACAACGGACAAAATCTCTTAAAATCTTCTCCAAATCTGTAAAAACTCTAAGAAGTCATACATACATAGATAAAAGGTTAAAAACTATAACAAGAAATTTCATTTAAGGGTAAGTGCAAATGGTGAACACACATTAAGAAAAATAAAAATCAACGCAACCCATTGATCACTTAAAGCAGTTCAAAGTAGAATTTTATTGGAAGAGATTGTATGCTTAGTTCAAGGCTTATCAGGGGGTATAGCTCAGGGGTAGAGCATTTGACTGCTTCATTCAAGGCTTTTTTCGTTTATTGCGCCACCTGGACGGATTCCTCTCAGCTCTCCCATACCTTCATTGAACCGAATGTAGATTGATCCAAATGTGGACCTCAGTTTGTCCATTCCTAATTCAGTAATGGAGATGCCAAAGGAAATATCAGAAACTTGCCAAGGTAACCAACAGAGCCTAGAGCTGATATGTGATTGTATTGTCCTGAGAGATATTAGAATAACATTTTCTTGTTCTTTCTAAAGAAAAGCAAAACCTCAAAGAGCCAACAAGCCGGAAGCAAATCCACTTGGAGCCCAAGTGCATTGCTTGGACCCTGCTTCATGTTTGGGCCCTTTATGAAGTTTCAACAACAGATGTAGGTGCGTCTATGTACTTCATGCACACTGGGACCCAACTGGTAAAATTCTATTGTCATTGGGAATGTATCCAACTTTACTGGTGACTCTCAGTCACTGAATCATAGACTGCCACGGGTGGAAGAAATGGCAGGTTCTATCTGATCCCAACCTTTGTGGAGGCCCTGTCTGCCTACCTACTAGGTTAGGCACACAAGGTATTTCCTTGGAAATTCTGTTTCCTTGTCATGTCCATGGCCATCACAAAGATATGGTTCTAATGGTTCTGAGAGCAGGTGATGAGATTCGAAGCATACAGGGGTAAAGGGAACATTGATAGTTATTTTAAGAGTAAGCTATAATTTTTGAGAAGGGAAACATAAGGTGAGTTTGTTCTCTCTGGAATTCTGCATGCTGGCCCTTTCCAAATGGTGACACCAGCCTCCTTATTGAGGAATAAATGGACATTGGTGTATGGATGGGAGCATAGATGTGCGGTTGGTCAGGCCAGGACTCAAAATATGACTGTACATATGCCTGGACAATGGCTTCACTTCTGGGACCCCAGCTCCCTGATTTTCAGGTGGGAGTATTGGGGAGAAAGACGCACATCACATGAAAAGTGAGGTAACTAAGGTGCCAAGAGATGAAGGGACTCTCCTAAGGTCACAGAAACAGAGATTCAGAGAGAGGAGCCGACTGCGTATCTTCTGATTTCTAGTCTAGTCCCATAGAAATGTCACGATAGTAGGGTGTACTATTGCTTTTTGGCTGGCTGGACCATTCCTGGGCTGTGTTTGCGCTGACGTGTTCATGAAATGCACGTTGAATACTTCTTCCGGAAATGGGATTTGGAAAATCGTGACATCCCAATTGCAGGCAAAGGCAGAGAGCCTCCACTCTTGCATCGAGTGCTAGGCAGGTCCAGTTACCAAGTTTTCCGAATCTCTATCACACATCTGTAAGGTAAAGTCGGAGCACACAGGAGCAGCAAGCATCCAACATATGTGTCTTTCCCTACTCTGGATCGAAGGTTTTGAACCCTTACCCATCACCACACGAAACCCCTGAGACTCAGGGGTGGGTGTTCCAGATCCTTTGTTTAATCCGCAGAAATAAGCCCCGTATCGCTACATAAGCAGCCCAAGTGAATGTGGGTAAAAGAGCATTTTTATAGCAGGTCTTAACCCGGACGCCCCTTGGCACAGAAACAGAAGCCAATCTGCCAAGGCTATGAGTCTGCCTGGGCCCAGCCCTTCCAGAGTTGACGTTCTCAGGGAAGCCTCCTCAACCACTGCATGTGCTGAAGCAGGGATACCAAGCTAAGTGGTATCCAGACAGAAAGTGGAAATATTCCCATTTCCCTAAAGACAGGTAAGATGTGGAGGTGGAAAGACATTCTTGTCACGTTCCAGATCTACCCGGAGGCCTGGGCGGGGTCTCCCGCATCAGTGTCTGCTGCCTGTTCCAAGACCTAGAGACATGAGTGACCCCCAAGTGTCCCTTCGCCCAGACAACGTACGTTTACTGACCATCGGTGCTGTGTCCGAAGCTGTGCTGGGCCCTGAATGAGCAGCAGCGGGTAAGACAGACTCCGTCCCTTCTCTAACGAGCCCCTCGCGCTGAGACTCTGTGATCACCCCCACAACATCCTGGGTGTGGGGACAAAACTGAAACAAACTGGATCCATGAGACAAACCTGGAGATATAGAATCTTCTAGAGGGAGACGGAGGAAAAGCTTAGCCGTTGGCCTGAGTAGGCCACTTAAAATGCCCTGGTTTTCAGTAGTCTCTCCTTCCTCCTGTCAGACCCATGAAGATAAGAGGACACATTCCAAAACTGAGCATCAGTGTAGGGTTGCAGAGAAGTTTCAGCGACGGAGCTTTGGGGACTGGAGGACCGCGGTTGGTCACATATTCAACGTATTCAATGCCACCCATCGCCCTTGCCGCTCAGCCCTGTGTGGGCCCGTGCAGGGCTGTGTTATTCCTATCTCCCCTGTTGGAGTACCTGCGAGATGGCTTCTGTCACACAGCTCAAAGTGCTTCTCTTCAGCCTCGGCCCTGCTCTAATTGTGCTCTCTGCACTGGGGGATGACTTTGGCTGAATTCTGTGCATCCCAGCCTCTTCCTTAAGCACCCGATGGGTCTTCAGAGATGTAAATGAAGGAAATGTGCATGAAACAAAACACAGGCCAATGGCGAGGAGTGTCCACATTTGGGGGACTCTGGTGTAGCTGAGGAAAGCACGTTTGGGCCCATGTCCGTGAGCTGTTTGCTCCCCACAACTCAGAGTGTGTCCGCTTTGTCAGGAGGCCTCCACCTCGGGGAGCCCCTGGGCATGTGGGGCCATTGCTCCCACTTGACTCAGTACCTCGTCCGTCCAGCTGTTCAGTTCTAAGTCTTCACTGTTCAAATACGTTTTCTCCACGACTGCCCAGATGCTCCCAAGGACACACATTGTTCCTCTTGTTGTCCAGTGACGGAACTGGGTCAAGCAGTGGGACTGCGGCGCCCAGCGCCACGTCTGGTGAGGGACAGAGGCAGAGCCTAAGCCCAGCCACCTGCCTCTCAGACCCTGGTCCTCCCCAGTGTGTCCTAGGACTTCGAAGTGTGACTTTCCCTCCCCAGTCCCAGAATCCACTCTGGAAAGGGGAGCAAAGCAGTCTCTGGTAATTTAGCAAATCCTCTAATAAAAACATGGCCTTCAGTGTGGACCTTCCGCCCAGAGCCTAGTTTGAACCCTTATGCTGGGCAGAAGAAGGACAGCTTGTGCTCATCCTGCTGGTTGTCTGTGGCTCCGTGCTTCACAGGGCCTGAGTGGCTGCTACCTCCCGCCGTCCATCCCACCAAGGGAGCTGGTGACCCTATGACAAGTCCCTTGTGCCCTGGGCCGGCTGCCAGGTACTCACTCTGCACAGGACTGTATCATGTCCCCATTTTCCTGGAATTCAAGGAGTAAGAATGAAACCAACTCCTTATTCCCTCCTCGATTACTTCCAGCTTCATGTTTCAGGTTTCCCGCATGGCATTGTTTGCCCAGCAACTGTGAAGCAATGAAACTATTAAAAAACTCAAACACTGCGCACGGACTGTTTATCAAGAAAACAAGCATAGAAAAAAAAAAGATCCTGCAAATTTGGCCAGCGAAAATTCCAGCGTGGGGAGGAGGGAAAGGGAATGGCCATGGGGAGGGTCAGGTTTCTCCTTGAAATGCTGACCAGCTGGACTGGGGCCGGGGTGAAACTTGCATGGGTGCACACACGCGCACACGGTGTGAGATCATACGGGTCCCGCTGTCTGTGCGGGGCTTTTCTAGGAATTAGAACGATTCTGATTTCCTTTTAGATAATTTATGAAGTACTCTTAAACACACCCACTCCCTTGGGGCAACGATTTTCAAGCAAGAACTGAGCTTTTGGTGATGGATTTTTTTGGATATTAGGGATATTAGTTCAGCATGATTTAATTTGTGGATTTGGTTGAGGAGAGCAAGAACGGAGAGACAGTCAGACAGATGTGGGCTGAGAGATTCCGCGGCCTCCCCTCTCCCCCTGGCATTTGCTCCTTGCAGCATCTCAGTCCAAGCTCAAACCCAGGTGGAAAACAGGGTCCTGGATCTCGGAGGCCTGTGCTCAGTTACATCTCCCCCGTGAGCCACTCAAGGACCGAGCTGGGTCAGGCCATTGCGCCAGCACCTGCCGAGTCCCCCAGCTCACTGTCATCTGCCCTGGGGTGTGAATGTCGTGATAACTCAGAGATCCAGGGGTGGCTGGACTGGCCACTTGGAGCCTGGAAGAGGTTGGGGCTGGATGGGCTTTTCTCTACCAGCTCGTCCCTCTGTGCTCGGCCCTTAGTGAGACTGCCGTTGGTCCACAGCTCATAGGCCACAGCAGAGTAGAGGTGTGAAGGCTCTGGGGAGTTTTTACTGCCCTCGGCTAGGAGAAAGTGAAGGGCTCCCCCAAGGCAGACAAGAGAGAAGAGGAGGCATACTCAGGAATGTGATTGGGAGGTTTCTGGTCTCACCCACCATCTGCAGTCATTCCCAGCTGGACCCCCAAATGGCTGGCTGGGCCACCGTGGTGCCTGGAGACTGTGGAAACATACATTTCCTCTGTGCATCTCCTCAGTCCTGGGGCTTCAGGGACTAAAACGCCCGGCCTTCCATTAGAGGCAGGTCCAGATGGCCCGTGCGTTGTTCCCAGGCCCTCGGGCTACACACAGCTTTAGCTGCTGCTTTTCCTCATTTGGGAGAGTGAAAACATGGGCTTGGAAGTCTCTGAGCTTTCTAATTGGGCCACCAGCTGATCTGCCCAGCCTTTTCTGTCTTAACCAACTTGACCTTCTAACATGAATGGGGAAAGTGCCTATTTGCTTAAGCTTGTATTTTCCCTGGTTATACAGTAAAATCCCATTTTTATAAGCATCGTTTAGCTCACAGCATAATGAGGAACCATTCAGCCATCCAAAAAAGCCAGTCAGGCTTCCTTCCAGTTTGAGACAGGATGCTGGAGGAGAGGGTCAGCCGGGAGAGGGAGGCACTGTCTCCATCCTGCACAGAAAGGTCGGGGGTGGGGGGAGTTCCTACAACACGGGTGAACTTTGAGAACCTTAGGCCGAGTGAAATAAGCCAGTTGCACAAGGACAAATACTGTGTGATTTTACTTACAAGAGGTACTTAGAGTAGTTAAGATCATGGAGACAGAAAATGAAATGGTGGTTGCCAGGGGCTGGGGGGCATGGGCAGCTAGTGTTTACGGAGACCAGAGTTTTGGTTTTGGGAGATGGAAGGAGGTCTGGAGATGGGTAGGGGTGATGGTGGTACAACCCTGGGAATGCACTCATCACCGCTGACCTGTACCTTTAAAGATGGTTAAGATGGTAAACCACATGCCATGTGTATTTTACCACAGTTTGAAAACAAGACGGGGATTCAGGAGAGCCAGACTGCATTTGACTGAGGGGTAGGGAAAGTGCCTCTAGACTCTGCGTCTCTAGCTCATCAGCAGCCTTGGAGGAATCTAATGCTTTCATCTTCTTCCCAGGGCTGATGCTGCCACTGTAAGTTCTCATGCTGCAGGAGCATTCATTCAAGATTCTGGCATGAAATCGAGGGCAAGCCTCACCACGACAGGAAGCGGGGGTTGGTTAGATCGCTCAGTGTCTTCACCGGAGCATGAGCTGCTGCTCGTCCCGCGGTGGTATCAGTTATGTTTTGTTTATTCACTTGCTCCTTCTGTCCTTCGTCATTTGGCAAGCTTTTCCTGGGGACAGTTTCAGGGCCAGCACTGCGCTGGGGAAATGCTTTGGTCACAGGCCATAAGTACATATGGACATACACTCACCCCATTAAAGGTGTAACTTTACAGAACCCTGTAAGCGTTCTGACTTTGAGCTTTTAATCTGGTCATGGAGGATAAATAGGAATTTACTAGATGAGGGTGAAGAGCAAAGAGTGTGTGCCCACATACGTCCCTGCGAGGAGAGCTGCAGGGAGAGCCACTCCATCTGTACCCGGCCCCCGCTCCAGGGGTCCCGGGCGCCACCCCACACCAGGTGCCCCGGTGGAGAGAGCTCGCAGAAATATTCCAGGTACACTGAGCCGGGGGGTGAGGGGGGGGCATGCTTCGAGTTAGTAACACATGTTTAGCATAAAACCTTACTAATTCACTGCTAACAATGACTCAGTTCAGCTATTTGGAGCCAGAAAAGCCCCAGGCGAGCTCTCCATTGGAACTGGCATCTGCTCAAGTGGAAGAATTGCTTCTTTGAAAAAAGAAAACACACATGAAGGACGGGAGGCAGACCTGTCCTCCCCGACGCCTCTGTCAGGCTGCAAGTCCCCAGGAAGGGCGGGAGCCTTGGGATCGCCCCGGCGGATAAAATCTTGTCCACTGTGGATCTGGCTATGCCAAAGTAGAGCGATTTAGCCACTGCCCAGACAAAATAGGAAACGCACATTTTCTGTAGCAGCAGGCAACAGTGTTTTTGTTGGTTTTTGTCAAACAAACCTTAAACCCTTCGCCTTTTGACAACGTACGGAAAAGAAACATTTATATTCTGTGTGAACCTCACTTTCCCAGTACACGGAGGCCGGCTCCAGAAGTCCAAAAACCCAGATCAACTTTTGGCAGAAATCTCGGTCCAGAGCAGGAAGGTTGTAAGAGTTTATATTCTTCTATCTAGACCAAAGGCTCTTGTGGGGTTGCTGTTGATTTGTCTGGCTCAAAGAGCAGAGCCTCTGATACAATATAAAATAGGTAATATAATAAAAATACTTCATAAATCAGAAACTCTGTCGGACTGGGCCTATGCTCTGTCAACTCTGAAATAAACATGCAGGAACCTTCTCTGACTTCATTTCCTCTTGGTTTCTTCATCCGTGTGCTGCCCGAGTGAGTCTGTCCTCCGTTTGTTTTCGTTAATTCCCCTGGTCCATCCCACACCAGGTTAGTCCCGCTGCAATTCCGAATGAACCTTGCCTTGGCCCGCAACGTGGCATGGAGGGCTGTGTTTTTCTTCCGTCTCCTGGTGGAGTGGAGGGGACAGGGCTGAACAGCAGCCTGTGCAACTGGCTGATCAAGCACTTGTCAATCATCCTGACACAGAAAGGTCTGGCTCTCACAATGGCGTTTTACTTAATGAATCTGGTGAACTTTTCCTTTGGAAAACGGAGTAGTGAATACCAGGCAGTTATCTGTGAATGAGGGATACCTAGCATGTCAAGACTTCAGGGTCACCAACTTGCCGTTTGGCATGAGCACGATGAGACCCAGGAAGGAAAGCAATTTGCTCAGAGTCAGTGAGTTGGAAGAGCGATGGCGTCTGGACTCCCTCATTGGAAAGACAACCTTGAGAACAGCTACTTGTAGAAGTCCCTTCTTTACAATGCAGGCTTTGCTTGCTCATGGCCCTCTGCTCCCCAGCACAGCACAGTGATGCCTTTGTCTCATAGTCCTCCTGGTCAGAACTTCTCTTTACATTGATTTCAAATCTGCCCCGGTCTTTGGCTGCCGATCACTGGTTCTAGTTCTGGTGCCCAAATTGAAATAGAATGAGTACATTCTTTTTTTCCATGTGATGTTTCTTCAAGAATCCCAAGGCTTCTAGAATATTCTCCCAAGTTTTTACTTTTCCAGATAAACCACATTTCTTTGGTCTCAAAATTTCCAGACACTTCTATCTTTTCTTCTTCTGATGTGTTTGAAGTCGTCAGTCATTATTCGTAAAACATTGTGGCCGGAATGGGTCACAGTGGTCATGGTGAGCTGACCAGTATTGCTAAAGATATCCTGGACCATCTGACTCATCAAACTGATGCATTCTTGGGTCCCCCTTTGTTTGTTGGTCCCCCATTACTTGTATTTACTTATTC
Organism: Leopardus geoffroyi; assembly: GCF_018350155.1. Classification (NCBI taxonomy): domain Eukaryota; kingdom Metazoa; phylum Chordata; class Mammalia; order Carnivora; family Felidae; genus Leopardus; species Leopardus geoffroyi. Next base: position 49,467,481 of record NC_059334.1, on the reverse strand, counting down.
AACTATCTCTTGACATCCTCAGTCCTAAAAGGATTTAAGGTGACAGCTAAAAATAGAATATGGCCATATCTAAAAATATTAGTTAAGAAACTAGTAAAGGGATAGCATGAATAGGGAAAATAGAGAGACCCAAAAGTTATATTGGCAGGTAAAATGCATTCCAGGAGATCCTGTAACCCAGCCAGAGATAGGCCACATATTTGGCTCTAAGTTTCCTAGCAACAAGTGGAACGATGGTAACATAATCATTTATGTGTCAGAGTGCACATAAAGGAAACTCAAGTCGGTGACTCGGGACAATCATAGCTATTCCTGGTGCTGAGGCTTAAGAGAAATCTTTCTCATTGACCCTGTTAGAGGTGACTGTATATAACCCTTAACAACATTCCTCGAGCAAACACAGAACATTTCCTGAGGCTCTGGTGGCTT